>NW_028241484.1:0-382502 GCF_964263255.1 Lissotriton vulgaris | reverse complement strand
GACCCCCCAGATACACTCACGACTGTGGCTGGTGAGAAACTCCAGCTATCGTCTTATTTCCAACCAAATCTAAGAAAACATTTTTGCAGGTCAAATTGCCCTTGGGGGTGAGATCATGTGTACAAGGAGGGGTTATTTTTCTTAGGATGGCGAGACCATGTGAAAATCCACACTTTAGAACTCCTGCGTTGTTGCAGCCTCTGTATTGGTGCAATTGTTAGCCCGGTGTAATTTTTGTCAGGCCTCAGTTTAATGTTGCTTCTTTCCTCTGGATTTGTCCACCTCTTCTGCTCCTTCATTTTAATTGGTTGAGAGTTCTTCGGCATCTTTGCGCCATCTTTGCCTCCTGCTCCTCTCCGCCCTCCCGCCTCCTAGATAACCCCTTCCTCCTTCCATGACTACATATGGAGGCCGCTGCGTCTTTGACCTCTGGTCTTGTGCCGCTCTCCCTGCCGCCACCGCCCTAGCTCTGTGGTACTGCTACATCACCAGCAGCGCAGTAACCTGGAGATCACGCCTGTGGCCCCAGGGCAGGTGACTCACTTCACCTCCTGTGTTGTTGTAGCCTCTGTGTTTTGTGCTATTGTTAATCCCATGTAATATTTGCCAAGCCTCAGTTTAACTATGCTTGTTACGCCTGTTCCTCTGTATTTGATGCCTCTCCTCCTTCTTTATTACAATTGGTTGAGAGTTCTTTGGTGCCTTCGCACCATTTTTGCCTCCTGATCCCAGATAACCCAACCCACCTCTCATGACGTCTTATGGAAGCTGCTGCGCAGCCGCGCGAAAGGCAAGCCCGTCTGCGTCCGCCTGCGCCTGTCCTCGACCGCGCCCAGTGCCAGAGAAAGATTTTTGGAGCCCAGGAGGTCATCCCACCACTTCACCGAAGTACAGAGATGCTGACCCTCCTGAAGGCTCCCTGCACCTATTCCCAGAGTACCGGTCCACATGCAGCAACCAAGGCTTGTTGTTGGTCTACACCAAACTCCAACGGCACCAAGGCCGACCAACCGTCCAAGGATGTCCTCGTCCACAAGGCCAGCCTCCAAGAGTGGCTCTACTGCCCTGTTTCCCCTTTTCACCAGGTCACCAATACAGAGTGAGCTTCAGACCGCCGCGACCAGACGCCTGAACACCTCTCTGCACCCGAGCCCCAAAACACGAGTCTGAGTGAGTCAACAGTCTCCAGACACCCTCTAAAGCTGAGCCTCTCCTTGGGTGTGGCGGGACTGGTCCCCAATCCCTGCAGGAAGCCTCCAAACTGACCTATAGTAACCAGACCTCCCGCTACCAAGAAATCTGATCCAGCGGAGCCCTCCAACAACCCTCAATACTCATCCCACTTGCCTCAGGAGCAACTTATTTCTACTCATCGGTGGTGCCCATAGCACCGCGAGTCACACATACACACTTCACACTACTACTGAATCAGTGAAAAAGAAGGCGAGCTGCTGGTTAGCGGAGTACCTAGATTCTATACTTTATTCATTATATACATCTCGGAATTGATATCATACTAACCTGTTAATAGGAAAACAACACATCAAGGTACTCCTACTAGTCGGTCCATCAACTAAAAAGCGAAGTCAGTTGATGGCGATTAAGACCAGCTCAATCACAGTAATCCCATGAACTTTTAACATTTAATTTCTGTCATGACATTTATAGAATAAATCTGAATCGAGTTTAAATTTTCAATAGTTCATCAAATTCATTTAAGAAAGGAACTTGGCATATATTTTAGACAATCAAAGTTTAAGCATTTCTATTTAGTACATGTTAAAGACAAATACAATTAAAAGCATATTACCAAATGGACATAAGCGAGTGACTGAGTTGCATTAATCAGGTTCCCAAAGCTGTCTGTCTCTCTATTCTCCTCAATGCCTTCCTGCCGAAATACAAACTCTGCAATCGATCATCTTCTTTGACTCCGTCAAAGTTAAAGTCCAAAAATATTTCAGTCTCTGGCACCATAAAATTGTTCACACCGACAGCATGTCGTGGTGCAAAATAAAATCCATGGAGCAACCTTTTCTCTCTCTTTGACGCGAGCTCTTTTTTACCCTCATTCTCTAACTATCTAACTTAAAATTGAAACTTTTAGGGTCCACGGTCATTTCTGATTGGTCCATTTGAGGGGTGGTGATGATCAACTCATGTACTCTTTGTTCAAACCAGTTTGCATTTTTGTCATGTCATCCTCCTTGCATTCTCATGCAATCATCCAAAAGTTTACTTGTCTTTCGATTCATGTATCTCTTTTTATTTATTAAGCTTCCTTTCCCACACTCTTAGATGCCGGCATCCTTTGGCATGCTTCCTTGTTCCAGGCCAAGCTGACCTTGACATCTCGCTCTTCATGTACAGGCCATTCTATTCACACGTTCTGCTCACAGCGCATGCGTGGAGGCCATCTTTCTCTCGAAGTTTTGTCATTGAAATTTTTTCTCTGTCTGACCAGTCCGCGCAGGCCTCATTGGGAACTAATGCGAAGATAAACAGAACAGAAATTAGATTGAGAATTATAGCCCTTCTGTTTACCTCCCGCCATTCTAATATCCCAGTTAGTTGTTACCTAGCAAAAGCAAACATATAGCGTCACTTTACTTACCAATTGTATTTCTCCTTTGCCAAGAAATATTTTTCTCTACCTAAGTACAAATACACACACTTAGTTAATTAAATATATATTATTACAGCTCTATGTTAGTGACTCGTTTACATTTATTAGTATATTATTTTCGCAAACGGCAATTAGTTTCCCACGGGTAATGTAAATTCTTTATATGTATTTTTGTTGATCAGTTTACACGCTTCACTCTGTTAATGTTGTTATGGTTATGAGAGATTAACTTTACAAGGGGTACACCCCAAACAATTGTCTCTCCCCTGCTCCATAAGTGTCAAGTCCTCGTGAGTGGAGTGCGTGTGCTCGTCACTCTGAACTGTGGGAAAGGTGTTCACGTGAAGTCTCCTCCCTTAGGGTTTAGGCATTCGCTCATCTCCTCACTTGACTCCCTCAGTACCTTCCTCATCAGGTAAATATCTCAGGGCTCCTGAGACAGAGTACAGGGGTTCACTGTCTCGTTCTTAAGTTGTGGGGTTGACCCAGGACCAGAGAGGCTGCTCTGCGTCTTTACCAAGTTTGCAGAAGTCTTTGGCCCTAGACGTCAGCTTGTGCTGGACCCGCTGGACACTCGTCGGGCTCGGAGACCTTCATTTACCATTACAGGCCGTTTCATGCAGAATCACTTATTAATAATTTGGTTTTTCAAGTTTTTTGTTTAATTTTGAGGGTATTTACCCCCCACATTCACTGATATATTCATATTTATTTATTTATTTATACCTTATGTTTTTTTCCTACAGTGCCCCATTACTCGAGCTAGAGTGCAGGTTCTTAGTGTATAAAATAACTTTAAAAGCTCTTGATGTCTGTGGGGGGAGTGGGGATTTGGTGCTTTCCTTTTAACTGGACAAAGTGTCCTGCAATGCTGCAGGGGCCTTGTAGGGTGTCTCGTGAACGCTGAGATACACCTTGAAGCTCTGAGGAGTGACTGAGCCCTTCTCTCTGTCCTACAACCCCCCCCCCCCCCCCCCCTTATCCCTCCAGCTCTGCTCATCAATGGCTTCAGGACAGTTTGTGTGCACAATATATTTACACTTTGTGTTTTTGTATCAGGTCCACGTGGAAGGAGCCGTGGGGTCTGGTGCTGGTGGCGTCACTGGTGACGCCACTGATGACGTTGGTGCTGGCGGTGGCGCTGATGTTGAAGTGGAAACCTGTGAAGCGCTTTTTCATCCGTCATCACGAAGGGCCGAGAACCCGCGGAGCTCGGCCTTCTGCAGCGTTAAATGAAGAGGGGCTGGTGGTCTTGCCTCATCCATTGACCCCACAACACCACAAGAGGGACCGAGATGGGTCCAGCACTGGAAGTGACGTCGGCAGCAGCACGCGCAAGGATTCCGATGGGACCATAGTAGTGAATGCAGACACGATTAATTGAATCCTCAGAGGTCTGTTGTACTTGAGACTTGTAAATATCTCTGGACCCTCTGAGCTCGTTCCTTTCTGCCCCCCATCCTCTCCAGACACTGCTTTATTCACTCTCGTGAGAGCGGAGTGTGCTGAGTCGCGCGGTGCCTCCAGGCATGGACTGCTGGTTTCACTGGTGTTAACTGGGTGGGTGCACCATCACTGCCCACGGTCTGGGCTGGGACCCACAGTACTTCACAAGCAGGGGCCAGGAGTGCAACAGGTGCAGTGGCCCCAGGGCCCAAGAGTGAGGGCCCCTAGACCCCAGTTATCACTGTCTTTTACTACCAAACTAAGTATGGGGTACTGTTGAAAAATGACCCTCTCTGAAAAGTCAGCCAAACGTTTTGGCCTTCCTTCCTCATATTTTTGCTGGCTTTAGGACTCTGAGCGCTTTACCCTAAACATGCTATCATTGGTGTGTACACAATTCCCATGTTTAATATGCAGAACTGTTTCACTTCATTGTATCACATGGTATCACCGCATGGAGAGCTATTAGTGATTGTTTCAAACATGAATTTAAAAACATTCCTGCTCAACCCCACCCTGACAACGATTCCAACAGAGAGCGAAGAGGCAAGTCAGCTATGTGCACCTTAAGGGTGGCCTGGGTCCCTCTTATACATGAACAACAATATAGTTTAATACATTTGAAGATAGGGGAAGGGTTTGTTCAATGCACATCCTAAAGGCATGTACTCTGAGGTACTCATATATGTGACTTTAGAAAAGATTCTGAAAAAAAGAAAAAGAAGAATCTACGCTGATCCCTCAAGCGTCCTTTCCACAAAACATTAGAACTAATAAGAGAGGGAAAATGCTCATGGATGAACGGATGAAGGCCGATGGCATTATAGTAAATGGAAGATTTCCTTCAGATACACCGGCAACCTTCACTTGTAAAACTCATGGTGGAGAACCTATCTTAGACTATGTGGTAGTGGGAAGTTCCTCCTTCTATTTATTAAAAGACCTAAAGGTCTCTAATTCCTCCTACAGTGACCATAAAGTATTCACTATTACTATAGATTTAAACTTATCCTTGCACGATCGATGGGCTTTAAATGGTGAATCTGTGGTTTCTCTAAGAAAACAGGGAGATGTTATTGGGATAATAAAGCCATCTTGGGCCTTGAGAGTGTTCTAGAGATCACTGTAGAGAACTTGCCTAGTTGGAATAGAACAGAAATTGCTAGTTTTAATACATTTATGAATCAAGCGGTAGAAATTGCAAAGAAGGTAAATCAAAGAAAAAGCTCTCAAATAGTCCCTAGACCTCTCTTGCCGTTAAACATCAAAATAAATAAACTAGTTGGGAACAATACTTGAATTACTCCTCAGAACAATATTATAGAATATTATTATTAAAAAGGAGGAGGACTCGGGTAAAGGCTAAGCTAAGAAAAGAGAGGGAAGATAACATTTGGATTAAACCGAGAGAAGCAGCCTTTAAAGACCAGGTAAGAACCTTTTCGTCTTTTATCGGGGAGGAATGTGGAGCCAGATCACGACCACTTCCTGTGGCCATGGAGGAACACAAATGGGTTAGCTTTATTCAGGATCTGCATGCAGATAATGCAATGGTACATAAGTATATTGTACTAATGGAAGACCCTTTATCGTATGATTCACCATCTGAAAAGGAAATAGAAATGGTGTTTAGGGGGGTGCATTCCTCCGGAGGAATGGGCCACAATAAATTGGAGCCCATTGGAGCAAACCGGGTTTAGGACAAGGTATGGAACAATTGATTAGCTAACTTCATTACAGGTAATAACTGAAAAATATGTCTAAGTTAGAGGAGGAAAATTGTGTTCAGCCTTCATAGATTTCTCCACAGCATTCGATAAAGAAGATCGTTTTTTGCTGTGGAGAAAACTGTCAGATCTGGGTATGCCGGCTACCCTTTTGGAGTTAGTTCAGGCTCTCCACATGGATACTTGGTGCAGAGACCTAATGGGTGGGGAAAGAGGTTTCTCCCAAACCATCCCCTCTGCAAATGGCGTAAAACAAGGATGTTTATTAGCTCCTTTACTTTTCTCCCTATGTATTTCTGATCTTCCTCACAATTTGGCTCAAAGTGAGGGTATTGCCCCATTACTGGGAGGAAAACCGATTGCATGTTTACTTTATGCAGACGACATAATAATATTGGATTTAACGCCTAGGGGATTAAATAGTCATCTGCAGGTATACATAAATTTGCAGAAGCCCACTATCTAAAGATTATTATATCTAAAAGTAAAATTATGTGCATGCACGGAAGAAAAAAGCTGCAGTACGGTAATTTTGTATGGTCTGTGGGTGGCCAAAAATTGGAACTTGTAAAATCTTATGTTTTCCTGGAAAATAGTGTGTGGCAACCTAAGTGATAAAGCTTATATCGAAAGTAACATCCGTAAAGCTACCATGCAGGGGAAAGGTTTGGGCTCCCTCTATAGATCAACTGGAAAAAGACATTTTGCATTCTTGTTAGAGGTTTTCCGCGCAAAAATACCTGCCTCTCTGTTATATGGCAATGAATTGCTTGACATATAGAAATGTTTTTTAAAATACAACAAAAGGAAACATTTTAAGGAACCTAGCCTCAGTCAACGTTGCTTACCCAGTGGCTGCCCTAAGGTTAGAATTTGGTTTAAGAAGTAGTTGGGTACAGGGTCTTGCGGGAGATAGTGCGATGGGTTGCATGCATAGTAAAGGGTGATCCTGGCACACTAAGATTTTTAATCCAGAAAAGAAATATTAGAAAATCTGAAGGAACAGTCATTAGTTCTTAAAAAATTTAGGATTGCGGTTGATTTGCTACAACTGGATGAATCTCTGCTTTTTACCCCCTCACCATATCAATTAAGGGCCACCTTGAACCAGGCTGCCAGGGAATTAAGTTTCACTAGAGATAGAGATGCTCTCGTCCTAAAGAGGGGGATCCATCCGTCTATAGACTCCTGTGAGATAAATAAAGCACAGGCTTATATTTCCTGGAACCTGCCCCACGGAGTGCGCCGCTTAAAGCTATTATTGAGACAGGGTAAGCTCCCTTTAAATAATGTGCTGTCTAAATGGTATGGTTCTTCCCCGATCTGTAATTTGTGTAATAACTCCATCCAGGACGTTAATCATGTTATTTGTTTGCCCCGCTTTATTATTGTATCGGCTGAATGGATGAGACCTACTTGTCTACAATTATCTATCCTCTCAACGTCTGCAATAATTGATTCTATTGATGAGCCACCAAATGAAATATTTTGCCGTCGGATTTTTAACTTTTTTTTTTGTGAAAATATTTTTATTTGTTTTACTTGCATAGTACAGCATAACCATTTTAAGCATACATAATAAACTTTGCACAGCATCCTCCCACTAGAGACATTTTCAATTAATATACAGTCACAAATATACAGTATTCCAACAGTTGAGGTCAGACATTTCACAGCTCGCCATATGTTCATGGGCCTACTCCGAATCTGAGCTAGCATCCTCACTATCTGATGGTGGTTCACAAATATTACCTCTGTAGGCGTTCCATGCCCTCCAAATTTTCTTCCATTTTTTGGGGCAGCCCCTGCTGCTAAACACCGCCCTTTCCGTTATTATGGCTGCATCCATATCCCCCCTCCATTTCGCTAAGGTAGGTTTCTCTGCTCCACCCCATCTCTGCTCTATATTTCTCTTAGCCATCATCATACCCAGTGTCGCCCAGCTCTGTCCTGAACGTGTAAGATCATTGGGTTCCCATATATTTAAAAGGCAAAGCCTGGGTTCCGGCAGCAGTGAGACTCCCTCTGATTGAGACATAGTTCGTAATACCTGTGTCCAGTATTCCGCTATTCTGGGGCAGTCCCATATGGTGTGATACAAGGTCCCCTCCTCACCACATACCCTCAGGCAGTAGGGATGAGCTATCCTTCCTATTTTATGTAAAGTGCTTCTAGTGTAAAAGGAGTGGTGTAATATGCGCAATTGTACCAAACGGAGACGCGAGGGAACGCCCACTTCCTTCGGGGACGCCAGTGCCTCCTGCCATTCCGATTCATCAATCTCCCCACAATCATGAGACCATTTCTCCCATAAGGTTCCCGTTGGATCAGGTACATTTTTCACCAATTTACGGTAAATTAGGGAGGTCGCCCTCTTTGGCATGTAGTCAGTTAAAAACCTGTCCTCCAAAGGGGATGCTTCCGGGACTTCCGTGTCAGGTGTTAATGCTGTAGTTAATGCATGTCGTATCTGAACGTATCTTAACTGTTCAGAGGGGGCTAAGTCGTATTGCTGTCTTAGTGTGTCAAAGGAAAGTACTTTCTGCCACATATCCCCAATTGTCGATATTCCTATATCATCCCAACGATCGAAAGCCTTGGTGTGCCTGAGTTTCCCTAGCCGCTTTGTGTCCCACAGAGGAGTAAACTGGGTTAATACCCCCTGCCACCCCAACTTTGCCGGCGCCACATGCCATAATGTAAGTGTGTGTCGTAGTGGCCCAAACTTTGTTAGAGATAATTTTTTATCGTAAAGGGGAGCCAGCATACCAGACAATCCTAACTGCTCTCTGTCCACCTTTAGCGCCGGTTCCGACTGTGGCAGATGTATCCATTGATTAATTACTTTTAATTGTGCTGCCCAGTAATAAAGGTATATGTCTGGAAGCGCTATACCACAAACGTACCAACTGCGAACCAGCTTGGCCTGTGCAATATGCGCAGGCTTATGGCCCCACAGCAGAACAGAGACCTGCGCTGCATTTGTTTTAAAATAGGAGGCTTGCACTGGATAGCGGTACAAAAGGGGGTGGTGATGGACGGAGCATCTGAATCAATCAAACACTTACACCCAGTCAAAAGATCTGGGTTTAATCCATCACCGTTCTTTAGCCCACTCCGCCACCCCAGTTCAGACATGGCTATATGCAAATCAGTCTGACCCTGTGCCTCATGGGAACAGTTCAGCCCGAACTGCCAAGCCATGTCTTCCCTGGACCGGAAACAAGCTTCCGAGGACCGGTTTCTGGCATTCCAGCCGTCTTCAGCCCGGCTTGCTTGAATCCTGTGGCAAAGTGAGCAAGGGACTCACTTCTGAGCATACCCTGTCACACTTATGGCGGCCAAAAGCGGTACAAAAGGGGGTGGTGATGGACAGAGCATCTGAATCAATGAAACACTCACACCCAGTCAAAAGATCAGGGTTTAATCCATCACCGTTCTTTTGCCCACTCCGCCACCCCAGTTCAGACATGGCTATATGCAAATCAGTCTGACCCTGTGCCTATTGGGAACAGTCCAGCCCGAACTGCCAAGCCATGTCTTCCCTGGACCAGAAACAAGCTTCCGAGGACCGGTTTCTGGCATTCTAGCCGTCTTCAGCCCGGCTTGCTTGAATCCAGTGGCAAAGTGAGCAAGGGACTCACGTCTTAGCATACCCTGCCACACTTATGGCGGCCAAAAGAGGTACAAAAGGGGGTGGTGATGGACGGAGCATCTGAATCAATCATACACTCACACCCAGTCAAAAGATCTGGGTTTAATCCATCACCGTTCTTTAGCCCACTCCGCCACCCCAGTTCAGACATGGCTATATGCAAATCAGTCTGACCCTGGGCCTCATGGGAACAGTCCAGCCCGAACTGCCAAGCCATGTCTTCCCTGGACCAGAAACAAGCTTTCGAGGACCGGTTTCTGGCATTCCAGCCGTCTTCAGCCCGGCTTGCTTGAATCCAGTGGCAAAGTGAGCAAGGGACTCACGTCTGAGCATACCCTGCCACACTTATGGCGGCCAAAAGCGGTATAAAAGTAGGTGGTGATGGACGGAGCATCTGAATCAATCAAACACTCACACCCAGTGTAGGAGAGTAGGGTCTGCTATCCTATGGTCACCCCAAATTTTTGCTTTTTGCTTCACTGGTTTCTGACTTAATGTGGCTGTGGGCCTGCTAATCAGACCCACAGCCTGCTGTTCTCTCTCTAAATTACTGCCAATGCACTCTAGGTGCATTACGAATTGGAACTGGTTCACCTTATGAGCCCCTGTATAAGTGCACCCTAGGTGCCCAGGGCATAGGTGTATCCAAGGCCTACCAGGGGCTGCAGCATGTATTATGCCACCCCTGGCCTGGCCTCCATATTTGACACAACTGGCTGATCACTCAGCTGGGGTAAGTCGGTGTAAACACCTCTTACTTAGGTACAGTATGTCTGTGCCTAACCCTAAACTGGACACATATGTTCCTATCAGCCACTCCTATGGAAGGCCTCATCAATCCTGGAGGCAGAGTGCTTGGAAATATGTGAGATAGTGCTCTGGCATGAGCTGAGCCTGTCTGCAGCTGTCGGGAACCACTCCCTAAGCTGTTCCGGGATATTGCCATACCATATACTCTTAAGTGCATTATAATCCTCGCGGTTAAATGCTATCTTTGGTTTGGCTTTATCAAAACATGTCGAGTAAGGTGTCATACGAATTGGAATACTATCCCCTCGCCAATTCTGGCGACGGGGATAGCATTCCACCCTTCTAGAGGGACACGACATGTATGTAGCCTTAACCCCGGTTAAAGTTAAACAGAGCCTCAGCTTCACAAAATGGACGCTGCCACCACAGACACAAGTCTGGCCTCCTGCTGCTGACCGAAACTCGGCAGATGGTGGCCTGGACAAAGGGTTTCCTGCCTTGGGAGGTGCGAGCACCACCCCAGACAGGATTTTGTGTATTGGGTAGGACAGGGCTGAATAGAATCAGACATGCCCGGGGCACACAAGGTGTCCCCGTACATAGGCCAGCCCAAACCGGTTCTGGGGCCTTCCAGCCCCAGTCCTGGCGCGGAGCTGGACAAAGGAAAGGGGGTGTAACCGCCCCCCTTCCTGGTTCCTCCCAGAGGAGGGACCTAGTAGGTGATCCACCCCCTAGATTGGAATAAGAGGGGGAGCAGTGCCATTGCACAGCAGATCATCCCGAAATCAACTTAAAACTAAGAAGAAGACTGGACTTCGACATTCTGCTGCACAGAAGACTGAAGAAGAATCTCCCTTGTGGCCAAGGAGTGACCACCCTGTGAACACAGGTACCAACCAGCAACTCGACGTCTGCTTTGCCGCCGCCTCCCGCCGGAGCCCGAGCCCAGAGCCCGACAAGAACCAGATTCCCAGACCTCTCAGAGCCCGATCCACAGTCCCTGCGAAGAAGGGACCCGTGGAGGCACCGAGTGACGTGGGACCGGACCTCTTGGAAGACACCCGAAAAGCTGACTGCGCAGCTTCTGAGGCATCCTCGACGTTGTGCTTTGGGGATTGAGAACCCCCACCACCGAGCAGCCCTTGCACCAAAGATCAGCCCTCCAGCATCTCCACGATCTGCGTGGGGCCCTTTTGCTTTGTGCCACTCGACGCGCCATCCCGGCCACTAGCCACGTGGTCAGCGGCCATCTTGGCGACGAACCTGAAGATTTAAACAGCAGGTCTGGTTGCTCCAGACCTACCCAAGCTCCTGTGAAAAGGAGCACCCGCTCTGACCTTGCTGGTCCGAGTGAACAGCCTCTTTTAACTTCTGCGTGGCTTGCATTTGCCAAGGCCTGTTTGCTCCAATCAGGTCGCCGACACCGCCAACAGCGAGAAGCCTACGTGGGACAGCTCGTGACCGACTCCTGGACGTCCTCGACCCCGGGTATCCACGTGGCTGCAGAAAGAAGCTACCCGACAACGCCTGTTTGCACCCGACATCGCCTGGTTCCAATCTGGTTCCACGGTAGTCACTGGCTAGTGACTTTGAACACTGTCCCCTCTGCTTTCAGGTCTTCACATCTTCAGATCCACCCTTGGATCCACCGGAACTCTTCTCATCGAGCCGCCTGCAGCATCTTCAGCTCCAAGCACCATCGACCAGCGTGACGAAACCCGACACATCTTCGACCCTGTGCACCCGCTTCCTGTGGGTGAGGTAACTCAGCTCCGCCGGTGCTCCTGCACTGGTACACATCCCAAGGGCCTGTGTTTTAAGTTTCAGCTCCGTAGGTCACTCGGAAGGTTCCTAACTTTCTAACTTTGTACTTTTTACGCACCATAGACTTTGTATTGGAAAGTGCGTGCACTTTGAACACTGCACCCGAGTCCCGTGGGCCTCTCCCGACTTAGTTAACTCCAGTCTCGAATAGCTCCAGCGATTCCCAAGGCCCTAGGCCTCTTCACTTTCCTCCTGGTATCTCTTATACCACTTTCTTAGTATATGGTTTAGGTGGCCCCTAGGGCTCATCCACATTGTGCAACTTTTGTGTATTTTAAACTGTCTTGTGATTTTACGCTTGTGCTTCTGTGCTCATAAAGAGTCCAGGGGATTTTAATAGTTAATAAATCAATATATATTTTCAATATATATCTGTGTGGTGTCCCTTTCATTTGGTATTCAAGGGGGTTGTGTATGGTATAACAGCTGGCTTCACATGCCTTTCAGAGTTTAGCCTAAGACTGCTTTGTCCACGTTACCACTAGGATAACTGGTCTACAAGGTTGAATTACAACCATCATCATAAGGGTTGCTTGGCATGGTACAAAGTGATCACTAGAATTAGTGAGCATTATATACCAGGCCAACTTCTCACATTGGTGAGCAGCGGTGGGATCTGAGCTTGCTGTTGTTTTACCATTGCAATCTTTGAGATTATCATCTGAAAGATCACACAGGTACCTGCTAGGTACATATAAAACAAGACTAGTATACTTAAGTTCTACTGAACTTAGTTGTTGTAGAGCAAAGGGAGTAGCACACCCTAGCTACAACTACTAGATAGGTTTAGTAGGTAAACACCAGTGTAGGTAGATTGCAACACATCCACCCACACTAGAGCAATGTCTGGAACAGAGGGGTCCAGTGGACTTACTCCTGTTGAGAGTGACCCTCCAAGGGCACCATCCAAATTTGCTATTTTTCCTTTTAAGGAATTAAGACAGCTTTGTGTCTTAAGGGGTCTGAAGACAGGGCCTTCCCCTACTACAGACCACCTAAGAGAGCTCTTGGATCAGTCTGAGGCTCTAAAGACCTCTAAAGCAAACCCCACAGGGAATGCTGAAGGAGGCCATCCTTCAGAGGATGACACTGTAGACACCCCTGCCCCTATCATCCTAGTAGATGAGGAAGCCTCCACCACTGGAGCTCCTCAAGTAGATGTAGAGGAAGAGGAAGAAGAAGAGGAGGAGGAGGTGGAAAGCAGTGAGTCAGATGATGACAGAGATAGTCAGGTGCTGGTCAGTAGACTGAACCAGGCTAACTTAAGTCAACTTGGGAATGAATCAGGTAACAACCCATTCAGACCCTCAGGTGGACTTAACCAGGGCCATAGGAGGAGGAGGCATCACTCAGGTGAATCCAATACCTCCCATGTCTCTAGAGGCTCTCATGGTCACTCCAGAAAGGAGATGACTAGCCCTCAGAGAAGGGAACATGAGGCCAAGATGAGAGAGGCTGAGCTTAGGATCCAGAGGCAAGAATTAGAGGTTGCCCTGGCTAAGGAGAAACTTGCTAGAGCAAGACAGCCTAGAGAAAGTGGGGTAATAGAACCCACTGGTGGCAGCAATATCCACAAGGATAAAGACAGGTCTTTTGATAATAGAAACCTGAGTAAGATTGTGCCCCCCTACAAAGCTGGGGATGATATCCATAAATGGATTACTGCAATGGAGAGAGCCTGCAGAGTACAGCAGATCCCTCAGGAGCAGTGGGCAGCAATCTTGTGGCTCTCCTTTGAAGGTAGAGGCCGAGACAGACTCCTCACAGTTAGTGATGGGGATTCTAGAAACTACCTGGTCCTGAAGAGTGCTCTGATTGATGGGTTAGGCTTAACCACTGAACAGTACAGGTTAATGTTCAGAGATACCCAGAAGACACAGACTCAGGACTGGTCTGAATTTGTTGAGTGTGCCACTAAGGCTCTGGAGGGATGGTTGCTGGGAAGCAAGGTTACAGACTATGAAGGATTGTATAATTTGCTGATGAGAGAACAAATTTTAAATAATTGTCAGAACCAGCAGTTGCATCAACATTTGGTTGACTCAGATTTGACCTCTCCCCAAGAATTGGGAAAGAGGGCAGATAAATGGGTAAGAACCAGAGTTAAGCAAAAGAACCAGAACCAGAACCAGGGTGGTGACCAGAACAAAACAGACCAGAAGGGTGGGGAGCAGAAGAAAACAGACCAGAAGGGTGGGGAGCAGAAAGCTAAAGACCAGAAGTCTTCAACAGGGCCCCAAACTGAGACAGAGGGTGGGTCCCAAACTTCCAAGAAGAAGAAGAAAGAAGGTCAGAAGAAACCCTGGTGTAAAACTTGTAAGAACACCTCTCACTGGACAAGTGAGTGTAAAAAGGGTGGAGCCCCCAGCACTGCAGCCCCTAAGGCACCTGCACCCACTAGTACAGTTAGCAGTGCTGGACCTCAAGCCAAGGGTTTAGTGGGAATCACTTTGGGAACTGAAGGAGATTCTGACCTAGTCAGAACTCTTACACAGGCTGTTCTGGTTTGTGAAGGGGACATAGATTTGACCCCTGACATAAGTCCCAGTAACCTGGGCAAATACAGACAGACACCTTTGATTAACAACAAAGTGGCTCAAGCTTACAGGGACACATGTGCCAGTGTCACTATGGTGACACCTAACGTTGTGGACCCTGGACAATACATGCCAGGCGATGATTACCTGGTGACCAATGCCAGCAATGTCACTACTACACATAGTGTGGCACTTGTTAACTTTTCCTGGGGAGGGGTAACTGGCCTAAAGAAAGTTGTGGTTAGTGCTGATCTCCCAGTAGAATGTTTGTTGGGCAATGACCTGGAGAACTCTCTATGGTCAGAAGTTGAGTACTGGACTTATGCAGAGATGTTAGGGATATCATCACATGTCCTTGCTGTGACCAGGTCACAGGCCAAAAAGTGCCTCTCTGAACCTCAGGTCTTGGATCCTGGAACAATGGACCAAGTACCTCCCAAGAAGAAGAACAGGAGGGTTAAGGCTGCGCCTTCCCAACTGCCGACAAGTGAGGATCAGGCTTCACAGGAAACTGATCTTGAGACCCCTGAAGGAACTGTCCCTGAAGAACTTGAACCTGATCAGGTTGAGTTTCTGGGGACAGGGGGACCTTCTAGGGCAGACTTGGGGCAGGCTCAGTTAACCTGTCCTTCTCTTGAACCCCTCAGACAGCAGGCTGCTGCTGAGGCTGCTGGGAATGCTCAAGGTGCCCATAAAGTATATTGGGACGATGGACTCCTTTATTCAGAGGCTAGAGACCCCAAGCCTGGTGCTACCAGGAGGTTGGTTATACCTCTGCAATTTAGGGGCTTCCTACTCACCTTGGCCCATGATATTCCTTTAGCAGGACACCTAGGCCAGAACAAGACTTGGGACAGGCTTGTCCCTCACTTTCACTGGCCTCACATGTCTGAAGACACCAAGGAGTTTTGTCGCTCCTGTGAAACCTGCCAAGCCAGTGGTAAAGCAGGTGGAACAACAAAGGCCCCCCTGATACCACTACCTGTGGTGGGGGTTCCCTTTGAGAGAGTGGGGATTGATATTGTTGGTCCAATGGATCCCCCTACAGCATCTGGGCACAGATTCATACTGGTGGTAGTGGATCATGCCACCAGGTACCCAGAGGCAATTCCCCTTAGGACCACAACAGCTCCTGTTGTGGCCAGGGCCTTACTTGGAGTTTTCTCCAGAGTGGGGTTTCCTAAGGAGGTAATATCAGATAGAGGTACCAACTTCATGTCTGGATATTTGACAGCTATGTGGAAGGAATGTGGTGTCAACTACAAGTTCACCACTCCTTATCACCCACAATGCAATGGGCTTGTTGAGAGATTTAACAAGACCCTAAAGGGCATGATTAAAGGATTACCTGAAAAGCTCAGGCGAAGATGGGACATCCTTCTGCCCTGCCTTTTGTTCGCTTACAGAGAGGTCCCTCAAAAGGGGGTTGGCTTCAGCCCCTTTGAATTGTTGTTTGGGCACCCTGTAAGAGGACCCCTGTGTCTTGTGAAGGAAGGATGGGAGTTACCTCTCAAAAAGCCTAAACAGGACATAGTGGACTATGTACTTGGTCTCCGCTCCAGGATGGCAGAGTACATGGAAAAGGCATCCAAAAACCTTGAGGCTAGCCAAGAATTACAAAAAGCTTGGCATGACCAAAAGGCTGTCCTTGTTGAATTTCAGCCTGGACAGAAGGTATGGGTGTTGGAGCCAGTGGCCCCAGCAGCACTCCAAGACAAGTGGTCTGGACCCCATACAATTCTGGAAAAGAAGGGAGAGGTTACCTACTTGGTGGACCTAGGAACTCCCAGGAGCCCCCACAGGGTGCTCCATGTGAACAGATTGAAGGCATATGTCAGCAGGGCAGACATGGGCTTGCTCATGGCTACAGATGAGGGACAGGAGGAAGAGAGTGACCCTCTCCCAGACCTGCTCACTCAGAACCCTGAGGATGGCTCAGTTGATGGTGTGGCCTTAGGTGGCAGCCTCACTGAACATCAGCAACATGACTGCAGACAAGTTCTACAGGCATACAGGCATATGTTCTCATTGACACCCAGTCAGACTAACTGGTGTACACATGTGGTGGACACTGGTGACAGTCTTCCTGTAAAAAGCAAAATTTACAGGCAACCTGACCACGTCAGGGACTGTATAAAGACTGAGGTGCAAAAGATGCTGGAATTAGGTGTCATTGAGCCTTCAGAGAGCCCCTGGGCTAGCCCAGTGGTTCTGGTCCCCAAACCTCACACCAAAGATGGCAAGAGAGAGATGAGGTTCTGTGTGGATTACAGAGGACTCAATGCTGTCACCAGGACAGATGCACACCCTATTCCAAGGGCAGATGAGCTCATTGACAAGTTCGCTTCTGCCAAATATTTGAGCACATTTGACTTGACAGCTGGCTACTGGCAAATCAGGTTAGCTGAGGAGTCTAAAGCCAAAACAGCATTTTCTACCCCTAGTGGGCATTATCAGTTTGTGGTGATGCCCTTTGGTTTGAAAAATGCACCTGCCACCTTCCAAAGGTTGGTGAACCAAGTCCTCACTGGGTTGGATGACTTTTGTGCAGCTTATCTGGACGATATTGCTGTCTTTAGCTCCACCTGGGAGGATCACCTGATCCACCTGAAGGAAGTGCTTGAGGCTCTGCAGAAGGCAGGCCTCACTATCAAGGCAACAAAGTGCCAGATAGGGCAGAGCAAGGTTGTATACCTGGGCCACCTTGTAGGTGGAGGCCAAGTTCAACCACTGGAGAGTAAGATCCAGACCATCAAGGACTGGTCCCCTCCAACTACCCAGACTCAGGTCAGAGCTTTCTTGGGCCTGACTGGGTACTACAGGAAGTTTGTTAAGAACTATGGGTCCATTGTGACTCCTCTTAATGATCTGACATCCAAGAAGATGCCCAAAAAGGTTCAGTGGACAGAAATCTGTCAAAAGGCATTTGATGACCTGAAGAAGGCCATGTGCTCTGCACCTATCCTGAAGAGTCCTGACTACTCAAGAGAGTTCATTGTCCAAACAGATGCTTCTGAGTTGGGAGTGGGAGCAGTGCTTTCACAGCTTAATGTAGATGGCCAGGACCAGCCCATTGCTTTCATTAGCAGAAGGCTGACCCCCAGAGAGAAACGTTGGTCAGCTATAGAGAGGGAGGCCTTTGCTGTGGTGTGGGCCCTGAAGAAGTTGAGACCATACTTATTTGGCACTCACTTCAAGATTCAGACCGACCATAAGCCCCTCCTATGGCTTAATCAGATGAAGGGTGAAAACCCCAAACTACTCAGGTGGTCCATTTCCCTACAGGGGATGGACTTTACAGTGGAGCACCGCCCAGGGACTGACCATGGCAACGCAGATGGTCTCTCCAGGTACTTCCACTTAGAACATGAAGACACAACTGGTCAAGGTTAGTCTAATGTCCCTGCGTTTGGGGGGGGGGTTATGTAGGAGAGTAGGGTCTGCTATCCTATGGTCACCCCAAATTTTTGCTTTTTGCTTCACTGGTTTCTGACTTAATGTGGCTGTGGGCCTGCTAATCAGACCCACAGCCTGCTGTTCTCTCTCTAAATTACTGCCAATGCACTCTAGGTGCATTACGAATTGGAACTGGTTCACCTTATGAGCCCCTGTATAAGTGCACCCTAGGTGCCCAGGGCATAGGTGTATCCAAGGCCTACCAGGGGCTGCAGCATGTATTATGCCACCCCTGGCCTGGCCTCCATATTTGACACAACTGGCTGATCACTCAGCTGGGGTAAGTCGGTGTAAACACCTCTTACTTAGGTACAGTATGTCTGTGCCTAACCCTAAACTGGACACATATGTTCCTATCAGCCACTCCTATGGAAGGCCTCATCAATCCTGGAGGCAGAGTGCTTGGAAATATGTGAGATAGTGCTCTGGCATGAGCTGAGCCTGTCTGCAGCTGTCGGGAACCACTCCCTAAGCTGTTCCGGGATATTGCCATACCATATACTCTTAAGTGCATTATAATCCTCGCGGTTAAATGCTATCTTTGGTTTGGCTTTATCAAAACATGTCGAGTAAGGTGTCATACGAATTGGAATACTATCCCCTCGCCAATTCTGGCGACGGGGATAGCATTCCACCCTTCTAGAGGGACACGACATGTATGTAGCCTTAACCCCGGTTAAAGTTAAACAGAGCCTCAGCTTCACAAAATGGACGCTGCCACCACAGACACAAGTCTGGCCTCCTGCTGCTGACCGAAACTCGGCAGATGGTGGCCTGGACAAAGGGTTTCCTGCCTTGGGAGGTGCGAGCACCACCCCAGACAGGATTTTGTGTATTGGGTAGGACAGGGCTGAATAGAATCAGACATGCCCGGGGCACACAAGGTGTCCCCGTACATAGGCCAGCCCAAACCGGTTCTGGGGCCTTCCAGCCCCAGTCCTGGCGCGGAGCTGGACAAAGGAAAGGGGGTGTAACCGCCCCCCTTCCTGGTTCCTCCCAGAGGAGGGACCTAGTAGGTGATCCACCCCCTAGATTGGAATAAGAGGGGGAGCAGTGCCATTGCACAGCAGATCATCCCGAAATCAACTTAAAACTAAGAAGAAGACTGGACTTCGACATTCTGCTGCACAGAAGACTGAAGAAGAATCTCCCTTGTGGCCAAGGAGTGACCACCCTGTGAACACAGGTACCAACCAGCAACTCGACGTCTGCTTTGCCGCTGCCTCCCGCCGGAGCCCGAGCCCAGAGCCCGACAAGAACCAGATTCCCAGACCTCTCAGAGCCCGATCCACAGTCCCTGCGAAGAAGGGACCCGTGGAGGCACCGAGTGACGTGGGACCGGACCTCTTGGAAGACACCCGAAAAGCTGACTGCGCAGCTTCTGAGGCATCCTCGACGTTGTGCTTTGGGGATTGAGAACCCCCACCACCGAGCAGCCCTTGCACCAAAGATCAGCCCTCCAGCATCTCCACGATCTGTGTGGGGCCCTTTTGCTTTGTGCCACTCGACGCGCCATCCCGGCCACTAGCCACGTGGTCAGCGGCCATCTTGGCGACGAACCCGAAGATTTAAACAGCAGGTCTGGTTGCTCCAGACCTACCCAAGCTCCTGTGAAAAGGAGCACCCGCTCTGACCTTGCTGGTCTGAGTGAACAGACTCTTTTAACTTCTGCGTGGCTTGCATTTGCCAAGGCCTGTTTGCTCCAATCAGGTCGCCGACACCGCCAACAGCGAGAAGCCTACGTGGGACAGCTCGTGACCGACTCCTGGACGTCCTTGACCCCGGGTATCCACGTGGCTGCAGAAAGAAGCTACCCGACAACGCCTGTTTGCACCCGACATCGCCTGGTTCCAATCTGGTTCCACGGTAGTCACTGGCTAGTGACTTTGAACACTGTCCCCTCTGCTTTCAGGTCTTCACATCTTCAGATCCACCCTTGGATCCACCGGAACTCTTCTCATCGAGCCGCCTGCAGCATCTTCAGCTCCAAGCACCATCGACCAGCGTGACGAAACCCGACACATCTTCGACCATGTGCACCCGCTTCCTGTGGGTGAGGTAACTCAGCTCCGCCGGTGCTCCTGCACTGGTACACATCCCAAGGGCCTGTGTTTTAAGTTTCAGCTCCGTAGGTCACTCGGAAGGTTCCTAACTTTCTAACTTTGTACTTTTTACGCACCATAGACTTTGTATTGGAAAGTGCGTGCACTTTGAACACTGCACCCGAGTCCCGTGGGCCTCTCCCGACTTAGTTAACTCCAGTCTCGAATAGCTCCAGCGATTCCCAAGGCCCTAGGCCTCTTCACTTTCCTCCTGGTATCTCTTATACCACTTTCTTAGTACATGGTTTAGGTGGCCCCTAGGGCTCATCCACATTGTGCAACTTTTGTGTATTTTAAACTGTCTTGTGATTTTACGCTTGTGCTTCTGTGCTCATAAAGAGTCCAGGGGATTTTAATAGTTAATAAATCAATATATATTTTCAATATATATCTGTGTGGTGTCCCTTTCATTTGGTATTCAAGGGGGTTGTGTATGGTATAACAGCTGGCTTCACATGCCTTTCAGAGTTTAGCCTAAGACTGCTTTGTCCACGTTACCACTAGGATAACTGGTCTACAAGGTTGAATTACAACCATCATCATAAGGGTTGCTTGGCATGGTACAAAGTGATCACTAGAATTAGTGAGCATTATATACCAGGCCAACTTCTCACACCCAGTCAAAAGATCTGGGTTTAATCCATCACCGTTCTTTAGCCCACTCCGCCACCCCAGTTCAGACAGTCCGTCCATCACCACCCCCTTTTGTACTTGCACTGGATAGGGCGTGTTTTCTAGAATATATATATAAAGCGAGGCAGAGCCATCATCTTAAAGCGCTGCTTTTCCCAGCAGGGTCAGCTGTAGTGACTCCCAGTGACGTATATCTCGCTTGAGATGTTCGAGTGGCGGCTGCAAATTCAGTTTGTAGAATTCGTCGGAGTTGGCTGTAATATAAACCCCTAAGTATTTAAACATGCTTTCTGCAGTCTGCAACGGACAGCCGTCCAGTAGGTGCGGCGGTGGACCGTGGAGCACGTACATGGTGGATTTAGACCAGTTAATAGAATAGCCGGATGCCCGTCCATAAGCCATGCAGACATCCAAAAGGGTGATTATAGAACGTCTAGGGGAAGTGAAACACAGCAGGACATCATCGGCGTATAGGGAGATTCCGTCCTCCCAATCATCTGCCCATTTGAGGCCCCTGATAGTCGGTTCCCATCGTATCCACTCCGCCAGAGGCTCCAAAACCAGGGTGAACAATACTGGCGATAGCGGGCAACCTTGAAGCGTGCCCCTGGCCAAGGGAAAATCTGCCGATGTATGGCCATTAGCTGTGACATGCGCCATGGGCTTCGTGTAAAGTAATCGGACCCAGGCACAAAACTTCGGACCGAATCCCAAATGGCGCAGCACCGCAAAAAGAAAAGACCAATGGACCATGTTGAACGCCATATGTGAGTCTAGTGAGAGTATCACCGCCGGCTCCTGCAGATAGACTGCAGATGCCATCACCCCATGTAATCTTCTTAAATTTAGTACTGTTTCTGCCGGGCATAAAGCCCGATTGGTCCCTATGTATGAGTTTAGATAGGTGTGGCGTAAGTCGTAGCGCTAATAATTTGGCGAGGATTTTGGCCTCCGCATTCATGAGAGAAATAGGCCGATATGATGTACATTGATCCGCCGGTTTCCCAGGCTTTAAAATGGCTACTATGGTGGCTGTGCATTGGTCAGGTGGGAGTTCTCCTGTCTCTAGGCTTTCAGCAAACTTATTTAATAGGTGTGGCCCGAGTGAGTCAGTCATTTTTTTATATAATTCGACCGGTAAGCCATTGGGCCCTACCGCCTTGCCCGATTGTAATGCCTTAATAGCTATTGCCACCTCCTCTGTTGAGAGGTCACCTTCTAATAATTGCGCTTCTTCAGGGGTTAATTTGGGCATTTTAAGGTATTTTATGTATGTCAGTGCTTCCTCCTCCGAGATTGTCGAGTTTGAGGAATATATTTTCAGGAAGTGTCGTGCCAACATGCTTACTATTGTGTTTGGTTCAATAGTGGGTTGTCCTCCCTCCAAAGCAAGCTGCGCTATCCATCTGTCCCTCTTCTCCCGTTTGTCCAGCCATGCCAGTAGTTTACCTGCCTTGTCCCCAATGTCATAAATTTTATGTTGTGTGCTTGCCAGTTGTTGTATGAATTTTTAAACTTTTTTAAGTGTTTTATAAATTTGTATTACATTATATGTAGGAAGCAATTATTAATTTTGGTTTTAACGTGATGCTTTAGTGTTAAGAGAATAAAGGATATTTTAAATATTTCCTATTATATAAGAAACTATGTTGCACAACACTTTTAAATGTAGTTGGTCTTTCAATTTATGTAGATCTCTTCGGAGTTCAAAGATCATAAATAAAATAAACTTGAAAACTTGATAATCAAGAAAAGTAAAATAAACCGATTGCCGAAATTCACACAATTTGGTCAAGTGGGGAAGCCAGGATTAATTACGTTTTCTGGTTTCACTCAGTGTAATTTAGCCACTAGATATGCATGCTTCGCTGCCCATACAGTCAACTTACCCTCCCCCCAACCACCACCCTACAGGCATCAATGCAACCCTCTGTCCCATCAAGAACCAAATGTTTTGGCCCCTGGGAAAAGGTTTGTGAGAACCCACGGTTTAAGCGGAAGAAACAAAGTTACTCCCAGAAAAGCAAGGTGTTTGTCACTGAATCTCTGCATCTTTTTAGGTCAAGCCTAGAGCAGCGCAGGCGCTGGTGCTCGACTTTTAGTAAGGGGCTTTTTAAAGTGCTACCCACAAGCTTTTCCTGGCCTAAAGCTTGCGTGCATGTGCGCGTGAACGCGCGCTGCCGCCATCTGCCTTTCTTATCTCATTAAGCCTTGTTCTACTGGCTCCACTGCTCGCACTCCCCCCTCCCTTCTCCCCCTCCCTCCTTGTCAGCTTCATTCAGGCTCCTCTGCCCCAACTCTGATGTAATTTCTTGACCCATGTTCTCAATGTTCCTCAAATAGTTTTTTTCTAGGTCAAAAAATGCTTTTCTCCTGGACGTCTTCACAGTTACCAGGGATGTCGCTCCTTTTTTTATTTAGTTTTTCCTTCCAAAATACTTGTTTTTTTTTTGCTTAGCAGCGAGCTGACTGGATCGCCAGACGAGGTGTGTAGGCCAGCAGTGCCTCATGTTTATTGATTGCCCCACCCCCTGTGTCCAGAGGCTCTGCAGACCGGGTCCGCAGCTTGCTACCTGTATTTTTGGTAATTGTATTTGGGGGAAAGTGGGGTAGTACATATATCCCAGGGGTGTGGCGTTTCTCATCTGTGCCCTTTTAGTCTGTTTATTTGGGGATATGATTGCAGTGTAATCAATGAGCAGCATTCACCCTGGATTTAACATTTTGGGTAAACACTGATGCAGGCATCTGGGAGCCAGTGTGTTTTTTGTGCCCATCAAACTAGGCGTTCGTTATTCATAGCAAAGGTGAATTACCACTACGCTTTGGTGACCTGTAAAGCGAGGTATGCTGTTTGTATGGATTTCCATTTTGTCATACTTTCTAACGTTATTAGATGTACTCCCAGGAAAAGTCTGTAACTGTTGCATCTACTTGTTGTTTTTACTTTTCAGAAAGACGATACATGGAAATTATTCAGTTTCTAATAAATATACATTACGTTGTTGCATGTACCACGTGTAATCATTGCTAGCTTTTAGTATTACTTCTGCATTCTATTTTTGTGTAAATGGTCGTCAATATAAAGCGTATATTTCATAGTGTACCTTCTGCAAGTCAAAATGTTTCATACTTTTGTTTATCACTGAATTTGTGCTACCAGCATGAATGCACTTGCAATAAATTAAGTTTTTAAACGGCAACTCGAGCAATTTGATAAGTTTAATGTACTGCTTTTATACTGTATTGCAAAGAAGTAATAACTGGCATTCAGACACTGGAGGTGGAAAAAAAAAATGTATCACCGAGTACACGAGTCACGTTTTTAAAGGGGCACGCTTCAAAGCGCTGCAGGGGCAGGGTGACACTAGGGGTGGAGGACGTCTCACGGCTCGGGGTCATTGGAGGGTGTGGACCAGGGACAGGGGCCAGGGGAGGGAGGGTTTGGACCAGGGGAGGGAGGGTGTGGACAAGCGACAGGGACCAGGGGAGGGCGTTTGAGGGCATGCGAGCTGAAAGACGCACTCTGGTAGAGTTTGTAAACTGAAAGAAAAAGTAGCTCCACGTGCTAGCTGCCATTTTCTTCAGTCTTTCAATGCGGCAAATGCGTTACCCTTTTTCAATAAACTGGCATTTCTATATATCCCTGGTCTAGGTAATAGTTTCACTTTCATGCACATGCTGTGTGGCATATCTGCTCTATTTAAGCTCGGCTTACACTCTTCCCCATATCTGCTAAATGCGGTGTTCAGGGGTGCCTGTCATATTGTATTGACAAGTTGAATGGGAGTAACTTGCTGACTCAAGAGATAAAGACGCAGCTCCGATTTAGCGCAGAGAATGTATTAATCTGGTATACTACCAAATGAAAATATACTGACGGCAATATTAAGATGAGTTCCTGCACTGTACCGTCCAGCAGCTTCAAGGGGTGTGCTTGTTGTGTGCATGTTGTGTGCATGCACAGTAGGAGGGGAAAGGTGCATGTCTAGGGGTATCTCTGTGTGGAAGGGGCTATTTGGGTTATGTGTGTATCAGTATGTTTGTTATGTGTATCTTTATGTGTTCTTTCTGCCTGTGCCTGTGGGTGTGTGTACCTGTGCAAGTATGTCTGTGTCTACCTACGTGTGCTAATGGCCATCTGTGGTTCTCTCCGAGCTGTGCGTGTGTGTGCATGCATGCATGTATGCCTCTGTTTTATTTGTTATGTTGACCTGTTTACCTGTGAGCTTGTTAATGTGCCTGTATGTGGTGGTAATCTCTTCTAGCAAGGCTATGGTTCTGTGTGTGTGCTTGTTCAATGCATGTGTTTCTGTGCGTGTTTCAGTAGGTCTGTATGTACATTGTATATGCATGTGAATGGTGTGTTTCTTAATATGCATGGGGTTGCGTGTGTCTTGGTGAAGCTGGCTGTGCTGTATGTTTGTGTTTCTGTATGCTGTGTCAGAATTTAGGTAACTTTTATATACGTTTTGTATGTGTTTGTGCATGTATGTGTCTTGTTGTGTGCCTGTCTGTATTTCGATGATGGTGTGTCTTTTTCGGGTGGGTGTTTGGTTGAGTGACTGTTTTTGCAAAGCACCGCATATAGTGCTGGCAGCCAAGCCAAGAACGCACAAAGCAATTTCTTTGTTGTAAATCTGCAGTTGTGGTGCGAGCGGTCTCCTAGAAGGGCTCTTTATCACTACTCCTCCCTCAGCTGGCTGGCAGTCGTTCACTGTGCTACTACTGAAGCATCTCTGCCTGTCTCCCATTTATATGGCCTACTCATGGGAAGGTATCGATTAGCACAGAGGACTTATGCAAACTCCCTGTATTGTCACACTGCTCAAGTAAGCGTTGCCAAGTTGGCTTTAACATTCTGAATTCCACGTACAGAGGTCTAAATTGATTCATCGAAGGAAAACAGCAAGTGAGCAACATCAGGAAAGGCTGTCTGTGCCATATGAAATGTAACCTAATTACCATTCCCTTATGAGCAGGGCATGCTGTCCATTGCAACGCATGCTGGTACTTGTTTGTACATTTGACTGGTGTCAACCACTCTTTGATCATTACAAAGAACACAAGTCTCCAACCTGTTCTGTGATATAAGCTACTGCGGTTCAATGACAATCCCCCGGAGCTTCTATTTCAATAGTGACCACAGTAGGCAAAGTGGCTTAAGTGGGCATCCGATGCTAGATTACCAGTAGTGATCCCCTCAGTGCATCATGGAGGGTTGCCAGAAGAAATATAACAAGCATTGGCATAGCCAATAGGTATCGCCTTTGGGACCTTATATGTATTTAAGCATGCAACAGTTGATGTTGTTGCACCAAGGATATTGTGCTGCATAATTAAACACTAATAAGGTCCCAAAAGCGAGACCTATTGGCTATGCCAATGCTGGTTTTAAAGGTGATATTGGTAGTCGATCACGAAAGTGACCCTGGCGCACTTACCACCACGCTTTCTCCATCATGTTTGCCGTGTCGGACTGGGACAGGAAATAGAGCTGGGCAACAAAAGAAAATGTCCCCCACTAGTAAATCAGTGAGTTAGAAAAACAGAGGCCTGTATTTTCAAACGAGAGCACTGTTGACCTTCGTCACCGAGCCTGCAGTGTTTGTTGCAACCGGAGAATCCCCGTTGAAAACAACAGGGGACCGACTCCAAAACAGCAACCTGCACCCGGCTCCCCGTGCCGGTGCGGGTGCACCTTGTGTGCTAAAGTGGAACACCTTTTTTTCTGAGCCTAAGTCCAGGAGCTTTATTCCCAGAACTTTGTGGCCTGCTCGTGAGCAGCCACCAACTGGAGGCCCCCTATCCCCCATTGGATAACATTGGGCCTCAGCACTTTGCACCCGGCCGCCCTAGTGCCGCTGAGGTTGCATTGAGTGTGCTTCCTTGACCCTGGGGGTCAAGGATGTTTTTTAACCTCCGAAAACCAACTCCCAAACCTTAGTACTTACCGTTAAACCTATAACCTTATTTTCCTTTATAGAACTGCATTGACGGCTTTCTTGTGAAAATTGTTCCAAGTGTGGAGTTGGTTTGTATGAAAACTCGAGAAACTGCAAATGTACAAAACTGATTTACTTACCTTTTCTCTAGGAAATTTCCCAGTGTGATATCTTGGCATATCGCAGTGAGTAGAAAAAGTAACAAACTGAAATCTGTTAAGTAGCGTACAAAGTAATCCAAAAAGGAACTGAAAAGTAATTCCAATTGTTTTATGAACATGTGACTTCCCTATAACCAATCCAACTGCATTCAAACTGCATTTAAGTGCATTATTCTCGCAAAGCACTATTACACTTACCTGTTACATGCCTGGCTTGGTTCTCGGGAATAAAATACAACTAAATAATATTTTTATACAAACAAATTGGTCTGAGTTCAGTCTTTGAGTGTGTGACATCATTTTTTTGTCTGAGTGTGTACAATAAATGCTTGAGACTACCCTCTGATAAAGCCTTACTGCTCGCCCACACTACCGTAAATAGAGTAAGGTATTATCTACTTTTACTTTACTTTTACCTCTTACCTGTGGGGTCCACTTGACTCTGTGCACACCATACCTTACTTTGGTATAGAATATACAGAGCCAGCTTCATACGACAACTCCATATAAGAGTGTACTGCAATATAAACATAGCTATATCTTTGAATCTTGTAATAAAATGTGTCCATCTAAGGGATATCTACCTATATCTATAGAGAACAGAAAGTATTTGTGTTCAGCATAACACAACAGTGAAGTATGTTATTGAAATTGATTTAATTCTTCTGTAAATACTTGAAATGATATGTAGTAGATTGCATCATAATCACTATGCTTGCTAATGCATGTCATAAATCACTTTTCCTCTTGCTTGTTTGTTTCATCGATAACAATGTCACAATTTACATAAGACTTATATGTAATCTAACTTCACTTTATTGCAAACTATCTCAATATGAAATTATGATTTAGCTGAATATTTGCTATTTTGACTATTATGCTTTCGAACGTCGTTTAATATCTGTTTAATAATAAAACATTAAACTAAACCCAATTGTTTTATCATGAAACAGTTCTAACAAGTTGTAAGTAAAGAGGCTATGGCTACTGATACTGTCTAAGGTAACCGGCTGTTATGATAAGGTTCCTACAATCACTTGAAGACTTTGCAAAGATCTTAAATGTATGCCCTTATAAAACATAATTTATTTTCATAAGTTCAGAGAGTAAGTAACAAGCAAACCACTCAGGCAAGGCGTCCTTTGCAGGCAACAGAGTACATGTTGAAGGATAAATGTTTGTCTAGGATGGCAGGATGGATTTTAAGATGATTCATCCTTAATGCTGTGCCTTTGAGAGAACTATGAATAATGTTGTTAAAAAATACATTCCCTGGAACCGCTCTTCATGGATTGGTGAACCTTAACAGCAGCATTTAAGTATTAGCTTTAGTAGCCAGACCCACATCAGGAACAATATCTAGCTACCCCCCCTTCAATGCACAATCAGGCATTGTTGATATAAGATCTTCCAATATTACAGGGATACCTGCCTCCTCCCCCACAGCCTTGTATATTAACATTGAATAACTGCACTTTTTGTCTGAAAAGGGATGAGGAATCCCCCACAATACATATCAGTTGTGTTTACCTGGAGCAGAGAATTGTGATTTACCCACACTCCTCGCTGGCGATCTCAAACCGACTTTAACCCCTTCGCTGCCGGGCAAATTCTGCCACGGTGCGAGAGGGGGCAGGGCTGGGCGTGGCGTGGCGCTGCCGTACTGAGGACGGCTCTCGGCCGTCATGAGTCACAGTAGTCATGTGCTCATGACGGCCGGGAGCCGTCCGAACTCCGCCCACTGATTAGTTCTCCAGCAAGAGCGGGGAATTAACCGCGCGTGGGCGGAGCGGTAACGTTCGGATGGCTCCCGGCCATCATGAGCACATGACTACCGTGACTTCAACGGCAGGGAGCCGTCATGAGCACTCAAGGTGTTAAACACTCTGGTTTTTACTCATTTGCTCATCAGAGAGGGGGAATTGAACGCTGGCGTCTCAGATTGTCACCTCCTCTGCTTAAGAAATGCATCATGACACGAAGTCAAAATGTACATTTTAAGTATGTTCAGGCTTTTAATTGTAGAAGAACATACGACTGGGATGTGGTATTTAACTGTAGAATCTGGAGGAGCACCAGTGAAATTACTCGTATATCACACAAAATACAGTTATGGCACAAGCTCCCACCGATGGTGTTAATAGCTAGCTGGTAAATTGATCACAATGCACTAATGTTTTCCCTTAGGAACACCACCCTTGTCTACTTATTACTAAACTATGAACCTGATATCCCAATAATCTATAGTAGAACATTAGAATGTTGGGAACTCAATGGAAGACAATGGAGGGCTCCCTGCTTCTACAGCCGGTAAAGGCCACAGAGCAACATTCCAAATTTTTACAAAGGCCTCTTGGAGCTCGAGGGGATTTAAATCCCCTCGAGCATTGAGAGGCCTTTGTTTTATTTGTTAGAACATTCTGCCCTCTAGTGGCAGAATGTTTTAATAGCCTTATAGCCCTTCGTAGCAGTGCTATACCGGCTATTAAAGTCCCGCTCCCGCGTTAAAGTCCCTTGCCTCCGGCTCGGGCCTTTATCGCAGGAGCAGGCCTTTAATAGCCGGTATAGCCTGTTACGGCGGGTTATAAGGCTATAGTAACAATTGAATGATTGTGAAATGTTTCTTGACAATAGTGGCAAAGTACATCTTTTGACAATTTTTATTTGACAGTTGTGCCATATAGCCCACCAATATGTCCTTTACTTTGACAATTACAATCCAATAAATGCTCACTACACTTAGTCCAAATATTTTTTTTTTCAAAACATAGAAATAAAAGATATTCAGCAAATCAAACTCAAATGCCTGATATTGTGCCTACAATAGCTGTAGGAAACCCAAAACTAGATCAACGGCACCAATTACATGTGGGAGCAGGGAGGATATAGCTATCTGTAGAAAGGAGTACAGGTCCATTAAGAATTTAAGTAGAATAAATAATGAGAAAGCCATATGGCATGAGATCTTAATAGATTTTACAAGTATCTATTTTTGGGACAAATGATCAGCAATCACCATACATGTTACAAAATAAACAAGTCACATATAATGTAAGTTACATAGTGCAAGGACTCCATCCAAGTTTGTTTTAATAAAAACAAACTTCTTTATTCATTTTCTTTTTATGCGTAGCTTGTACGTTTTGTCTCTTGTCAGTCTCTTCTTCAGGGCTTTATGATATATTCGCACCGTATCTGCTATGTGTATGTGTATAGAAACTCCCAGTGTTACGGCACGAAGGCTCACGATATCCTTATCCAGATCTGTGTTAATCCTGTGTTCCAAGTGACAGAGCTGTCAGAACAAGTCATGTCTAAGTCAATGATGGCGTGAATGGTTGTTATATCTCACAAACAACGTGGTGCGACAGACGCCAAGGTCTGAAATGTTTTGGTGCCGTAACTCTGGGGATGAAGACGCTGCTCCTCCAGATCTGAGCCTTGCCTCTGCTGTTTGTGTCACTATCCACTACAGGTGATAGGTGGGATTTTAGTGTCCCCAGCTTTGTCTTGTAAATCACTTATCATATCATTTTTGGCCTGACCTCAAATGAGGTAGTTAGATTATCAACATTGATGAAGATCTTGGTAAAGCAAACTTACAATCATTACAAATATACAACATATTTTTATATGGTACAAGCCCTTGGGTAGAACTATGGAAAGCATATGGTCCTGCTGTACATGTTTACTACCCATGACAAATTATATCCATTGCATGTTATATCAAATAAGAGTGTTGAAGTCAGAAAGACACGGAAGGCAGTCAGCTACATTGACATCATTCCAAGGTGCTCCAGATCTGGTAAATTACTCAGAAAGTTTAAGATTTTGCATGACAGATATAGGGTAGTTGGTTAATTATCCTTCCATTTGTGAAATCATTATTTTAGAAGTTGATAAAATACTCTGTTGGGTTCCCCTTATAAAACGCCACCTTGAGAAAGGTTTACCCAGATGGTTTTTCCCCCAGAGGCCTGGCCAGAATGAGAGGGAATGGGTGGTATATTACACATAGTCGCCTCTTCCTCCTTCCGCACACTTTGCGTGCTCTGCAGAATCTTCATATGGATCCCAACCAACATCAGAAAGACCGTCACGCAGGCCCTCCCCACCAGCCGCCTCGACTAGGGCAACGCCCTCTATAGGGCATCTCTACCAGCTCATCAAAAGGCTCCAAACCTTACAAAACGCAGTAGCCAGACTCATCCTGGACCTCCTCAAACAAACCCACATCGCCCCACCTGAGAGACCTCCACTGGCTCCCCTTCCAGAAGAGATGCCAGTTCAAGGGCCTCACGCATGCATACAGCGCAGAGATACTCCGGTTGGAGTCGATTCCAGCGCTATAGAAACCCATAAATAAATAAATACAAAGCCCTCCATGCCCTAGGACATGCCTACATCTAGACACCTGCGCTCCTGTTCACTCGCTCTCACACACCACCCCCACATCCATCACAGCCACAGCCGCTCCTTCTCTTTCATTGATGGCAAGACCTGGAACGATCTTCCCCTCCAGGTCCGTACAGACCCCTCGCTGGCAGACTTCAGAAAGAAACTCCAGACCTGGCTCTTTGACGGAGACACAGCGCCCAGATACCCCTAGGGGTGATAGTGTTGCACTTTACAAATGCGGATTGGATGATTGATGGATTGAATACCCATCACAAGCAATAGGATCAAGATCCCAAGTTTCCTGGAACAACAGGACATCATAGCTTCGTATCCGGGATTGCCAATCTGGGAGGTGCATTTTAGAACGCAATCCTCCTATATTCCAGCTCAGAGTTATTCATCACCTGTCCCTTTTTGTTAGAGATTGGGGAGATTAAGCTTGGAGGTGAATGGTCTATGTTTATTTGTTTATTGATTTGAAACATGTTATATAGCTCTGGCTAGACCCGGAGGTATCAGAGTGCTTTACATGAGGATCCGTGAGTTACAGGTTTCATAATTACATAGACAAGTGTAGACAAAAGAGAAACGAAGAAACAGGAGATTACACAATAATGTGAGATTATTAGCGCACACACACGTTTTATGGGGAGTGAAGAGGTAGAGGGGGAATGGTAAACGGGGGTAGGGAATGCAGGTAGGAAAACAGAACAGGGAGGCGAGGAAAACGATGGCCGGCTGGGTAGGTGCCGGCCGAGGGGTGAACCGGAGCCAAACTCCTCCGTAGCTGCATATGACCGCTCCACCAGGCATCAGCCAAAGTTGCTCGGGCACCGCAGCTTTACATGACGATCAACGAGGTACAGGTTACAAAATTACATCATTTACAGGAGCCAACAAGAGATATTAACGTATCAGCTGGAAAAGGGAGGTAGCCACAGGATCACGGAGGGAGGAGGTGGTGGAGGGAAGTAACACAACGGGGAGGCAAGAAAAACGATGTCCGATGTCTGGCTGGGTAGGTGCCAGCCGAGGGGTGAACTGGAGCCAAACTCCTCTATTGCTGCTTATGACAGCTCCACCGGGCGTCAGCCAAAGTTTTATATAGCACTGGCTAGACCCGAAGGTATCAGAGCGCTTTACATGAGGATCAGTTTATGTTTAGGAATTTGTAGCGCGCGTGGCTGCCCGAAGGCTTCCCAGCGCTACAGAGAACTGTTTACAAGCTCTATCCATAAGGCGTCCACAAGGGGAACAGCAAAGTTTTTAGATGTTTCCTGAAAACGGTTTTGTTGGGTAGGAGTATTATTTTACATGGGAGGGCGTTCCACATCTTTGGGGAGTGAAGAGGTAGAGGGGGCATGGTAAACAGGGGTAGGGAATGCAGGTAGGAAAACAGAACGGGGAGGCGAGAAAAACGATGTCTGATGTCCAGCTGGGTAGGTGCTGGCCGAGGGGTGAACTGGAGCCAAACACCTCTATTACTGCCAATGACAGTTCCACCGGGCGTCAGCCAAAGTTTTATATAGCACTGGCTAGACCCGAAGGTATCAGAGCGCTTTACATGATGATCAGTTTATGTTTAGGAATTTATAGAGCGCGTGCCTACCCGAAGGCTTCCCAGCGCTACGGAGAACTGTTTACAAGCTCTATCCAAAAGGCATCCACAAGGGGAACAGCAACATTTTTAGATGTTTTCTGAAAACGGTTTTGTTGGGTAGGAGTCTTATTTTACATGGGAGGGCGTTCCACATCTTGGGAAGTGAAGAGGTAGAGGGGGCATGGTAAACAGGGGTAGGGAATGCAGGTCGGAAAACCCAACAGGGAGGCAAGGAAAACGATGTTTGATGTCCGGCTGGGTACGTGCTGGCAGTTGCTCGGGCACCGCGGCTTTACATGACGATCAACGAGGTACAGGTTACAAAATTACATCAGTTACAGGAGCCAACAAGAGATATTAACGTATCAGCTGGAAAGGGGAGGTAGCCACAGGATCACGGAGGGAGGAGGTGGTGGAGGGAAGTAACACAACGGGGAGGCAAGAAAAACGATGTCCCATGTCTGGCTGGGTATGTGCCAGCCGAGGGGTGAACCGGAGCCAAACTCCTCTGTTGCTGCATATGACAGCTCCAACGGGCATCAGCCAAAGTTTTATATAGCGCTGGCTAGACCCGAAGGTATCAGAGCGCTTTACATGAGGAACAGTTTATGTTTAGGAATTTGTAGATCGCGTGCTGCCCGAAGGCTTCCCAGCGCTACAGAAAACTGTTTACAAGTTCTATCCATAAGGCGTCCACAAGGGGAACAGCAAAGTTTTGAGATGTTTCCTGAAAAGGATTTTTGATGGGTAGGAGTCTTATTTTATATGGGAGGGCATTCCACATCTTTGGGGAGTGAAGAGGTAGAGGGGGAATGGTAAATGGGGGTAGGGAATGCAGGTAGGAAAACAGAATGGGGAGGCGAGAAAAACGATGTCTGATGTCTGGCTGGGTACGTGCTGGCCGAGGGGTGAACCGAAGCCAAACTCTTCTATAGCTGCCTAAACAGCTCCACCGGGCATCAGCCATGTTGCTCAGTCTCCACGCTAAGTACAATATTCATGGTTACCGCCCGGGGGGGCCTCGTCATAGCTCCATCTGCGGCACCAGTCCCGGTGTTACAGGGGAACACTGAGTGTAATTCAAACATCAGGCGGTGCTTGCTCCATGCCGCTTGTCCAGCTGGTTCCTCAGACCGTGCTGCAGCGCGTTCCATGCCTCCCTCAATAGTTCTTGTATTCCAGTGCGATCAGACCGTGAGGTGGGGGAATGTTTGGCAGGCTGACTCTCTTTCTAGGCAGGCTGTTTCTGGAAGAATATGATGGGACCTGAGCCTCTTGAGGTTCCGTGACGATTTGAACCCGTGTTTTCAATATTGTCGGAAATACATAATATTGGTATCAGCGAACCGCAAATGATCCATTTAGCATATCCTGGTGTTTTCGCTACGCTACGAGCAAGAGTACTCCTGTAACAAACACATTTCTGATCTACCCATGGCATCCATCTTAGATCATGGCAGCCATTTTGTTTTTCTTGCCCTCACATACGCAATAACCTTTGATCACTTCATTTCGATTAAGGACACGTAGCCTTAGCCGGAGATTCACCTCTCTAGTGACACGTGCACCTTAGACCAGAACACGCTGTAGCTGCATGACTCGACAAAGGCTGCCTCCTCTGCCCGAGGCCAGTCCTGCTATACTGGTTCTTGTGGTCGTTGGCTTGATCACGATTAGGCGGCCGAAGCCGGTAGCCTTGCCCATTTACAACCCACAAACATCCCTTATCCTGCTTTTCTATCTTCTGCACCTGGCTCTGCTCCTTTCCTTCTGGGCCTTTATTAGGGGGAGGTAACGAAATTTACGATGAGGCGGTCCGGGTCTTGAATGAAAAGTTGACATGAGATTATGATGGAAAAGTGGGAACCCCTCGTTCGTAATGTTTTGACATCAGATATTGTCGACGATTCCTGTGCAACGCCAAATATTTATTGTTTAGGACACAAAGGTTTGGGAATGTACTAACATGTGAAGAATTTGCCTGAAGCCCAATTTTTAGTATATAAGGAGCAACCCTCTTTGTACAAATCGAACAGGCTCCTAGACACTGCCCATGCGTAGTTTCTGTGACTTCTGTGTCCCTGCAGTAATAAACCTTTGGTCTTTGACGCCACCATCGAGAAGCCCGTGTTTCTGTTTATTTGTGCACCAAGACAGGTGGAACTCAGGGGTCTTCGGGTGTTGTTCCCTGACACCTCTGGACGGAACCAAAAAGTCCAGAACTCCAATTGGCGCCCAACGTTGGGCGACGTCATTCGGTACCGGTCCAAAAGCCTGAAGAGTTCGAGAAGCTTCGTGTGAAGATTCCTGAGGGAGGCGCCCCACTTCATCGATCCCGGCATATCGCAAAAGTGGCCCGACGTTCTCTTCCACGAGGGTTCCCGTTCAGGACGGCTGCAGTGGTCCGTTGCCTTGACCGTCGCCCTGTCTTGGACCCGAGGTGCAGTCCTTAGTACGGCGAAACGTGACGGGTTTCTCCTTGGTGACGTCTTCAGTGCCTCAGTTAAGTATTTAGTGGTTGCTAGCTGGTTATTTCGTGAGGGTTGTTAAAATCCTTTTTGGTTCTTGGTTTGGTTTGGTTTCGTAAGATTATCACTGGTTGTTGTTCTGGTTACGATAATCTATTTGGTTTGGTTTGGGTATCGATACATCAGTTCGCTTTTGGTAGGCCTAAGTTCTTGGTTCGAGTGCACATCCCTGTTTGTGTTGTTTGTTCTGTGTTCCGGATTACAAAATGGTAAGTCGGAGAAATTGTATGTTGTCATGTTTTGGTTGCAACAGCGATTCACGATTGGAGGACTCATGTCTGGTTCCTCCGATTGGGACTCCTTTATATGATCTCTACTGTAAGCATGGTGTGGGTCCTATATCTTATAATGAGGTATGGGTCCGCTACACTGAGAAAGATGGTGTCCTTAGTTGGCCACTGCATGGTAGTTTTGAACCCGAAATCCTTGACAATTTAGAAGTGAAATTGTTTAAGAAGAAAGCCCGGCCGGCAATGTTTGATTCTTTCCGTTACTGGCGAAAAGAATCTAAACAGAGAGAGATTAAAAGGTTGAAAAAAGAACAGAAAGAGCAAGAGTTAACTTTAGAACAAGCGGCTAAGCAGCTGCAAGATAACGAGTCAGAGAAAGCAATGGAGGTAGCTACTAGAGAGCGTAATTTAGCGATAGATAAGTGATATCCTGCCTTGCCATCGAGTACGACTAAGATAGTAGAGGATCCCGAAAACGATCCTCTGTTGTCTTACTTGTTACAGTCACCTCCACCGTATGCACAAGGTGCTACGGCTCCACCTGTACCAAATATTCAATTGCCGGTTGCTGGACAACCTGGTATTCCTGCTCCTGCCCCTCAGAATCAAGCTCCTGTACCTCCTGTAGTTAATGTAAATGTTCCTACGGCACCTCCTCTTCCTGGGTTGCCGACTACTTTGCCTATACCTGTATCGCTTATACCTACTGTTCAACAAGCTATCTTCCTCGATACTCCTACTATCCCACTATCTGTTCCAACTGCTACTGTGTTCTCTGCATCTGCTAGTATGTTGACTCCGCTTTCTGTTCGTCGAAGAATCACTGATTCTGTCTCTAGCATTCTGTCTCCTTTGTATAAATCTTTAATTAAGACTCCTACCTCTGACTCTGTACAAAGACGCAGTCAGCTCCCAAGTACTGAGGAACGGGGAATATTAGTTTCCACGGCTCTCAGATGGATTTCGAAAAGTAGGAGATATAGCACGAGAGATGTACTAGATACATTTATGCAGTGGAATGAACCAACGCAACGATATGTCTTTGACGAGATGTGCTCTCTTTTACGTGATGAGTTAGAAGAAGATGACTCTGAATTAAATTTAGAAGACTTAATTAAGGTTCAGAAAGAGTTTGCTGCAGGAATGATAGTAGGTCAAAATATTAAAGAAGCGATGGAACTGATTTTAAGTTATAGGAATGATCCATCACTTCGTTCACCGAGGGATTTAGAGAAAGGTAGTACGAAGCAGAATCGCCAATATCCAATGAGGGAGGTTCCTCCAATTTGGCGCGATGCTGTGCAAGCTGATGCGGTTCGTGGTATTGCTGCCGCTCCGGCGCAATTCCAAAGAGTGTGGATACACATTCCGTGGAAGCGAGCCGAAGTGTTAGCAGTGAAACAGGCCTTGCCAGACCCACGTAAGAATCCTGCTGGGTACTATAAGGAATTAGCACAAACAGTTGAGGCCTGTGTGATGAATCTGGCGGACATTGTCATGTTATTTGGAAATGTAGTTCCGCAACCAATTTGGGCTAAAATTCGTAAAGAGAATCATCCAGTTGCCCTAGGTGGTGATTGGGCAGCTATCATTGCAGCGGATGGTCAGCAAATAGGTGGTTCCAAACCCGAACCTCTAATTGCTAATCTTCCAGGTAGAATAATCGACTTAATGAAGACTCTGATGCCCGCATTGCGTGTTAATTGGGACAAGTTGTCCGCATGCAGGCAAAAGAAAGACGAAAGTGTCTCCGACTTTTTCACGAGGTTCGAAGAGACTTTTGTAGATCATAGTGGTCAGGATATGAGCACAGAAGGAGGACAGAGATTGTTTGTCGATAAATTTGTTCACAATTTGTTACCTGAGCTATGCAATAAATTAAAAGATTCCGAGAGTGCGTGGGCTGTCTCTACAACTGCGCAAATACTTGCAACTGCACAGTATTATGAAAATAGGGATAAAGAGGAGAAAGAGAAATCAGATAAGAAAACGAAAGATTTAAAGACTAAAGTCGTTCTGCAACAGGCGTATCCGCCTCGCATGAATCAGACTAATACACAGCAAGGGTCGTATCAAAGGACAGATTATAGTTCACCTCGGCCACAATACCAGTGGAATCAGTGTGCGTATTGTAAGAAAGAAGGTCATTATAAAAATGAGTGTCCAGTCTTAGCGCAAAATAATGCAGCCGCAGCTCAGAGAGGTCGTGGTGGTTTTGTGCAGAATTCTAGAGGTCGAGGACGAGGTGCTATGCCTCCACAGACGAATGATCGCCCTTCCAATCACTTTGATCAACGAAATGGACAGTCTGCTCAACAAAATAGATCTCAACAGTATCATGTTGAAGACTATTGTGAAAATGATGAGGGATTTCAACAAAATGGGTACTAGGACAGCCATGGACAGAGAGAGGGAGTAGTATCAGTTCCAGTGGATCAGAGTGGGCCTTATGTCGCAGTAGCAACATCAGGTGTAGTCGAACCATTTCTGTTGGATACTGGTGCCGCAAAAAGTTCTATCATTCATGCGAAACTCCCTGGCGCACCTTTGTCCGGCTTAACAAATGTTTCTGTAGGTTTTTCAGGCGCCCCTGTTTACAACCCGGTATCTGGTCCTTTGTCTATTTCTGTTGGACCGTGTCAATTGAAAGCACCCCTGATTTTGACGACAGGTTGTAATGAAAATCTGCTTGGTTTAGACTTGTTAAAACGACTATATGCGACATTGTACTGTTCTCCGGAAGGAGTACAGCTTACGTTGGGTAAAAGAATCACCTCTCCGATGTACTTGTCAATGGATGCACTCCCGCCGGAGCTGCGTTCTCTCCCTGATACTCTTTGGGCGACTGGTCCTAACGATGTAGGCCTTTTAGAAATACCACCATATGTAGTCACTTTGAAAGCAAATGTAAAATTTCCACGAATTCCTCAATATAAGATCTCTAATGAAGGTGAACGTGCACTTTTATTGATTGCACAAGATTTGATTAAGAAAGGTGTAGTTGAAGAAACTAGAGGAAATGTCTGTAACAGTCCTGTATTACCGATTTTGAAACGAACTGATCCGACAAAGCCTCCAGTACATAGGTTTGTCATTGATCTCAGAGAAGTTAATAAGATTGTGGTCCCGCAGTTTCCTGTGGTTCCAGATATTACTGCTTTGTTAACATTGATTCCTGCTACAGCCACATGGTTTTCAGTCATTGACTTGAAAAATGCCTTTTTCAGCATTCCGATAGCCGAGGAAAGCAGAGATATTTTCGGCTTCTGCCTAGGAGGTCGAAGCTTCAGATTTAAACGCGCTCCACAAGGCTATTGTGAGAGCCCATCCATTTACAGTCAGGCATTAAAAAGTCAGTTAGATTCCTTTGTACTTCCTCCAGGTTCTGCTCTAGTACAGTATGTAGATGACCTTCTAGTGGCTGCCGATGACAAGGAAACTTGCAAAGCAGCTACGATTTCGTTATTGCATCATTTGTCTAATTTGAATCACAAGGTGTCACCTTCGAAAATGCAATACTGCTGCCAAGAAGTGACCTACCTAGGTCATCTCTTGTCAAAGGAGGGAAGGAAGTTGACCCCAGAGAGAATAAAAGCAATTACGCAGATGAGTGTTCCCCGCACGCAGAGAGAAGTGCGTGCCTTTTTAGGTATTACCTCTTACTGTAGGCAGTGGATCCCAAATTTTTCTCTTTTAGCAAAACCGTTGGTAGCTTTGACTGGGAAAAATGTTCCGAGTCCGGTGCCATGGTCTGCTGAATGTCAGGAGAGTTTTTCTGAGTTACGGAATGCACTTTGTTCAGCTCCTGTATTGGGTACACCCGACTACAGTAAGCCATTCACGCTCTATGTTCACGAGAGAGAAGGTTGCGCGTTGAGTGTTCTGACACAGAAATTTGGTGATAAACAACGCCCTTGTGCGTATTTTTCATCAACATTAGATCCGGTAGCTAGAGCGTTACCTAGTTGTTTGAGAGCTACAGCGGCAGCTGCGGCTTCCATTCGACAATCTGCTGGTTTGGTGATGAACAACATGCTAGTGGTTATGGTTCCTCATGCTGTGGATACACTCATGAACAGAACCAAGACACAACACCTTACCAGTGCTAGATTATCTGGCTACGAGCTGACACTGCTAGCGAGTCATATTCAGATCAAAAGATGCAATGTATTGAATCCAGCAACATTGTTGCCGACTAATCAAGAGTCGAGTGATTCCGAGCCCCATGATTGCTGTTTCAGAACCGAGGAAGAGACAAAAGGACGAATTGATTTAAAAGACACTCCATTGTCAGATCCAGATGGCACGTTGTATGTTGATGGGTCATGCTTTAAATTGGAGAATGGTGACGTGACTGCTGCTTATGCAATAACGACTTTGAGTACGATTGTGGAGACTGCAAGAGTGAGTCAGAATTCTGCCCAAGCTGCAGAGTTAATAGCTCTAACAAGAGCGTGTGTTTTAGCTAAGGGAAAGAGAGTGAATGTGTTCACAGATAGTCAGTACGCGTTTGGCGTGGCCCATAATTTGGGCCGTTTGTGGAAAGAAAGAGGTTTCATTACGTCCCATGGGACTAAGATTCAACATGGTCAGCTAGTTAACGACTTGTTGGAATCTCTTACCTTGCCGACTGAAGTTGCGATTGTGAAATGCAGTGCGCATAAAGCAATCACGGATGATGTTGGTCGTGGGAATGCTTTTGCTGATGAGACTGCTAAACAGACAGCTAGGAATATGATGAGTAGAATGTATGTTGCAACGTCTGCAAGATGGATCTCCGAGTCTGGAATGTGTGAGGATACAGTGGAAAGTGTGAAAGAAATTCAGAAAGAGGCAACTGAGGAGGAAAAACGTGCATGGAAAGAAAGTACGGGCAAATTGGACTCGAGTGGGTGTTGGATTGATTTGTCGGAACAACAGCGTTGGATGTTGCCTGATGCGTATGTGCTTGCAGTGGTGACAATGGCGCATAGAGTAGCGCATATAAGTTCTAAAGGAATCTGTAAAATGTTGGCCCCGGTCTGGAAGAATGATGGGATTAGTAAATGTGCAGAGAGAGTGGTGAAAAATTGTATGGTATGCCTGATGCATAATCCTGGCAAGGGAAACCCAACTCCTGCTGGTCATTTCGCTCCACCCTCTTGCCCCTTTGAAGTAATTCAGCTAGATTTCATACACATGGATCGTTGTAATAATCTAAAATACGTCCTGGTGGTAGTTTGTGCTTTCTCCAGATGGATCGAAGCATATCCACTAAAGTACATTACTGCCCTATCTACTGCCAAAATTCTTCTCAAAGAATATTTCCCTAGGTATGGAATGCCACGGATTGTATGGTCAGATAACGGAAGTGAGTTTATAGGGAAAGTTATGCAGAGTGTGTGTGCCGGTTTGGGCATTAAACAGAAGTTTCACAGTGCAAACCATCCCCAGTCTGCTGGTTTGGTTGAGGGTTACAATGGCACCCTCAAACTAAAACTAGCCAAAATACAGGCATCCACGGGTTTATCCTGGCCAGATGCACTACCCTTGGCTTTGTTATCGACGAGAGCGACTGTGCATTCTAGAGTAGGGCTTAGTCCATACGAAATTGTTTTTGGCCGTCCTGCGAATGTTTGGGGAGTACCGAGGCCAAGGGAGTTTTGTTCTCTAGAATATCCAATGTTGATTGATTACCTTTACGACTTGACTGCTAAATTGAGTCTTATTCACCAACAGGTTTTCGATGCATTGCCAAAGCCTCCGGAGAGTCCAGGTCATCAGCTGAAACCCGGCGACCACGTTGTGGTACGAAATTTCGCGAGGACGAAGAACCTTCAACCCAAGTTTGTCGGCCCCTTCCAGGTGCTACTTGCAACGAGAACTGCCGTTCGTGTGGCTGGACGTAAGCACTGGATACACGCAACTCATGTCAAACGTGTACCTTTGCCACTTCCTTACGACGACTGGGTGAAGAAGGGAATTGGTGCCTCTGAATGCGAGCAAACACCCAAGTTTATCCCTTTCAGCGATGCCGAATTGATCACTCCGAACTCTGATTCTCCTCCTTAAAAGACTCCTTTGAACTCTGAACATTTGTCCTCTGCATCAGAAAAAAATTATTGTCTGCGAACCTGAACACTGCAACAGCTACTAGTGAAGCGTTATTTTCCGATCAAACGGTTCCTGCAAAACTAAGATACAACTTACGATCTCGTAATATGGACAAATAAAGCAGGAAACTGCCTATTGTGATATTTGAAATTTTGAACTTTTGCCTTCAGCCAGGAAGTTTGCTATTGTTTTATTGTTTTTAAAAATTGCCTTGCCGTCTGGGTAGCCGTAGGGTCGTGGCTGTGTACCTAGTTGAATCTGCGGGGGTCAGACACAAGGTCGATCTTTCTGTTGGTCCTGGGAACTCCCAGGGCTGATAGAGGCATTTTCATCTACATACACATCATCAGTGGTCGCGAGCGGATTGTAGAAGATGGAGCTTCCTGCGCTGCAACGAGAAAATGTGATTTATGTTCGCAGAAATAGACTTTACAGAATTCTTCACAGCAAATGCTTTCTGATACAATGTGCTATTACATTCTTGATTGTTTTGATAACGTTGGTGGGTGGAATCGTCTTTGGTATGAGTTTAATTTTTATGCCAGTAACTACAGTACCTCCCCTTGATCCTGCTACCTCTACTGTTTCTTCTATACACTCTTTTCACTCGTTTCCTGAACATGAGCAAGCTCGACGCTCAGAATTCATCAATAACACTTTTGTACAGCTCTTGCACCAACACCAACTAGTAGTTAACACTACAGACTGCTGGGTGTGTGGCTTGATACCCCACACTATGGATAAAGGCATTCCTTACCTGGTTTTGCCTTTTAGCTATAATGGATCATTTCAGGCCTTTCAAACCATCTTTGCTTATGCCCTTGAAACCTATCCTCCGCGTCCACCACGTTCCACTAAATATAACTCTGCTAACAAAGCTTTAGTCCAGGGAATTATTGACATGATTAAAGACGTCAATAATACTCCATCTTACCCTAGAGATGAATTACGGGTATATTTGAGTTGGAATTCTTCAGAGTATCGCCTTAGTTTGGGAGAAAGCAAGCGTAAAAGCTCAACTCCAATCTGGGTCGTACCTCACCGAGGTCAGGTCTGTTTGCAAGGAAATGGGAGAAATCCGAGAGCTCAGCTAGGGAGGAGTGAGTGCGTAGAGACTTACGTGTTTCCGTCTAACTCTTCCCCTGCTTTTCTTACTGCTAGGGGTACCTACTTCATCTGTCAAGACAGAGCGTATACATGGTTGCCTGCTGACTTTTCAGGTTCATGTTATATTGCTCGACTGTTGCCTCCAACATACACTGCTTCTTCTGACTACCACAAACCCAGAGTAGCAAGAGGTGTTTTCAGCAAGGAAGACACCGCTGGTCAGGAAGCTGGAGACTTCTTCAAAGGTTTCCTTCCGTTCTGGGGGCCTATGGCCAATAGTAGAAACATACGTCAGCTAACACGGGTAGTTGAATCTACTATTACCGAAACTGCTGGTGCCCTTAGCAATTTGACAGCTGAGCTTCAGGCGGATAGACTCATGATGTTGCAGAACCGTATGGTTCTAGACGTAATACTTGCAGATCGAGGTGGGGTATGCAGAATGATCCAATCGAGCTGCTGTGTCTTTATTCCCAATAATGCTCCAACAGTCTATGAGGCGATCTCTAAGCTACACAAGATTTCCGACTCCATACACGTAGACAAGGGAAACTGGTCCTTCATGGAGTGGTTTTGGACTCTGATATCAGCGTGGGGATGGAAGGTTCTGATGGTCATTGGTGTCATCTTAGTATTCCTATTCTCATGCTGCCTGATTATCCAGTGTGGTCCAGCTCTGTGTAGTCTTTGTGCTGCAACCTGTTTTAGGAAACCACCTGCGTTTGGAGAAAAGGCACGAGAAAGGATGATGATACAACAACATGTCACTGACCTGATGAGCATAGAATTAGACTCTGACATAGACTGAGTAATTGCCTATGTAAGGGCAAAAGGAGGGTCTGAGGTTCCGTGACGATTTGAACCCGTGTTTTCAATATTGTCGGAAATACATAATATTGGTATCAGCGAACCGCAAATGATCCATTTAGCATATCCTGGTGTTTTCGCTACGCTACGAGCAAGAGTACTCCTGTAACAAACACATTTCTGATCTACCCATGGCATCCATCTTAGATCATGGCAGCCATTTTGTGTTTCTTGCCCTCACATACGCAATAACCTTTGATCACTTCATTTCGATTAAGGACACGTAGCCTTAGCCGGAGATTCACCTCTCTAGTGACACGTGCACCTTAGACCAGAACACGCTGTAGCTGCATGACTCGACAAAGGCTGCCTCCTCTGCCCGAGGCCAGTCCTGCTATACTGGTTCTTGTGGTCGTTGGCTTGATCACGATTAGGCGGCCGAAGCCGGTAGCCTTGCCCATTTACAACCCACAAACATCCCTTATCCTGCTTTTCTATCTTCTGCACCTGGCTCTGCTCCTTTCCTTCTGGGCCTTTATTAGGGGGAGGTAACGAAATTTACGATGAGGCGGTCCGGGTCTTGAATGAAAAGTTGACATGAGATTATGATGGAAAAGTGGGAACCCCTCGTTCGTAATGTTTTGACATCAGATATTGTCGACGATTCCTGTGCAACGCCAAATATTTATTGTTTAGGACACAAAGGTTTGGGAATGTACTAACATGTGAAGAATTTGCCTGAAGCCCAATTTTTAGTATATAAGGAGCAACCCTCTTTGTACAAATCGAACAGGCTCCTAGACACTGCCCATGCGTAGTTTCTGTGACTTCTGTGTCCCTGCAGTAATAAACCTTTGGTCTTTGACGCCACCATCGAGAAGCCCGTGTTTCTGTTTATTTGTGCACCAAGACAGGTGGAACTCAGGGGTCTTCGGGTGTTGTTCCCTGACACCTCTGGACGGAACCAAAAAGTCCAGAACTCCACTCTCCAGTCCGTTAAAGCTGTGAACTCTTCATTAAGGCTAGGCATGCAGCAACATCAGGAAATGCGGGGGCAGGGCCTTTCATCAGCAGGCAATAGTAGATTACTGTTCTCAGGGCTCTGTCCCAGGCAGCCGCCATCTTAGAGTCAGGCAGCCCCGTTCTCTGGTGTTCAGGGCTCCTCCACTCTCAAGACCATCAGTTTAATCACCCAGCTTCCAACGCTGATGGATTGCACTTGGCCACTGCCCGGGGGTCTTAGGGGCTGCGCTCCGCGGTCATCTCTCCGGCGCTAGTGCCATCTTGTCGCCCCTCACAATGTCTCTGTGCGAGATCTATACCTGCCGCTTTGCAGTCTTCTGGTGCTTTTCCAGCACTCTGGCTGTCGCCGCACCTGTCGCTCAGCACTCCTCACCTCGACACACTGTAGGCATGTTGCCCTCGAGGTGTCCTCCTCTAGCCCGTGCACTGCTTCCCGGGGCTCCACTGACCGGCCACTGGTCCGGGTCTGTCCCCGTTGACTGAACTCCGCGTAGGGATCTCTTCGTACCCTCGTTCTGGGTCTCTCGGAGGCTTCTGGCCTCTCCTGGATCCCTTGCCGATCCAACTTCTACTAGGTAGCATTATGATTCTGTTCCTCTCCGACACATTTGTAGTATCTGGTTGGATACATTCTAGTGTTCCACCAGGATGTGACATACACTCTACACCCACCCTAGTCAGTTGTCTGTGTCCATTATCCTACTAGGTCAGCGCGTGCGGCGTCACCAGAGAGGTGGAGCAAGGCGTGCCATTGCCATGAGGTAGGAGTGCCCCATGCCCCCTTGCACTGAGCAGAGAATGAGAGCCTTCAGACACCAGCCAGAGAGAGGGCTGCGTTTCAGCCCGAGTTCTGTCTGGAATGTGTAACATCTGCGCTCCTGTGATTAATACATTCATTTACAGTAGGGAGAGCACGTGCACTTTAGCACTGGTCAGCAGCGGTAAAGTGCCCAGAGTCATTAAACAGCCAACAACAGGTCAGAAAATGAGGCGCGCCAGCACAGCGAGAACCTTTCCCTGCATCGGTGTCCGTGGGGGGAGCGACTCGCGGCATTCAGACAGCACCGACTTGTCACGGACCCGCAGCCCCACCAGAGGCTTGTCGCGATGACCCGCGAGGCCTATTTACAAGGACAGCTACCTGAGACTGTCTGCAACCAGCGCGATGCACTGCCAGAGCGTGCCGAGAGGCCCGAGTTAGGGTGACCAACCGTCCGTAAATTTCACGGACCGTCCGTCATTTTAGTATGATGTCTGTAAGGCGTCCGTAATTTGGGGATCTCAAATTACGGACGCCTTACAGGCATCAAACTAAAATCGAAATAGGACATTTCAGTGAGGAATGCTGTTTCCCATGCGAGAGGCCCCGTGAGTTTAAAAGCTTTCACTCGGGGTCCCTCGCAGTTATCTTTTAATCTGTAGACGCTGCCTGCAGCGGCCCCTCCCGGACCTAGTGGTCCATAGTCATTCTGAGACTGCAGCTGGTCAGCACTTTAGAATGACAATGGGCCCAATTGTAGTGACCGCGCGTGGGGAGCCTTCTCCTGCATGGGACTAGGGCAAGGCATTCTGCTTTCGTCTTGGCGACATGCTGGAGAAAAAAAAATAACTTACAGCGTTTTCACTGTACATTTAAAAGACAGGTTTCAACATACAGATACAAAAATACTATTTATTAATGTTTATTGTTACTAGCACAAATCTTGATTGCAGAAAGGGCCGATGTCGCTTTGCAAAGCTGCGCGCACACTGAAAAACTGTGAAGTGCACGATTGGGGCAACCTTATATAAACTTATGTTGACTTGTATTTATTTGGTTGCCTATTTACTTATATATATGAGTGTGCCGCCGTCTCGGATATGTCTGTAAAACTGATGTTTTGTCCCAAATGTGTGTCCTGAATTTTGACCTTCTGTCCTGAATTTTTAAGCGGACCGTCCTGAATTTGCACCCATGCCAGTTGGTTATTCCAGCCAGAGTGCGATCGGGCAATGACATTCTGTGTGACAGTGGCTGAGAGGCCAGGAGAGCGAAGGGGCATCGAAGGGAAGCTCGCAGCCCAAGCAGTGCAGGAGGAACAATTGGCACAGACGCCCTTCACGGACAAGAGTCAGCGCATGAGGAGTGCCAAGTGCAGCTGCACCCAGCGGAGGTGCACAGGAAAAAGAACACATTTACTGCCCTTGGGAGGGGAGGGGAGGACAGTCCCGTTAACTGGAGGTGGCCTGCTCAGGAGAGGGTGAGAGAGAGGCTGCGAGGCCAGAGGAAAAGAGGAGCAACCCTGCCACCTACTGGCCAATTGAGTTAATGAGCCTGAAGTCAAGCCACCAAGGGAGGACTGCAAGCAAGCAATGATTGCAACAGCCTTATGAAAGTAAGGGTAGTGCCAACTAGTGCCGGTGGGCGATACTGCGGAGACTGACTTGCACCCCTACACTCTGCTGCACAGGAAGTGACCGCAGCAGCATGAGGCAGTCGCAGTACACCCCCCCCCCCACTCCCCCCCCCCCCCCCCCCCAGAAGCAGATCACGTCTGCAAAGGAAGAGACTGGCAACACAAAGACAGGGTGCATTGCATACCACCCTAACAGGCTGCCAAGACACTTCAAAGAGAACGGACCGTCGCACATCACCAAAGGATCCCAGGAAGCCCAAAGTTTCTCCAGCCCAAGCAAGCACCGGTCAAGCTCATGCAGCAACACAGAAGACACCGCGACACAAGGCCCAAGAGCGAGAGGGGACGACCACCCACAACAGCAACATCTCAAGGTCGCTGCCCCCACTAACTGCTCAAGAGCACCCACAACACATGGCTACCCTACCCCACCGCCAGAGAAGAGATCGCATCCCTCACTCCTCCAGATACACAGACACCATTGCAAGCTCCCCTCCTGGCACACAAAGTGCCAGAAGAAAAAGTCCAAGCAGAAGACCTTTGTCCAAAGCGCACAGAAGGCCAAGCCAGTGAATCCGACAGCACGGGCAGACACCAGGGAAGGAGAGAGCCATCTCCACGAAGAAATACTGGCTAACACAGGGAAGAGAACACAGCAGCAAGCAAATACGCAACAGCGCAGGAACGGCTGCTACAGATCCAGGGGCCTTATTTATGAAGGCCCTGCGCCACCGGTGCGTCACTTTTTCCCATTTCAAAAGTGACGCAAAAGTGGCGCAAGACCTTCATAAATAAGGCCCCAGGAGTGACAGATTGAAGAGAATGCGCAGCACGTCCAATGAAGCAAATGAAGGGCGCAGTCGGAAGTGCACCAAAGCGAGAGAGGTCGAAAGAGTAGTGCTTGCACAGATCACCAGAAGCACGAATACCAAGAAGAAGCCGACCCACCAGATGGTCACAAAGGAGAAGCCAACCCGCCAGAGAGGAGTTGCACACTCCATGTGGGAAGCTGCCACAGTGACAGGCACTTCAATATAACATGTGACCAGACGAAAAACGCACAGCAGACGAGGAGCCCGTCACACAAAGTGACCAGTCCGGACAATCGCACCGGAAGAAAGGAAGAAGCAGCTGCCATGACAGCGCAGCCCCGAGGCACAAGCACAATGCCCTTTAGCAGGGAGACCCAGATCACCACACAACCCCTGAGGAGGGGATGGTGCCAATTCCAATGCCAAGAAGCACATGCAACTACTATGGACAGGACAGGCCTGCAATAGGCCCGCAAAAGGAAGGAAAGACCGTCACAAGAGCGGCGCGACCAGGGAGTTGTCCATGTGGAGCAAACATGAGACAGGTGGCAGGACACCACATCCAAGGAAAAACCTGGTCGGAAGAAGAAGAAGAGTGTGGCACGATGCCATTCCGCGAAGGAGGAAAGAACAGTGGCATGACGCCACAGGGTAGACAACCACCACAGGCGCACAAGATGGAACAGAGAAAAGAGACAGGACCAAGGACCCGCACCAGCACTGAGGAAGGTGTTCATCCACACAAGCCAGTCACCGGGGTGCAGAGACGTCACTGGAGACAGCTCTGCAGAAGGACCTACCGTAAGCCGCTAGCAGCGCAATCTGCGTTCTGGCCCCACGCTTCGCAGTTCGACCGTCCTCTCACCTGTCACCGGCTGCATGGTAGCGATAGCACCACACCTCGCAGTGCACCTGCCTGCAGACAATGGAGCAGTGCCACAAAGTCCCTCAAGTCCTCCTCACTCCCTAAGGTCATCCCGACAGAAGATCGCCGCCTGTCTGCCCACTGAAGAAAACGGAAATCCTGTTGCCACCTCCCAGGTGCATCGTCACCAAAGAGCGTCGCATCACCCAAGTGAATCCACACACACCCCGAACAACCGGAGCTCAAGGAGGCGAATCACCCAGGAACAGTCTGTACACCCAGGTTAACCTACAGCCTGCCGAATTCGAGCACACCGGGCCATTGGAAAATCAGCCCTTGGGGACTACACAAGGCTTGTCCGTGGCCCTGTTGGGAGTTCTGCAGCGACCCCTAAGCGTGGCCTACGCAATGTCCCACACAGCTCACGCAGTCACGGGGCAGTCCAAGGGACAAGAGACTCGGCAGAGTTCTCATGCAAAGGGAGTCCGAGTAGGAGAGATGCGTCGGCCAAAGCTCCACGTCAGATGCAGGAAACACGAAGGTCCCGGCTGAAGACTGGTCACCCACAAGATCGCCAGAGGAAGGCTCAGAACTCGAGTCCAGACGGCAAGGATGCCCAGACAATGACACCACCCTCGGAGGCTACATGAGCGAGTTGGCTGTGAGTCCGTTGGCAGTTCCCTACCGACGCCTTCGCGCGGCTCACACAAAGGCCCGCACAGTCCCATGGCGGCCAGTTGGAAAAGCCCTCCAAGAGGCTCCAGTGGTAGAGGAGTCCAGGCGAGAGAGGCACGTCGAACGTTACTCAGCAGTCAGGAGTAAGGAGAATTATCAAGCACGCCACCTCCGAAGGAACACCTCACTCACAAAGATCGTCTCCGACACCAAAGTGGATTTCACTGCAGCTCCAGAAGCACCAGCACTGAAACTTTGTACACAGACTTTCAACATTGCGAGACCAGGCCGGTCAAGAACTACACCGCTGAGGTGGGGTCGAGCGTCTTCACCTTGCAGTCCAAAACTCTAACACTGCCCAGCAGTCGGCCTGAAGAGACTCATTTGGTGTTGGCTTTTGCCTATTTGTTTTTCTTACAGGTTGGACTTTTGTTTGTTTCTTTTCATTGGATTTTGGGAGGGATTTAGTATCCGGCTGGATACATTCTAGTGTTCCACCAAGATGTGACATACACTCTACACCCACCCACCACAGGCGTCACCAGTCAGGTGAACCCGTCATTAAAAGTGGCCGGGCGCACGTGCCCTGGGCCAATTACCACACTACACTCCCTGGTGTCCGTGTCCATTATTTACTACCATGTGGGCCTGAGGCCCAACTTTACAACATTGAATTTTTTGTGGATGCAGGCCAATGAAAAACCTTATGATTTAACTGTTCCCAACTTTCTAATTGGTTATGCTTTAATGGGGGCTCTCCTGCCAATACCAAGATGTTACGATGCTGCTGGGGGTACATTTAGAATGGCAGCATTTGGATTGACAGATGAATCGTTTATCTCATTGGTGGCTTGGTCCTATGAATACATTCGACTAAAAGTCCTTGGGGATAGCAGTGTGGTGCCTGCAAGCAGCTTGTCCCAGAGCAGAAGAAACACCAGTCTGAAGACTGGAATTAGATGTCACTCAGAGTGTGATGCGGTGTGTTTTCTGAGTCCCTGTTGGACGCACAAGGTTTACTTCCCCCTTTCCCCAGGTCCATGGCGGCCGGTATGCGTATCATTGTGGCTAGTGACTTTAGTTTGTGTGGCTAGTGACTTTACTTTGTGCGGTTACTGACGGCATGGTGTTAATCAAGCCTGTTAGTTGGGACTCCATGACAGCCAGTTGTTCTCTTAATGGGCTGGCTTATTCATGCAGTTAATGACGTTGTTTGCAAACCTCCTCCATGCTAGACGACCCCAATCAAGTTGGTCGACTCTTTGCAGATACTCGTCTGCTTTGGTTGTTTCTTCTGCCCTTTTTACGCTTCACAGATGCTTCGACCGGAGAAATGCTGCTCATTGGACTGTGTGAACCTGGACTCAGACCCACAATTTCTTGGGCATCCGTTGGGTCGCATTCGATAGTATCACAGTTGAAGTCACGTGCCCCAGATTCACCTACAATCGTATCTTCTTTCTCTTGGGGGGATCCTTAAGCAGGCTGGGGTCCTTTGCCACCTCACAGAGCCCCCTCTCTTGCTCCAGGGACAGTCTGCACTCAGTTTGTGCAATCTCATTTGAAATGACCCCCAAAGCTCGCTCAAGCATAGCGCCTTTTCAAACACAGAATGTTAAAACCAACTTCACTAAAAGATGTATTTTATCATTCTCCGTTCAGGCATACTAAACTCGAATTTCTACCATGTTCCCTGAGTCAGTTTAGGATTATAAGATGTAATAATCAAACTGCCAATTATGGCCTATGAGAACAGGTAGCCTTGCAATAGTGAAAAACGAAAACGGCTGTAATTCACTATCAAGACATGCCACACACACCAGGGCTTGTCCTACCTTATACTTACAATTCAGCCTGCCCTTGGGCCTACCATAGGGGTGTCTGATATGAAGAAAAGGGAAGGTTTAGGGACTGGCAAGTGGGGGCACGTGCTCGGTCAACATGGCAGTACCAGACTGCACGCAGGCTCTGCAATGGGTAACCTTGGAAACACTTTTACAGGCTGCTTCTGTGGGTGGCACAACCAGTGCTGCAAGCCCACTAGCAGCAATTGGATTACACGCTCTGGCACTCCTGGTGTACTAGACTGGGGACTGACAGTAAATCCAATGAGCCAATCATGGAGTCACTAATCCATACATCAATTTACACAGTGAGCATACGCACTTTAGCACTGATCAGCAGTGGTAAAGTGCCCAGAGTCATAAAACAACCAACAGCAGGTCAGACAAAATATAAGGAGGAAGGCAAAAAGTTCAGGGATGACCCTGCAAAAAGGGCCAAGTCCAAGACCTCTCCGTCCAACTGGAGGGATCCCCAATGTAAGTGCAGGGCACCCCGATGCACAGTACCCCCTGCCCCCACGTTCTTAACAAACGAGTGCCCCTGCCTGGTGTTTTAACAGTTTAGGAAATTATTTATGCTGAGGATCAGTTGCCGAATTCGCCTTTGTTTATTGGTATGAGCTGCATTTCCACCGAAGAAACCAAAGACTACCCCCAGGGAGAGGACAGGGCCCGACCATTACTCCTGGATCATTCTGGCACTTGTGTTTTTGCTTTGCTCATGATAGACAAGGGATTCAAACTCCCAGCATGCAAAGTGCTGTTGATTGAAAAGCCAAGACTGACTGAAGGTGGCTCACTTGATGTGACCTCACTGGGAGGCGTTGGTTTTCCTGCATAGACTTCCCTCTTCTGTACATATCTCTCCCTCCTGCGTCCCACCTGTGGCCCTCACTGGCATCTACCCCGAGATATAGCCTCGTTTCTTCTCTCTTATCCTCTGCTGAACAAACTAGGCCTATGCTCTCTCGCAACTCTCACATGCCGCACTGTTGCCTAAACTCCTTTTTAATGATGGTTATCTTCAACCAGGTGCATTCTGGGACTTGAAGTTTTGCTTCCCCTATTTTGAGTATGGACCATCAGGCCCAGCATGGAGTGTGCTGGATGCTGGAGCCACTGAAAATACACCTCATGGTGAGGTTTAGTTGCCAGCTCTCCTGCCCCCCCCCTTTAATCAGAGCCAGGCCTCCAGTTCACCCTCCATGAGTGAGGGCTTCAGACAGAGCCCCTGGGGTCCCGCTCACTGCCTGGGTGAGGTTTGCTGTGAGGCTTTTCTCTCTGCCCCCAAACTGTGTGTTCTACCTGAGCTGCAACTCGCGCTCGCGAACTTTCCGTTTGCAATTGCAAACTTACCTTTCTGCACATCGCAAAGCTGACATTTCGGCACTCCGAGTGCTCCGTGGAGTGCGGAGTGCAGAAAACTCTGCAAACTCCGCGAATGGAGCGAAGTTCACCACCTGGGTCTAGTTCCCACGTTTTCACCCTTTACATTTTCCCTCGTCCTATTTTTATCACACAAAACAAAACGGCACTCAACAATTTTGCCCATTTAACCATTTCTTTATGCCGTCTAGTAATTTGAGGACCATGCGCTGATTTCCAGTGCATAGTGAATTCTCGTTTTTCCAAAATCAAACATAAGTAGGTAAATCTAGCAGTAGTTTTCTCACTTTTATAGGGCGATGGTATCCCCCCTTAGGAGGCAGACCAAGGGTGTACAAGCAATATCCCACAAGGTTATTCCATTAATATATTCGATTCCTTCCTTCCAGAACCCCACTAATGAAGGGCAGGACCATACCATGTGGAGCATTTCTGCCCCCATCTCCCCACTTCTAGGGCATTTTTCTGCAGCAGTCACAGAGAACTTGTAAATCCTGCTGGGTGTAAAATAAGCTCTTTGCATTTTAACCAAGCATTTCTAGAAAGAGCTGGTGCATGCACTACAATCCTATCTCAGTCCAAATAATTCATTTGGAGCTCTAAGACTGTTTCCCATTTTATTTTCAACTCAGCAAGAGGAGGAAGAATATTTTCACGGATTTCACAATATAGATACGAGACCGCTCTTACACACCCTGTTGTTGTACAGCGGCGTTTACACACCTGATGAGTGGCAGGTTCAGCATCTCCATTTCTCCAATAATTAATTATTGCTGAAACCAATGCCATGTGTGCTAAATATTGTCCTCTTGGTATATTAAATTCTTCAGTCAAGTATTCCAACCTAGACAATACTGCATCCCAATATAGGTCTCCAACATGGTTTACCCCAAAGGTCGTCCATCTTTCAATCCCTGCTAACTCTCCTCCTTGGGCATTATCTTCATACCTTTTAATTGCATATCAAGCAAATAGGCTACTTGGACTCGGGTTTGCTGCAGGCCACGTCGGCAGCACTGCTGTATCACTAGCAGCTCTTCGGAAATTGCAGGCAGTCTCCGTCGAGGAAGCAAGAAGGCTTTCATTTGACAGTAAACTAAGCATGGGCGGAAAATCCGTTACGCTCGCGGATTTTGCGGATTTTCGGTAAATTCGCAATCCGCGAGATTCACGAATTTCCCGCAAAATCCGCAAATTCGCACGCAGCGGATTTTTTTTCTTTGCCTTGTAAGTTCGCAATTGCGAACATGTAGGTGCGGCGGGCAGCAACAATCTCGCACTCGCGAAATTACAAAAATTGCAATTCTGCACAAGAAATCTACTAGCAAGCAGCATAAACCTTCTGAAAATGATGATTTTTATCAGAATAACTCCTCAGGTTGACATTTGCCTGCACTTTTTTGGATTTGAGGCCTTTTGATTTTCTTTGGATAACTTTTGGATTAGAAATCAACTTTCTCATATAAGCTTGGTGGGGCATTAAAGTTGCTGTAATGCTGTTCTGCAGAAAAACGAGCTTTGCAAAAGTGAAAGCAGGTTCAAAAGTTCAAACTCATCATTAGTAACCGTTCCCTGTAGTGCTTCCTGACAAGGGCCCCTCCAGAGTTCAGTTGCTAGTTGCAACAATTAAATGACCTTGCTCTGACCCTCACAGCAGGCTCATAGAATTGCTACAAGTAGGCCACAAAGGTCCTGGAGAAAAAAATTGCACTGCAACAGGAAAGCAAATTACAGATAAGGAAGCAGGTGCCAGACTGGAATTTTAAAACAGTGACACATTAATAAATCAACCCCAAATTAATTCATGTCAGTTGAAGCAGGCAGTTGTGCTTGCTTTTTCCCCCCATAATCTACAGTGATGATGAACCAGAGGGTGGCATAGGGCATTGATGTACCAGAGGGTGGCGTGGGTGAAACAGAGGGTGCTGGGAACCTGTGATGATGAACCAGACGTAGAAACAACATAATCGTGACCGTTGCGAGCCGACATGTAAGTTCTCAATTGCGAACTGTTACAAAACCCTCGCGAACTGTCAGAAATCCTTGCGAACTTGCAGAAATCCTTGCGAACACAAAAAAAAATCCGCAAATTCGCGAGAATTCGCGGATTTTGCGGATTGCGAGTTCGCAAAGCCGCAAAATTCGCGAACGCGAGATTCGCAAAATTCGCCCATGGTTACAGTAAACCCACTTATTTAACCATTGCAGGTGAGCCGCCAGATAATACGATTCAAGATCAGGAGCAGCCAACCCGCCCTCATTTACAAGGTCCTGTAGTTTTGTTAGTGCTACTCTATGCCTACCTGTTCCCCAAAATAATTTCAGAAGTAGTGATTTCACTTCCCTAAATAATTGGCGAGTCTCCACCAGCGGCAACATGTTGAAGAAATAGAGCAATCTTGGCAGCGCCTTAGGGGTTCTTTGCTATTGTGTTAGCTGCTAGACTGCTTATTTGCACATTTGTTCATGTTATTTTCCCGCATACCCGCATAAAATTCTTTTTTTAAACTTCCACTTTTTATTTCATCTTGTCCCGCATCTACTTACATTGATGCTGTTCGCTGGGGCGAGGGGGTTCAGACAACTTCCTGGAGTCCGCCGGTGCCACTGAGAGATGCCATTTTGTTAGTCGGTGCTCTAGCTCTCTGGCATACGGGCATATTTAAATGCGCGCTGCACGGACGCGCAGTGCCTTAGGGGTTCTTTGTTACTGTGTTAGCTGCTAGACTGCTTATTTGCACATTTGTCTATGCTCTTTGCCCACATACCATCATTTAATTTTTTATTAAAAACTTGTACTTTTTATTTCATCTTGTCCCGTATCTACTTACATTGACGCTGTTCGCTGGGGCGAGGGAGTTCAGTCCACTTCCTGGAGTCCCGCGGTGCCACTGAGAGACGCCATTTTGTTAGTCGGCGCTCTAGCTCTCTGGCACACGAGCATATTTAAATGCACACTGCAAGGACACGCAGTGGATGCGCACAGCGGGCCCGCCGCTGGCGCGCCTAAGGCAAGCCCGTCTGCGCTCGTCAGTGTCCCGGAGGCGGCCAGCACCAGCCATGCTGCCCGAAAGCCCTTGGTGGCCGAGCTGAGAAGAAGCTATTCTGGAGCCATGCTAAGAGCGCTGGATGCTGATGCTTGTTGCCACCTTCGTAACTGGGACGTGGCTGTGACACCGACAGCCGCCTGCCCAGTGTGTGGCTTTAAACTGGGGTGGGGGCTTGCTTCCCTGGTTAATGAGGTTAGTTTACCCAACCAGCGGGCCAAGGACTTCCCTATTCTGGCAGCTATGATCAACGCCCGCCCTCTTAGGAAACACCATGCGGATGTATTTGATCTCCTGGAGGACAACTCTCTAGACATGTTGTTCCTAACAGAGACTTGGCTCGATGTTATGTTATGTTATGTTATTAAATTATTTATTGAGCGCACTATCACTGATTAGTTTCTTGGCGCTAGGATCGACAGTAACATAGGTCAGGGTGAAAGGTGGAGAGTTGATTAAAAAGCTTGTCTAAAAAGCCAGGTCTTTAGCGCTTTCCGGAATGATAAGAGATCTTGGCAGTGCCGGATCTCCGGGGGGAAAGTATTCCATAGGCAGGGGGCAAGTGTTGCAAACCTAAGTCCACCAGCATGTTTAAGTTTGAAAGGGAGAGTCTGGAGGAGGCCTTGGTGAAGTGAACGAAGGTTGCGAGGAGGGACGTATCTGGTGATCAGTTGGTTGGACCCCATTGTCCCCTTTGCCATTCCAGTGGGCTACAAGAACTCTAGAGCCGACCGCCAGGGGGGGAGAGGGGGCGGTGTGGCCATTATATATAAAAACATATGGGAACTTCATTTGGGGGACACTACGGCCTGGGGTGGCTGCGAGGTGCTTGATTTTAGCATCCGTTTTTCAGCCCACTTTACCTTGGGAGCCTCCCTGATTTACAGGCCCCCTGGACCGGTGGGTTCATTTCTGCAGTCCTGTGGGGACGCTATCGTCTCTAGGGCGGTAAGATTTTCTCACCATGTGGTTCTGGGCGATCTTAATATCCATCTAGATCGACCAGATACCAAGGAGGTGACTCACCTGCTGGATATATTACAACTGGCACAACTCAACCAGCATGTCAGCCTTCCCACTCATCAGGCCGGCCATATATTGGATCCGATCTGCACCAATTTCCCTATTGCCATAAGGGGCTCCGGTCCGGTGTCCTGGTCAGATCACTTTATATCCTACTTTTCTTGGGTTGTATCTAACGCAGAGACATGGGCGCACTCCTACCAGACGCCAGCTTTTGGGAAAATAGCTCCTCTGGAATTTAGACGGGCTTTGGAATTTTCTAGGCCCATCCTGTCAGGAGAACTCCCTTTGGCCCGCCAGACCGGCTAGAGATGCACCCTCTAAACCTTGGTTTAACTCGGCTCTTAAAGCTGCTAAGCATGATTGCAAGATTCTGGAGCGGGCTTGGCGCAGGAGTGGTTACTGCCCCATAACCAAGAGGAAGCTTACAGCAATGCAAAAAGTTTATTACGATGCCATTGCCTTTGCTAAAGGGCAATTCTTTGCAGCCCACATTGATTCTGCCAGGAACAATTCTAAAGAAATCTTTGCCATAGTGCAGAGCTTCACGTCTCCACTGGCTCAATCGAGTGTGTCTCCATCTTGTTTTGCCTGGTGTAACACGCTCTCCTGCTGTTTCAGAGATAAAATTCAGGCCATCCAGGCTACATTTCCTACTGGTAATGGTAGCCGTGTGGGGTCCTTGGCCATGCAACCCACTGCTTCCACCTGCTCTCTGTCAGCATTTAGAGCAGTTGACCCCTTGGAAACTCTTAAAATCCTCAGGGGGCTTAAATCTGTCTCTCCTTCGGACTCCTGCTCGGCCAGGCTTCTGGCAGCAGTGGCCAAGAGTGTAAATACAGAAGTGAACTTTATCAGCAATTTGTCTCTTCAGACAGCGGCTGTTCCTCAGGTGTGGAAGTAGGCGTAGATCCTGCCACTTCTTTGGATCCCCTCAACGAAGGGAACTATCGGCCTATCTCCCTCCTTCCGGCTATCGCCAAGGTATTTGAGAAGGTGATCAATAAAGAGCTCACAGAGTATGTGGAGAGTGAGGCACTTCTGCATCCAGCTCAATCAGGATTTCGAGCCTCTCACAGCACTGAGACTGTCTTAGTAGAGGTGGCGCAGGCCATTCGGGAGTGCCTCGACGCCGGCGGGAGAGCAGCATTAATCTTGCTGGATCTCTGGGCGGCGTTCGACGCGGTCCCACATGCACTTCTTTTGGCCCGACTAGCAGGGATTGGTGTGTCGGAAAACTTTTGGGGCTGGCTTAGGTCTTTCCTGTAGGAGTGTTTTGAGCAGATATGGCTCCCTCCTTCCTCCTCCTCCCCTCAGCTGGTTACTACTGGAGTCCCGCAGGGTTCCTCCCTTAGCCCTCTCTTCTTCAACATCTATGTCACGCCACTGATATATCTGGCAGAGGAGCTTAGGGGTAAGGTGATGGCCTATGCGGACGATAACCAGTGCTTTTTACCTGGGATAAAACAACAGACTCCGTTTCAGCGGTGCAACAGTGCCTAGCCTCCATTTTTAAATTCTTCTGCAAGATGGCCGTCGAGTGGGAGCTCCCCGAATGAGCTCCATCCGCTTGGGATCACCGATCTGGAAATATCCCTGTCAGTGGCAACCATCGACTGCAACCACGGACTGAAACCGAGACATTAAGTGTAACTGGTTTTGAAAGCAGTATCTGGAATCAACAAACCTTCATTTCAAACAATTACTGAATTACACGCTACCTCCAATGCTTACCTGCCTGTGTACCCCGGTTTGGACTTCGCTCTGACCGCTACAGAGGGGACTCCTCAACACTGCTTCAGGAAGACTGCAGGATTTCCCGTTGATGGGCTGATGCCTGTAGACGCATTTTGCGGTTCCTGGCTTCCATCGGGCCGGAGCTGAGGAACAGAGGAGGGCAGTGGCTGCTGCGGACCATCAAGATGGCGACATCCAGTGTGTAGTGTCGCTCGATTGTTGGTCCCTTGTGTCCCACGGGCCATTACTGCGGGAAAGCAGATGACGACCGGAGAGTAGCTTGGTTCGATTGTGGCGACAACGGTCTCCAGAGCAGGGCGGTCTATCCCCTGTGTCTACTGTGTGGTGCGGCACGGCCCCTGTATTCCGGCTACGGTCTGCCCTTGGAGCCTTCATGACCCGACCTCGGGCCCTGGGGCTGCCGCTAGTTTGAGATCCACAGCGAGGCCCACAACGCTAACATAACCCCCACCCTAACCCTCTCTCCCCCTTCCTTTTACCCCACTCGCCATTACTCACCTAGAAATGACTTCACACATACTAAACAATCCCCCACAGCTCAGTCGCTTACACTTTACGGATCACCCCGTGATCCCTCACACATCAGCACACCCGCTGAACACCCACTGCTTCCTATCTCTCCTCACACCCCCGCCCACCAGCATGTCAAACCTACTACTCAGCCTTCGACATCAACATCCCTCCCACACACTCACACATCTGCACGTATTAACCCACAAACCCCTACACCAGCCCATACACCCAACCAGCCCACACCGCAGACACACACACTCATATCACCACCTCCTACCCCAATCATAATCACACCAGACACTAGATTAGATGAGATCATGTCCACTCTTCACTTAATCAAAGAGGATCTCCACACTTTTAAAGTGATGCTATCGAGACAATCAGGGCTCCCCAGATCCTACAGAACCAGTTTTCATAGCAAGCCCACAACTCACCTCCCTAGCACCCCCTGCTGGAAATCAGTACCCTCCCGTAATCTATCCTCTCGCCCTATGCGACCCAACAACCCTATTTCTGAGATTGAACTTCGCTCACTCCTGCTCTCCTACGAACTTGTCTCTTTGACCCCCCGTTCCACTCACACATATGCCCATCCCTCCTATCCTCCCCAACCCTCACAGGCCCTCTACTCGCAACAATAGAGGAATCATAGACAACAACCTCTGTAAAGTCCCAATCATACAAGAACACACCACCTCCCTCGCTACACCCCGACTCAAATGCTCACACCTGACTTGTAGATCGGCCTCAAAACACGCCGCTGACACAGCGGACCTCATTACCTCTACTGATCTGGACCTGATATTTCTCACTGAAACATGGCCTAAAGAATCCTCCTCGCCTCTCATCGACATCCTAGTACACCCCAACTATGACATCATCAGACTAGACAGATCTAGTAAGATAGGAGGAGGTATTGCATGCATACACCGGAGCAACATTACTGTAAACAGAGCTGTATCCTCGGTACTCGCTTCCTGTGAAGACATAAGCCTCGACATCAACAGTGATGGAAAATCTGTTTGTTCGCTACACATCATCTATCACCCACCTGGTGACAACCTCCTCTTCACAGAACACCTCATGGACATGATCACAACATATTCAGGTCGACGAAACACCCAAATTTTCCTTGGTGACTTTAACCACCACTGGAATGACCCCAACGATACAGTGGTCAACAGTCTCAAAAACTTCCTCAACGCCTTAGACCTCAACCAAATCTGCAACAGCCCTACACACGATAATGTGTGATAATAATCTCTAAGAGTGATTCCACTCTTTTGGAGTCGATCCTCCCCTGTGACTGGTCAGACCATCACATCATCACCTTCTTTATCAAGGAAATACTCAAACTTAATGCGGCCCAATCCACAAAGCCTAAAGTATGGAAAAGAGACTTGAAAAAGCTCAAAGCTAGCACGTTACCAGTTTCAAGCCACAATCTACTTTTACCCCCTGTTGGGTCTTCCAACGTACTTGATCTCACCAACCACTACTTCAAATCTATGACCTCAATAATTAACGAATTTGCTCCCCTGCAACTAAAGAGAGTCCCCACTAAAGACTCTAAACCATGGTTCAACAGTCCTCTTAACGAGGATAGACGGTCTCTCAGAACTGCTGAACGCAACTGGAGATCGCCCCTTCTGCCAAGCTTCACATGACTCTAAAAAGAAAGAGAAATGCCTACTATCGAAAGGTCAAGTGCACCAAAGCAGACTTCTTCAGCCACCAACTTGACCAGGCAAGAAATTGTCCCAAAAAGCTTTTTGAATTAATCAAAACTCAATCTAAGGACCAACCCCAATGGTCACAGGAACTAACTCACCCACAACCCACATGTGAAGATTTTTCTAACTACTTTCATCTAAAGTCTGAGAACATCAAGAAAGATCTACTCAATGAGCACATTTCTCACTCCTGCAGTCTCACCAAAACCTCCCCTCTACCCCCAAGTGCATCACATCAAGTCCAGGCAAAGTTTGTTTTAAAAAATGACGCGGCATGGTCATCCTTTTACACCTATTCTGAAGACGCTATAGGCAAATTTCTCAATGCCCTGAAGCCTGTCAATCACCTCACCGACCCTCTCCCCGCAAATGCGGTTAAAGAACTTCCCCCACTGCTCCTTCCTCTCTGGACCAAAATCATCAACAGTTCACTTCTTCAAGGTTGCATCCCTGACTCCCTAAAGGTGGGGCAGGTCTCTCCCATCCTTAAGAAACCCACAGCTGACCCCACGGACCTAAACAACTACCGTCCTATCTCCAATATTCCCACCCTGGCCAAACTTCTGGAAAAATGTGTTCACCACCAACTGACAAAACATATTGACCACTTCAACCTTCTTAACAAATACCAATCCGGCTTCCGGGCAAATCACAGCACGGAATCAGCAATGACACATATCATTGATGATGCACTACAAATACTTGATCAAAACGGAACTTGCCTGCTTATCCTACTAGACCTCTCCTCTGCGTTCGACACAGTCAAACACGAGAACTTGATAGATCTCTTGAATCACAGAATGGGGCTTTCAGGATCAGCGCTTAACTGGTTTACCTCTTTTCTGCAAAACCGGACTCAAAAATTCAAGATCAACAACTCCCTGTCCAAACCCATTCCAGTTACGCTAGGAGTCCCACAAGGTTCCTCGCTATCCCCAACACTTTAAATTTATTCATGGAGCCACTCACCGATCTGCTACAATCGTCCAATGTGCAATTTCATATGTACGTTGACAATACCCAACTGTACCTTAAGATCAACACCCTTGACGACATCAACTTGCTTAACACCACTCTTAAGACCCCTGTTGGACTTGGCCCTTCTGGCAGGTCCACCCCTGAAGTTGTTGCTTGTTATATGTGACCTGGGGATGGTGATTTCCCCTCTGCGTGCGTGTGGTGAGAGAGAGAGACCTGCCCTCCCATAGGAATGCATGGGGAATGTATGTGTCCCTGGTAGTTCCTGATGCGTGGGGTATGCAGGGTCGAGTTTGGTATGTGCAAAGTCGTGAGATTGAATCCTGCATAATGGTGTATGCGGCATGAGTGTGTCTAGTGTAGAAGTCCCAGTTTTAGAAGTTGGCATATTTGTGGAATGTGTGTCTGCCGTGTGATTGGCTGAGGCAGGCTGGTGAGCCTGGCTCCAAGAATCTGGGAGGGTCTGCCCCGGTGGTGAATGGAGTGTTTAGCATGCTGATGTGAGGGGAGGAGTGAGCCTGGGCCTGCTTGTGGATTGACTGTCTGGTTTGAGTGTCCTGAATGAGGCTGGGTTTTACCCACACAATTCTGGCTCCACCCCCTGGGGTGCGTCTGATGTCCCTAGCCTGGCCAGTGAAAAGAATCCCCCCATAACCAGTTCCAGTTGGTTCTCTCCCTGCCTGCCCCTTTAGACAAAGGATGTTGTGTATAAAAAGGGTGCTGTGACACTCTGAAAACGTTCTTGTTCTCAACTTGAATCTGCCAGGAGCTGCTGCTGCTTGGGCTCAGGGTTGGCTTGCCTCCCTGGGCCCTGCCCTACTCCTGGACTTCTGATGGCCCTTTTTCCTTCTAGGAGCTGCTATGTTCCACCTGAGGTCCTGGACTCCTTATGGACTTTGCTACCTTCATCTAGCGCTTGGGAGCGCTTTCTTCTGACCCCTAGCGCTTGGGAGCGCTCTATTTTTCCTTATAGCGCTGGGAGTGCTGTATTCCTGCTCTAGCGCTTGGGAGCGCTGGATTCCTCGAGCCGGTGCCACCCGGCGTTTGCCCTGCTCTGCTGTGGTGCCTGATGCCCCAGCGAGTGCCTACCTCGCTATTTGCCCTTACAACTCGAGGGAGCCTGGCCCTCGTCATTTCCACCGAGTTCACCACCACCGGCCCGGGATCCTTCGTGTTGTCCTTTCCGGGCCGCGCTGGGATTGGCTGCCGGCCCGGGATTTGCTGCTGACGTCTCCCCGGGCCGCGCTGTGATTGGACGGAGGCCCGAGGAGCTGGGGAGGCGGAGGAAGGAGAGCCGAGAATGCAGGGAGCGGCGGGAGCGGCGGGAGTGGCGGGAGCCTACTCCGCACCCCTGCGTACCCCCAGGAGAACTGCCGATTCCCCCCCCGGGGCCCCCGGAGAGCAAGGAGAGTCTGGCGCGTCCGACCGGTGAGGGCAGAGAAGGAGAGGGGGCGTCGGGGAACATAGCCGGTGCCCGCCCCTTCTCTCCAGTGGATCCTTTGTGGTGCTGCAGAGGCCCGTGGGGCCCCCTGTGATATCGAGTCCCCTGAGAGGGACTCCGCCTGTGCATTCAAGAGCCCGAGAGGCTCAATGACAGTCCAGTTGTTACCCGAGCCCAGTACCTTGATTTCTCGAGCCCCGAGAGGCTCCACCTTTTGGCCCCTTGTCCCACCGAGCCTGCAAGGCTCAGCCCCAGCCCACATCTTGCTTCCCGAGCCCGAGAGGCTCCCCCGGCCAGAGACGTCCTCGAGTCCCCCGAGAGGGACTCCACCCTTAGTCATGAGCCCGAGACGCTCCACCGTGTCCCAGTGTCCCTGAGCCCAGCGAGGCTCCACCATTACCCTTTGTCCTCTCGAGCCGACGAGGCTCCGTCCAGTATCTTTGTTCTCGAGTCCCAGGGGCTCCCTCATGGCGCAATTATTCCCCTGAGCCTGCGAGGCTCCCACGATGTCCCTCAGCTGCCCAGCACTTTGTGGGCAGCTGCCACGTTTAGGTTTATTATTGGTTACCTGCAGCCTGTCCTGACATTGAGACTTTGGGGGCGTCCTAGCCCCAGGAAGGCCAGTTGGCCTGGTGAAAGTATGTACTAATGTTCATGTGATTCCTGCGAGTTATAGTGTGTTGCACCTCTGAAGGTGCTCCTGATGCGTTATGGGCTTTATCCTTTGTGTTCCTTCCAGAATGTCCTATACCTCAAAGATGTTGCTAATGGTTATAGTGAGTCCTAATGCCAGTTCTAGGAAGTCCTTGATTGTTCTGTGTCCTAATGCCAGTTCCATCATGTGCATATTTCTAGCAGTGGCCCCATGGCCCTGCCCTGTACATAGTCCCTTGTAACCCTGCCCGTGCCTCTGGCACCTTGTAAAGTGTGTGTTCCTATGTGTCCTTTTTTAATACAAAGACTATTTTCATATATACCTTGTGTGGAGTTCCTTTTGTGGGAGGCCCAGGATGTTGTTGCTGGTGGCTGCGTGCGCAAATGCTTTACACATGACCTCCGAGATAGGCCTGACTGCTCGCGCCGCATTACCTAGAGGGTGAGCAGGGGTTGTCTTGGCGTGTGACCCCCTGGCCCTGACATAGGAGTGGTGGTCTCTGACTGGCTGTGGCGCAAGCCCTGGCCGGCCGGGAGTCCCATTTCCTACAACCACCCAAACATGGTTAGCAGAGAATCACCTCAAATTGAATGCTTTAAAAACTGAAATCCTCCTAATTGCCCCACCCGCCAAAGTCCCCATAATGCACGATTGGATCAAACACCTTACAGCACTCAACGTCCAACCAACCATTGTGGATTCTGCGAAATCATTGGGCATAACTCTTGATTGCAACCTCAATATGCAAAAACACATTAGTAATGCAACGAGGGGAGCAAACTCTCAGATTAATACACTAAGGAAGCTGAAACCCTTCCTACCTGCCAATGACTTCAAGATGGCGGTTCAAGCTCTAATCCTACCTCGCCTGGACTATGGTAGTGTCTCCCTATGCGGTCTCCCCAAAGCCACTACAGCTCCCCTAAGAGCCTCCACCAACGCGGCAGCAAGACTCATCACCGGCTCGAAAAGAAGGTCCCACATCTCCCCTGACCTAAAATCTCTACTCTGGCTGCCCTTTGAGGCCAGAATTCACCTGAAAATAGCATGCATGATGCATAAGGCCTTACATCATAATGCACCCAGCTATCTCACACAAAAACTCACAATTTCAGGTGGGATAGGGTCTACAAGAAGTGCGGAAAACCTCCTCCTGCAGCCACAAAAATTCAACAAGAGAAAAACTTACAAACGTTCCTTTTCAGGAATGGCACCAAGGATTTGGAATGCCCTCCCCCCGGAAACAAGACTGAACCCCTCCACCTCATCCTTCAAACTGGAAGTAAAAAACATCCTCATGGCTAAATTCACTTAAACAAAGTACCATGTTCCCGCGAGAACTTACATTCTCTTCAGAAGTGTGTAGTGTGGCTCACTGGTTAGAGGCGGCAGACCCGAGAGCAGAGGACGGCCCGGGGCCAGGGTTCGATTCTCGGCGCGGCAGGTTTCTGGACCAGGGTCAGCGGACTCGATAATTCTCTCGCCTCGGTGCCCACTCTGATCAGCGATCACACTCGGCAACTCTGGGCATTAGCTTGCCTCATCTTCACTAACGGCCCCACCAGACCGCCGGGGATGCCTGGTCTCACCCTGGAGATACCCATTAAGGGACCATCTCTCAGGGAAGCCAGGAAGGGTTTCGCAGCGGTCGAAGCGCCTTGGGACCCTACGGGTAAGTAGTGCGCTATATAAATGCCTATACATTTACATACATTTACACATTTACTTCAGCAAAACTTGCCAAGCTAACCAAGATAATGGACGTCACCATGCTTCACAATTCCGCTCCTGCTATGTACTTTATTGCTTTGCTTTTTGTCTGCACAATTGATGTCTTACACGTACCTCATTGCTCTGCGTCTGCTCAGTTTATGTTTATTTATTTGATTTACTTATCCTTATTGTACTATCATGATTCACCAGGCCTCTCCTGAGCTGCATCCTGTTTGATTCGCTTTTTGTTTTCACTATTATGTTCTTGTACCTTGGTCCTTCATATCTTTTATGTTCAACATAACCAATCTCAATTACTGTAAAGCGCTCTGATAACCGCAAGGGTCTTGTTCGCGCTCTATAAAACTTTCAAATAAATAAATAAATAAATAAGTGCAATGAACAGAAGTCTGGGGTCCTATTATTTGGCAAGTTCTCCTCTGACTTCCGAGAGCAGATGTGGCCACCTGGCTCGCCTCTGCCCCTATCCATGGGAGAGGCCGCAAAAAATCTGGGTGTATGGCTCGATGGGAGTCTTTCTTTCTTTTTCAACACACATTAAGAAATTGGCCGGCTGCTGCTTCGGCCTTCTTAAGACACTCAGGAACTTTTTCCCACTTCTTCCGCAAGCAGCAAGAGAAACAGTTACGTGCACTTTGATTATGTCACGTCTGGATTATGTCAATGCCCTTTATGCTGGCATCCCTGGCTACCTGCTCAAAAGGTTACAGGTGGTTCAGAATACGGCGGCCAGATTGCTATTGGGCATTTTGGCCAGGAACAGTGTGGTCCACCAATTGCGCTCTCTTCATTGGCTCCCTGTGGCAGACAGGGTTAAGTTTAAATCTCTGGTTCTGGCCCATCGTGCTCTCCACAGGTGTGGCCCCCTCTATCTTCAGAGGCGCTTCTCTTTTTATGTTCCTTCGCGAGCCCTTCGATCCATGTCCCTTCATTTTGCCCTGGTCCCGCGTTTCAAGTTTCAGAGGCTAGGGGGCAGCTCTTTTGTGGTGAAGGCTGCTGTGGCCTGGAATGCCCTCCCCCTTGCCTTGCGGTCTATCCAGGACCCAGTTGTGTTCAAAAGGAAACTTAAGACCCATTTCTTTGCTTGATAGCTTCTTCTAGCTCCCCATTGGCATTGCGCCGGGACACTCACGAGTATCCGAGCGCGGTATAAATGGATATAACATAACATAACACAACCATCTTCGCTACAGCTCTTCTGCCAGTCACAGATAATGGTAAGCTCGTCCATAAATGAATACTAGTTCTAAGTGTTCTAACAGCCGCGCCGATATTCCCATCTAATAAATCTTGCTGGCTGTGATATATTTTTACACCTAATTATTCAATGCAAGTAGGGCTCCAATTGAGCCCATGTAAATTCAACGGCTGCATAGCATCTTGGCAGAGTAGGAGCAAGTGAGATATTTTACCAATTGATATGCATCCCAGATACTATACCGCAGGGGTTTAATAAGTCTGTACAACCAGGCAAATCCATCCCAACATCTCAGTGAAAGAGCAGCATATCATCGGCATATAATGCTGCAAAAGGGGTTTTCCCACGGACCTCCTCCCCATGATAGAAATTCCTGGTGCGGGCATAACTGGCCAGAGGCAAATATTAAGGGGGGCATTGGACCCCCGAGACTAGGCCCACGTCATAGGGTTCAGATATCACTCTGCGAGTATGCACCTGAACCCTAAGACCTGTAAAGGGAAGTTTGATTCCTCGAACAAATCTTGGCCCCAAACCCATTTGGGCCTTTACAGATATAAGCGCTCCCAGCTGAAACTGTCAAAGGGCTCTTCAATGTCTGTTGCCCCTGACAGCTGCCCCCCTCCTCAGCCACAAAATCCTCATTCAAGAGAGAGCTGAGCCTCGAATATTACACGCTGTATTACACCTAGGAATAAAGCCGCTTGATCAGTATGAATGAAAAAGGGCCCATGTGGTGGAGTCTGCCCACAGAACACGGCTTAGAATTGTATAATCTACACTGAGCATAGACAGAGGCCTGTAGGATCTCACATCCACTGAAGGAAGAGGAAGGAGCAGCGGCTCACATGTAGACACGAGCAGGTCTCCTGTCTTCCAAGATGTAGAATAAATTTCCACCAACCTACGAACATAGGGGCATATCATCAAGCCCCAGAGATAAAATTATTGCTGCCTTAGTGTCTGTTTTCAGACGGAAAGCAGCGATAATTTTATCAGCTAATCAGCTAGGTCACGCTTTCGCGTGAATCCTTCTATTATCGCCCTTTCCCCAATGCCCATCTGTGCATCTCTAATGAGCTACAAAGTGGGCGTTCCTGCCTTGACATAACTGGAGAAATGTCGCTAAGCGACATTTCTCCAATTATCAATAGGAACGCTAGCCTGCAGAGCGACAAGCAAAGTAGCGATGACCTCTGTTATCGCTACTTTCCTTACGCCTGCTTCAAGACTGACTTATATCCTATGTAAGGTGGACATCATGGCTAAGTATGTCTTGCCCTATCAGCAAGCAAGCTTTCGCCAAACCTTGTGTGATTATTGCTGTATTTCCAGCGATAATTGGCAGCTTGCGCTCTGAATTTTAATCACTTTGGAAATAAGCGTTGCTGCTAGCACCCTATCTCCGCGATAAAATTCAGAGTTGACCGGCGATAATTATCTTCACGCTAAGAGCGCTGAGCGATAATTATCGCATGGCCTTGATAATATGCCCCCAAATCATTCTATTTTGCAACAAAGAACTCAACAGGTAATCCAGCTACTTCATGAACCTTACCACGCGCCATAGTTTTTATGGCGGATCTAATTTCTTGCATAGTTATAACCCCCCCCAAACAAATCTGCATCCTCACGTGAGAGGACCCAGCTGTTGGCTTATTGATTTAAAATCCTTAATATCTGGAGGGTGTGTTCTGGGTGCTGGGGCGTATAGATAAGTGTAATATTCATGGAAGCGCGCATTAATAGCAGCTTGAGTAGATAATGCTTCACTTGCAGCTGAGTGGAGCTCTAGAATCAAAGATTCCCATTTTTTGGATTAAAAAGCCATTTCCAAAGGGATCCTGCGTTATCGCGCTCAGCATGAGCTCGAGTCATATATTCCTTATAATCAAAACAAAGTAATGCTTCCACTTGGGCTGCCTGTCATCCCTCTGCCTCAAGCAGGGGAGATTTAAGAGCAGGATTGCCTGGCCTACGTTGCATCGACCCCTGATTACTCTCTCAAAAGCATCCCATCCAATCACAGAGGACGTGGCTGATCCAGCATTGTTGTTGAAGTAAGCAGTTAGAGCCTCCCCAATATTATGTTTAAAACTGAATCATCTGGGCCTCTCCCTTTAAATGCCAAATCAAATGCAAGGGCGCTCACACCCCAGATTCAAAGAGACTGACACAGGGTTGTGATCAGAAACAGTTCGGCACAGATACTCAATCCTGTAGAACAGCCAGAGGTGGTATCCACGTTAGCCCACGTGACAGGGACACGGTTACTTGTTCTAAAGCAGCAGACAGGGGCAACTGCACCTAAATACCCAAAACCTAGTAAAAACGAATCCAACGCCCAATCCTCAGGATCAGAAGCAGACAACTCCTCATCCAAACCAGTCGGACATCATCCAAGTCACGTGCACACATAACGAGCACAACAACCACAAACAAGCATTGGCATAGCAAATAGGTCTCGCCTTTGGTACCTTATAAGTGTTCAGCCGTGCAACAGTTCATGTTGTTGCACCAAGGATACTGTGCTGCAGAACTAATACTTATAAGGTCACAAAAGCGAGACCCATTGGACATGTCAATGCTTGGTTTTTTTAGGACTGGTGCCCTGGGACTTACTCATTGGCCCATGATGGGGTGGGCAGAAGCAAAATGGGAATAACAAGTTAACAGACCAATGGAAGAAGCCTGCTGACCAAAAGCCCCTCAATGTAGCTATGAAGGTATGTACGAATATATTTATATAGGACTTTTGGTGGAAAAACAATAGTCTGTGTTGAGCTCCAGAACAAAACTTAGCCAATTGCCATTTTGCAATCAGTGTATATTACTGGGAACTTCTGCATCGTCAGCATATACAGAAGCTGCACAATCTATTGGCCAGGTTCTGATGCACTATCATTCCCAGGTACCCTGCACGGTATTGATCTCTCTGCACATCAGCTTACTCCTAGGTCTCTCTGTCCACTTCCGTCAGTCAGCACACCTCACTTAACCTAAGGGTTGTCTAGCTCCCCTATGAGCTTACGTGACTGACCTTTACTAAGAATAGAAGAAGAATCGCTCAAGCTTCCCGGATCTCTACTTCGTCATATACACTACTTTCCTGCACCACCTGCCCCTACAACTTCAACTGTTTTCCTGAGAACTAAAATGTTTTCTTGTTTATTAACGAACAGATGATATTCTGGCGCAACAAGAACCCACAATAAGAAAGCCTCAATGTGGCGCAGGAGGAGGCTGTAATGCCATGGGATAATTCTAAAGAGTGTGAGAAATGTGTATTTTTCTGGCAAGAACGTGGAATATCTTGACATGTCATCGTTAGAGGGGGAGATGTGCGGAAAAGATTCTGGTTATGTTGATAAGGCTGTACAAGAAGCAAAAATAATTATAATCTGTTATGGAGTTATGTGACTATTCTCGAAATGTGTCCAAAAGCTATTTTCAAAATGTGTCATCTAAGCACCGTTATTAAAACAAGCATTGGCCGTGTCAATTGTTTTGGTTTTTATATGCTTCAAGGATATTCACAAGCTTGAATAGTGCATAACAGTGTAAATGATTTGTTAGCATTGGTTAATGCTCATTATCCCTATACAGGAAATTGTATGCTGCTCTTCCAGATGTGGTACTTGTACCACAAGTGAGAAAGCATACATTACTGTCCTCTCCTGTAAGTGGCCTCGGAGTTAGAGGAAGCTTGTGGTGTTGTTGCAAATGCTGTACCTCAGATGTATGTTAGTAAAAATAGATAAACAACTTTTAATACCCCCCCCCAACAAAAAAAACAGCTTTCAAGGAGAAGGAAGGACCTCTGGATGAATATGGAAGAGGGTGAAAAATGCAGAATAGATAAAGCACCTGGAGCAGAAGCGCTTGTCACCACACAAAGGGTTTACCAATTACCACATGGACATCAGCGCGCAAGCATTCCTTCCTTCATACACAGAGCAGGAATAATACAGCAAAAAGCCAACAGCATGAAATAAAAATGTAGTACTCATGTCTGTCGGTGCATTCTACTTATAACTTAGAGAACTGGTAACAATAGTCAACAGAATGGTGCATCATATATTTGTATCCAATTAAGGACTGCCTTAAATGGATACAAATATATGATGCACCATTCAGTAGAGATAAAATAACTTTTATATGAGCTATCATGGCCTTCAATAAAAAATTGGTGCATGAACTTCTTTATGAGTTATTAACTTATAATGGTGATAACTTCTCACCAACCCCTCTGTTACATCATATCTCTGGCCCGAAGCAAAGAACCTGCCTCTGGACTTCAGAACAAACACAAGCCCTTTTTTCCAGCCTTCTCCGGCAGAGGGGCATTGCTTTGGGCTCCCTTACAATTAATTGACGTGAAAAGCAAGAATTTGGGGCATAACTGTTTTGTAGCCTATTTTTTCACATTGCATAATGTGCGGAAACAGGGTCCGCCTGAGAATTTTGCACAGGCAATTATCTAACGCTCCAGCATGGGAAAGTGCAAATATCCCATCCTCGGTGCCACGAAAAAAGATGCCACAAAGTATAGGTAAGTCCAAACTTCTTTATTTAAGGAACATCTTGAAATACGACTGGCAGGGAAGGAGCCCCTCCCTGGTCAAAGGAAAACCTTCTACGCTCACATGAGGGAATGAGATATTCTCCATTCCACGCCAACGTATAAGAAAAATCGATCCCAACAAAAACCACGCAGGCAAAAACCAGATGCAGAGCTCATGTTCACAACTTATCCAACAATAAACCTTAACAAATTGCAAGAGCATTTCACAGGGCACATCTTGCAGCCATCACCACTGTGGCACTCAGAAATAAGCCACTGCTTTAACACATTTCAGTCCAAGCGCTATAGTCAAGCAGAAACAAAACTCACCAGCCCAGCTTTATTTTAGGGGGGGGGGGGAGCAAGTTGGGGGCAATCTTCTCTGTGATGTTGTTCGTCCCTTTGCATCATAGCCCATCTTTACATGAACAACAGTCGTTTCAGAACATTCGTTTTTATCGTGGAAGATTCCCTAACAAGTTATCGATGTTTTGAAGGCCACGGACATGCTTACAACATTAATTAGCCTTTGGTGAAAATAACTGCAGAATATAACTGTTGCCGAGAAACACCATAATCGCAAGAGCTACACCATAGTGGCATTACTAATTTCATACAAAAATGCCAATGTACAACTAAAAAAAGTGCTGTATCACAAGATTTCAAACATTCCACAGGCATGCCTAGCCATTTTGAAAATTGGAATAATACAGCAAAAAGCCAAGTAAGCGTGGTTAGAGAGCCCCAATGCAGTTATAGATATAAAAACACACACAATAAAGGACTCGAAAACGTCCTCAACACAAGATGCTGGAGGTGGAGCCACATTGAAAATCACGAGCATCCTTAAATGTAAAGATGCCCCAAGCGCTGCCTCGGCTTTGGAAAGATAACAACAAGAAAACAAGCATTTGCAATGCAATAGGTCTCGAATTAGGAAAGTGTGAGCTATTGGTATTGTAAATGACACATTTTTAAATATGTGTTGGCTTTGAAAATATATAAATTAATAGCATTGTTATTCACAAAGCCAATAGCTTACAGTTTCCTAATGTGAGTCCTATTGGCTATGGCAATGCTTGTTGGTAGCAAGCAAGGACAGTGCTGTTGTGGTGCTGAGTGATGATGTGGTTGAGCTGAGTGATGTGGTGGTGTCCCTGAGTGATGATGTGGTTGGGCTGAGTGATGTGGTGGTGTCCCTGAGTGATATGGTGGTGTCCCTGAGTGATGTGGTGGTGTTCCTGAGTGATGTGGTGGTGTCCCAGAGTGATGTAGTGGTGTCCCAGAGTGATGTGGTGGTGTCCCTGAGTGATATGGTGGTGTCCCTGAGTGATGTGGTGGTGTTCCTGAGTGATGTGGTGGTGTCCCAGAGTGATGTGGTGGTGTCCCAGAGTGATGTGGTGGTATCCCCGAGTGATGTGGTGGTGTCCCTGAGTGATGTGGTGGTGTCCCTGAGTGATGTGGTGGTGTCTCCGAGTGATGTGGTGGTGTCCCTGAGTGATGTGGTGGTGTCCCTGAGTGATGTGGTGGTGTCTCCGAGTGATGTGGTGGTGTCCCTGAGTTCCCCTGAGTGGTGCCCCTGAGTGATGTGGCGTGTGAGGGTGAGGGTGTGTGGGGGTGTGAGGGGTTGAGGGTGAGTGAGGGTGAGAGGGTTGTGAGGGTGAGGGGTGTGAGGGTGTGAGGTTGTGCGGGTGAGTGACGTTGTGTGAGGGTGGGTGAGGGTGTGAGAGGGTGTGTGAGGTTGAGGGGTGTGAGGGTGAGGGAGGGGAGGGTGACGGGGGTGAGGGTGATGGGGTGAGGGTGTGTGAGGGTGAGGGTGAGGGGGTTTGAGAGTGAGGTCCGAAGTAAATGGTGGCAGGGCAGAGATCACAAGACAGAGAGAAAAAACTGCGTGGTGACTGCGTTGGTCAGTTTCTCAATCAGGAGGGGCAGAGTCAGCACAGTCTGCGAGGGATCAATGTGTCTAGAGGCAAAGCATAGCGGATGTAGCATTGCAGCTAGCAAGTCGAGTGTTTTCAAGCTGAGTGTCCCTAGAGAGATGGCAACACAGCAACAGCATCCGAGGAGCAAGGCTACTGTAAACAAGCACGGTAGGCTTTCACTTTTGTCCAGAAACAAGCTCTTAGCATTGCTGTGGCGGGGGGGGGGGGCGGGGGAGCGGCAGCCTTTGAAGTGTGATGGCGAGGACAGACAAATGTTGGTGTGTTATGTGGCTGGCAATGGTGTGCACGCGCATAGATCATATGAATTGTATGCAATCCGCAGCCGTTTTGGTAGACTGTTCTTTTCCGCTTCCTATAATCTCGCTGGAGCAATGCGCAAGCACATTGGCTCAGGTGAGACCTAAAAAGTGGTTTCCTAACAGGGAGCAGTGGACAGAAATAAAAATTATGCAGGGAAGGGAAAGACATAAGCTGGACAAGGCATGGCATTGAACAGAAGCAGACAAAAAAGTGACCATTTAGCCAAACCCTGGTAAGCAAAGCGCAGCCATATATACTAATGGGAACCAAATCTTATCAGAGCATTAGAGGGTAAAAGGTCCTTTATTTAAGCCTAGTTTAAGGCGGCTTATAAATCCATGTTCTCTGCAAGCAGGAAGCCTGACGTCACGTGTCACCGCAGCCTGATGGAAGGGCTTTTACTATCTTATACAGTTAAACCATCTCAAGTCAGCATTAAGTAAACATTTGTCAAAGAAGCATAGCTGCCAATATTCTCTACAATAAAATAATGCAAGGCATCACACATCCAACCCCAACGCTAAAAAGTCCGTCTGCCTCAACCTTCTATAGGCATACAAACCCAGACTAACAAATCCAAGCACAATTGACAACGTGTCCATCTTGCTCATCTGGCAAAGAACACTTTTACAGATATAGATTTTAAAAATTATTTTCGTTTTCTCATGCAACAAACAGGGAAGTAAGTACATGTAAATAAAAGCAACGAGTGCTGAAGTGGGCGGAAATATATAGTTAGTGACGCTCTTAAAACCAATCGAGAAATCCATACCTAACCCCAAATCAATTACATTTCCCCTCTGTAATGATTATCCTAGAGAAACCACTACAGGCGTTTCACGTCAGTAAATATGTTACCAGCGTTAAATGTGCTTGCACCCCCAAATCAAGACAACAAATAGTAGCTTCGTGGGGAGTACGCTGACGTCATCTGGTGTAATGCAGAAGCCCCTGGATACATGTTCGAAATAAAATATTTTCAACAATGACCCTGATATCGTACTTAACCACTAGATGGCGGAATAATATAGCGCATGGAATTTGAAACAGCCTTAAGCTACAGAATACATCCATTTTATGTTGGAGCTTAAAAAGGGTCCTGCACAATTTCAAGTGTTAAATTATCGAGGCTCAATGAGCCGTGATCAGTTAAATCTTCATGAGGGCCACCTACATGCAGCATGAGTTACACAGGAAGGGCTCCTTTCTAGAGATCATGTCCCTGCAGATCTCACCAATCTACTGTTCAAGACCTACTCTGGATCGAATATTGCTTCTTTTTTTGGCTTGTCGGTTTCATTTAAGGATTATAAACCAGGCGAACACGCTCGATCAGCGTTCATGGGACATAGGACCTCTGCCCTATCAACCCAAGGGCTGCAGCCCCCCGCTTCTTGCACCTGAGGTACTGGCGCCCCTAATCCGTATCACAGGAAGGGCATCTCATGAACTAACCGCCCTGCTGCAGAAGGATTTGAGCTCTTCAAGGGCCGCGCGATCCCTTACCTATAGCTGTAGTCTTCCTCCAATCAAAGAAGGTATTTGCCGAAGGAAGTATCATTTACACGTCTTCTGCCAGTCTATGGTAAGTTTAGTCCCTTGTCGCATATTTCTTTCATTGGTGCGGACTCCTGAAATGACTGTAGCCTTGTAGCTCCTCTGCTGGGCCTCCACAGCCCCTCCCACCCCCAACACACTGCAGGACTCTGCTTGAGAGTGCGGGTGCAGGGAGCGTTTAGTTCTGCTGCAGCCTGGGGTCTGTGTGCGATTATGGTGTGTGGTGATGATGGTGAATATTATGGCTGTGTGCAATTGCAGAGTGTGTTGCCTGCGTTTGAGTGCAGGGCAAGCAGTGCGCAGGGTGAGTAATGAGAGCCCACTGGTTGAGTAGTAAGATTGTACGAGTGAATGGTGTGCTTATGTGAGCACAGAGTGAGTTGTGTGACTGTGTGAATGCACTGGATGAATGGTATGCCCCTGTGAGTGCAGGGTGAGCGGGATTCTTATGTGAGTGTAGGATGAGTGAAGCAGTGTGTGCCTGCGATTGAAGGTGAGTAAAGCAATGTGTCCGTGTGGGTGGAGGCTGAGTGATGTGTCACTCTGCATGAGTTAGTTTTTGCGAGTTTATTTGTACCTTTTTTCAACCATCCCCACTGTTTGATGAAAGGTTGCTCACATGCACTTTATACTCAACTCAAACATTTTTCTGCCTCACCACTTTCAAAAAGCACCAGCCGCCACTGTTCTTCATCATTTGTCGTGCAGCTGGTGAACGTGAAGTGACTGCAAAAGAAACACTGATTCCAGTGCAAAACGGATGTTTCTTCACTAGTAAAGCCACTCGGGCCCTGTGCGTAACATTTGCAGCGGACTGTCTGCTGCATATATGTACCTTGAAGAAGAAAGAATGAATGCTCAGCCAGGAACCGCAAGCCAATCGGAACACTTTGCAGCCTCGTCCGGGTGCGAAGCTCAATACAAAACCTACAATATTGTACATAAACCCGACTAAGTCTGCGGCACAGAATTCCACTAAAATGTCTTGTTTCCGGGTGAATGGCAATATGATTCAGAATGATATATGGCAACTTCACCTGGGGTTTTAGAGGCATAAAGAAAGGAAAGAAACCACAAGGTAACCTTGGGCAAAAAACGCAGACACTAAGGCACGTTTCAGGTCTTAACGGCCCCTGCTTATAACAAGCTCTCGGGATTGCTGTGGCGGGGGGGGCGGGGAGCTGCAGCCTTTGAAGTCTGATGCCGAGGCACAGACAAATGGTGGTGTGTTATGTGGCTGGCGAGCACGCGCATAGATCACATGCACTGTATGCGATCCGCAGTAGTTTGGCAGACTTTTTAAACCGCTTACTAGAATCTCGCCTATTTATCCCTGCAGAATAAAATAGACGAGATTGAAGGCAATGGAAAGCAATGAAGGCAATGGCAACGCATGCACGTGCTTGGCTGAAAAGCCTAAGCAGTAGGAAAAGGTTGTTTTCCTTTCCAGCGCATGTGCTGCGAAGGCTCGACCTAAAAAGGGGGGAATGAAACGCCGTCTTCACAGCACACCAGCTGAAAATTACAAACAGAATATTCACCTCATGCTAGACCTTACTCCAAAACTCCACATTACATTATTCACGAGCTTTAAGATGATCTCATCCGATGTGCGTGGAGTGATTTTAGGCAACAACATTGCAGAATTTGAGGCAAGACAGATGTTTGATCAGAGTCTGAGTCACATTGATCACTTTCTCTATCGAGTGCCAGTAAAGCTGCTTCCCACTACTCCTGGCGGCTATCGCCTCTACAATCCGTCTACATTCATAGTGCGCCTGTGAGTGCGATGGGGAAGCCCCTAGGGATTTTCTTCAGTTTGAACTTCTCTTTGGCCGAGGAAGGCCATCAATCCAGTCCCAAAGAGATTGCGGAGTAGTAAAAATGGCACCTCTTCACTGACAGCATCCTCATACAAGGGGCTCTCTAGCCGCCTGCACGGTGAAAGCATGGAGCGGCTTCAAAGTCTGCCTGTGTCTCTAAACACAACAGACATCTCTCCCCTTGAGGCAACAGGAAAAAGTCCTGACCCTTCCATTGTGGTCAGTGTGCCACCAGAGCCAGTCTCTTTCAGCAGAGCAAGAGGACAGTAGTCCTTTTCTCCATAAGTGGTACATTTTAGGGCCCGAGGACCCTACAACCCGACTTGTTTCTCATTACACAAGCGGCTCTGAGTAAACATGTGTGAGAAGCTGGCCTGGTATATGATGTTCCCTAATGTAAGTGGGCACCTTGCACCAGCCCAGACAACCCTTATGGTGATTATAGTGGTCTAAGACAACCTTAGAAAGCTGTCCAAGTGGTAGCTGTGGAGAGCAGCCTTCAGGTTTAGTCCGGAGGAGTGTAAAGCAGCTTGTTTTACCAGAATGCAATCTTTATTGTATTGATTAAGTGAAAAGAACCACATCAAGGATTTATAAAAATATGTATTTAATATATAATACTCTCTAGTGCGTTCCAATATCTCCAACACGGAGAAAAACACAATGCATACAATACTTTAGCAAGAAACACAGTAAATAGCACAAAATACACACTGGGCCCCAGGGGGAACCAAACCATATATTAAGAAAGTAGTATTAGAACCACAACTCGAGTCAGGACAATGTCGAGGGGACGTACAATTGCTGGGACCCAAAGAAACCACCCCAGTCGAGTAGATAGGAATCCCACGGAAAGCTCGTGCAGTGTCGAAACACGACTGCGGGCTTCGTACACCTCCATGTGCAAGTCACCATTGGAATTTTAAAGTTTAAGGACCCTTCCCAGTGGATCCTGAAGAAACTCCATGGAAGACAGAAGCTTGGAGAGCCACCCCACCCGTGGATACCCTAGTACGCACGTTACCCACACCAGGGAGCCGGGTACATACATGTGAAGTGGAACTCAATGGAGGACTTCAGGAAAGTGCCGCTGCTGGAAGAGGAGGGAGAGTCTCTGGGAATCCAAATATGGATTCTTGAAGAGGAGTACCTGAAACCAGAGGGAACAGAGTCTATGTCACTCAGGAGTGACCAGGAGACTCGGAAGACGAATGCCCTCCGATGTTGGGTGCTTCAGGAAAGTTGTCGATGACCTTAATTCTGCAGCTGTGGCGACCAGGAGACGCTGAGGATGACCAGGAGCTGAATACGAGCTGTCCCATGCAGGATGTCGAGTGCTGAGGAGTCGGTGTCCAGCGCGAGCACCAACAAGCCTTGGCAAGTGCAGCCCACACAGGAAGTCAAGAAAATACAAAGTGGGGACCTGTAAGGTCCAGGAGACTCACCGAAAGAAGGCGAGTTAGGGCAGGCCCAAGCAATCAGGGGAGCTAAAAGAAGTCATGGATGACCCTCCACAGGACCCACAGGCCGCAGGCACTGGAGTCGCAGGAGGACCTTGGGCAGCCTCCCAGAGTAGCAGGCCACAATGCTCACGATGGCTGAAGATCTTGGTGGAAGAAGTTGCCAGAGGTTGGGGCTACTTGAAATCAAATGCACTTGTTGCAAAGTTGCCCACAAGCCTTTGCACTTACAAAAGTATGCAGTGCACAGAGGTACGGGTATTGAATCCCCCACAAGAGATACTGGCCTCAAACTTTGTGAGAGGACAGCTCAGGCCTCGAGGGACATAGAAACCCACCACCTGTGTTGTTGAACCCTTCAGAGTCCGCAGGAGCTCGGGATCAGCAAAAAGGTCAGCAGTGTTGAGGTGCTTGCGAATGCAGGGGAGTGACTTCTTCACTCCAAGGTAGATTCCTTCAGGTGTCTTTGATGCTTCACAGGCCTTGGAAGGTTCCTGTATGATGCACAGGCACAGATGATGCAGCAGACCGAAAGGAAGACGAAGTCAGGCCCAAATGAAGTCCAGCGAAGTCCAGAGTGCCCAAACGGTGGAAGTGCAGTGGTTTCTGATCTGAATCTTATCCCATGACAAATCTAGGGACCTACACCCACGTAAGCCCTTAAGTACCCTAAGGAACAGGTTGGGAAGATTCAGGGGACCCTCCCAGGGGACGGTCTGGACAGGGGGAGGTTATGCCCATGTCCTTTGTCCAGTTTTGCACCAGAGCGGGAGCCAACGGCTCCCAGGACTGGTTTGAACTGGACCACGCACAGTGACACCAAATGTGCCCCCAATGCAGACTTTCTGGCACAGACAAGCGCCCCCACCCAGCCCTAATACACTAAATCCCTGTGAAAGGATGACTATTGTTCCACCTTCCTCGGCTCGAGCTTGGCTCAGCAGCAGGAGGGTAGAAATGTGTCTCTGGTCGGCAGCAGCCATTTTGTGCTGACCGGTGCTAGAAGGCTGGTACCGGAAACACTGAGAGCCTAACTGAGGGATCTCCCAGTGCTTGGAATCATACCTCCCACACCGTTTACTGTGTGGGTGTATGATTCTAGCATGTTTCATACCAAACATGATAGAATTCGTTGCAGCTGATTTCGAGATGGTCACCATGTAATTACGCGTTGCCCCTCTATATGGTATATGGCTGCTTCACTGACAACCTGGGAGAATGGACTCCGTTGGCTGCAGGGGTGTTCTGCTCATGCAGGGGCACCCTCTCACATAGAACCAAGAACCCTGCCTTCAGGATTGTCAAGGCCTGCTTTAGGGTCGACTTATAGGTTTTAAGTGCAGTGACCCTTAGATATAGCAAACCTTTATCTTTGGTTAGTGGTGAAATCACCAACTTACGCAGGCTGCAATGGCAGGCCTGATGTTCCATTTTGAATGCTCTCTCATGGGTGGCATAATACATGCTTCAGGGGTACCTATGCCCTGGGTACATGGGTACCATATACTAGGGACTGACAAGGGTATGCCTGTATCCAATCTGAGGTTTACCTAAGTACAGAACACAACAGTTTAGGGAGAAGGCAGATAGACTGGGGTCCTGAATCGCAGGATCCCTGTCAGTCTAAGTCAAAAACAGCATCACATCGAGCAAAAAGTGGGGGTAACCATAAAAGCAGATCCAACTTTCCTACAACATGCATGAAAGTCTTGTTTGTGGGCGAAACTCTATGAACGGGCAGTGACTTCTTAATCCAAACCTAGAGGCTACATTACTCTGCCAATTCCCATCAATTCCTACTTGTAGAGACCTCAGTAAAACCAGCCCTGGCAGCTCTACCAGTGTATTTGAATCCTGACATGAAGTACCTCACCTAAACACATGATCACTCCATCACAAATGCTGCTGATGCGGTGTTACAGGTCTTTATCAACAACGGTGACTTGATCAAGCTTAAAATTGCCACCAGGATACCTGAGCATTACAAGATGCCCCATACCTGATATTTAGGTATTTATCTACACATGCCCCGATACCGACGAATGCTTTGAATACAATGGTCAGATGCATCAAAAACACATCACTCCTGAGCCCTGGTGTGTATGGACTTTGTCAATGCTTCTTTGCACCACTGCATATACCTGAAACCCTGAAGAAATCTAATATAGCCCCCCTGCTGAAAAAGCCCAGTGCAGACACCAATGGCCTCTCCAATTGCATTCTGTCTCGAATTTACCAAGTGATTCTAGGAAAAACTAGCAAATAGTCATTAGTAAGCAAAGAATGAAGAGCCAATCTGAGATTAAAACAACCAGAGGTACACTCATGAATATTCATGAGTAGGGTCCAAGATTACTAACTGCAGCCCTAACCCTGCTAGTCCTCTCTGCTGCATCTAACAAGGTTCAGAATGCGTCCAGTCATGCAGCCATCATTGCAATTCTCATCCCTCATGTGTTTCCCTCCCTAGGACAGAGTGCTCAGTAGGGTGACCAACTGGCATTGGTGCAAATTCAGGACGGTGAGTGTAAAAATTCAGGACAAAGGGTCAAAATTCAGGACACAAATTCAGGACAGGAGGTCAAAATTCAGGTCAAAGCTTCAGGACAATTGGATACGTTTTACAGACACATCAGAGGTTGCGCAATAGTATATAAGTAAGCCCAGCCATATCCAAACATATTCAACCATTTGCAAACCTATCCATCATGTATCCTTCCATCTATCCTTTCACTCATCTATCCCTTCATCCAACCTTTATCCGTCCATCCACCCTTTCACCCTAGCCATCTGTACACTCATACATCCACTCTTCTACCCATCCATCCATTCACTCATCCATCCCTCCATCCACCCTTTCACTCATCCATCCATTATCCATCCATCCACCCTTTCACCCTATCCATCTGTACACTCCTTCAACCACTCTTCTACCCATCATCCATTCACTCATCCATCCAGCCATTTACCATTTCACCCATCCAGCCATCCTTTCACTTACTCATCCATCCACTCAGTCACTCATCCTCCCTCCCATCCACCCTTTCAGTCATCCATCCATCCTCCCTTTCTCTCTCCATCGACCCTTTCACTTAGCCATCCTTCCTCTCATCCATCCACCCACCCACCCATCCATCTACTCATCCACTCATGAATCCATCCATTGACCCTATCACTCATCCATCCTTTCTCTCATCCATTTATCCTTTCACTCCTTCACTCATCTATTCATCCTTTAGTCCCATCTGCCATCCCTTTCACTCACTCATCCATCCTTACATCCACCCTTTCACTCATCCATCCATCCATTCACCCTTGCACTTATCAATTCATCAATCCATCCATCTTTTCACTCATCCATCCACCCACCCACTCACTCATCCACCTTTTTACTCATCCATCCTTTCCCTCATCCATCCACACTTTTACCCATCCAGCTACCCTTCCACCCATACATCCAGCTATTTACCTTTTCTCCCTTCAATCCTTCCACCACTCACTCATCAATCCACCCATCCTCTTTTATTATCCATCTATTCAATCTTTCATTCATCCATTCACCCTTTTACTAATTCTTCCAGCCATCCACCCATCCCTTCACTTACTCACTCGCCCACCTTTTCATATTAATTTTTGAGCTGAGCCTTTTTGAGCTGCAGGAGCCATTCCTGGACTGGGACAGAAGCCACCCAGGGCAGAGACAGGCTCCACCACAGGTGGGGGGGGGGGGGGGGGGGCGAGGGACAAGAGCCATCACTGGGGGGAGGGTGGGCAGGAGGGGGACCAGGATCCACCAGGGTGGGCACAGGGGTGGGCATGCGGTATTCTAGTATCATCTTGGTCTCGTCCAGGGTGGGCTAGGGGCAGGGCTCCTCACCCCCTCCTGGACAAGACAATAAGAAGTCAGTCTCTCTTTCCAAAGTGTTACTTTTGTCATCCCCCACTGTGATGTACAGCACTTAAAGGAGATGCTCCAAGAGAACTGATTTCACCGATTGTCCTCCATACTTTGTTAGTGTGGGTGCGATTGTGCCATTTCTTTATTTTATTATATTAAAGACTTCATGTTTGAAGAATCGAGGTTTGTTTTCAATTTAGTGACAGTAATTAAGCTCTGTGCTGTGAAGAGAACCACGTGCTGCCTCGGTGTAATCCAGACCGGTTGTAGGATGTTTGGGGCCCTGCGCAGAAAGTGAATGTCTCACACAAATTGCAGAGCCATGACGCATTCAGGGCTGTTTGCATCTGAATGGATGCCCCCTGCTCCTGAAGCTGCAGCCCCCCTCTCAGTCACCTTCGAGCACCTCTTAACAGCTCATCAAGGGCTGGAGGTGTGAGGGGTAGGGGCTGCAGCTTCAGGAGCAGGGGGCATCCATTCAGATGCAAACAGCCCTGAATGCGCCAAGTCAAGAAGGGAGGTGAGTGGAAGCTGTGCCGGCTTTAGGGAGGTGCAACCGTGCCCGGTTAAAATTACGGACAAATGGCGTCCGTTAAAGAATCCTTCACGGACAACGGACAGACGGCCGAAATTACGGACTGTCTGTGAAATTTACGGACGGTTGGTCACCCTAGTGCTCAGAGCGCTGGTGAGCAGCGAGCTCCTATTCGGCCTTGGATGCTGGAGCTGCTCTGACTCCTGATGGTGCATTTCAATCTTGAAATACACTTTGTGTTTCTTCCTTTCTCATGTGTGGCGTGTTCTTAACAATGTCAGGCCTCATTACGATTTTGAGGCGGACCCAACTGCGGAAAGGAACCGCCAGACTATAGGTCGGTGGTTCCGACCGCGGCATTAGGATATGACCACACTATGGGCGGTCAGAAGCATCCATTTTCCAATGGCAGCTTGAGAGGCGGACGGAAAAGGCCCGCAGGACAAGCTGCCATTGGAAAATGGATGTTTGTAAACATCCCTGCACCGTGTGGCAGGCACCAGGGAGGTTTTGGTGACCCCCAATCCCCAGAGCGGAGGGCCAGAGGGGAAGAGGTCCCTGCTAGGGGCCCCCAAAGTCACTTCCCGACAGCCTTTCCATGTAGGAAAGGCCGACATGGAAAGGCTGAAGGAAAGTGACATTGTAATCTCGACAGTGGAGCCGAGGCTGGCTCCGCCATCATTAATGGGATCACAATTCCACTCCTCCTCCGACGGTCTCTGTGAACCCACCAGAAGAGCAGCGGAATCTCCCCTACCCCTGGGTTTCCCTCCGACCGCCATCACTGTAATACAGCGGTCACAGGGAAACCCTCGAAGCCGGGCAGAAAGCCTCCGACAGTCTGTCAGTTGGCTTTCCGCCCAACATCGAAATGAGGCCATAGTATTATATGCAATATAAACTCCCCCATCTTTTTTGTTTTAATTTGAATACTACGTGTATGTCAGTTCATAGATAGATAATTAGGTATCAAGCCCAAATGTAGGAATTCATCACAGATGGGCTGAGGCAGCACTTAGGACCTTTGAAACCCCTACACCTGCCTCGCAGCTCCTCGGCTGCGCCCTTGTACCCTGGTGAGTTATCAGCAGCTAAGTGACACCGTAAAAAACCTGAATGAGCCTGGAACCACCACAAGACCACTTTAAAGGCATTTTATTTCTACACAATCAGAGGTCTCAGAAAACAGATCTTTATTTTTTACTTCTATAATCTCAGCAGCTGCTCTCTTGATATTTTTGAAGTAGTCAATAACTTTGTGAACCATGACCTAAAACTACTTCCGAAAAACCTTTCAGAAGCTCTTTACAATTTTTATCTGATGTTTTGTATTAATTCTTTTTTTTAAAACACAGGCCCCTGGACTCTGTTGAGACCTTAGTATTGGGCATTGAACCCACAGAACCGCCTATGTCTTTGATCCCCAACTTTCTTACTCTACTGGACGTTGCTACTTCTTCTCAGACTATTTCGATATAATCTGAATCCCCTCTAGATCCCTGTTCCATCCACATTGTTGCAAGAGGTAGAGATAGTACTCATCCACTGCTCACTTCTCTTTGTAACATCTCCCTGTCCTCTGGACAGATTTCTAAGGTTTTGAAGGAAGCAATGATTGTTCCTTTGTTGAAAAACCTGCAGTTGAGTTCCAGATCTTCAGGATTTATAGACCTGAGCATTTACTTCCTTTTCCATCTAAAATCCCTAAGGAAGTGAATCATCGAGTCTTCTGTAACCCTTGGAGTTTGTCAGTCCCTTCTATGTGTCTCACAGGGACGATGAGACACTTTCACCCTTGAAGCCAGCATTGAAGGTCCTTAATTGGCCCTTGCAGACAGACACCAACACCTGACTCAACACCCTCAGAACACTCCAACCGCCTGCACTCCTGGCACAACATCAATGATGAAGACACCATCAAAATCATGAACGCCATCCACTCCAACTCACCTTCCGACCCCTGCCCCCATCACATCTTCAACATGGCAAGCTCCATCATCGCACCCCAACCCCGAAAGATCATCAACGGCTCCTTCGAGACCGCCACCTTCTCGGAGAGCTGGAAACACGCTGAGATCAACACCCTACTCAAGAAACCCACAGCGGACCCAAAGGACCTCAAGAACTTCCGACCTATCTCCTTGCTCACGTTCCCGGCGAAAGTCATTGAGAAGACCGCCAACAGACAACTGACCCACCTCCTGGCGGAGAACAACGTCCTGGAATCCTTGCCAATCCAGCTCCTGCAGCAACCACAGCACCGAAACCGCCCTCATCTACACCACTGATGACATCAGGACTATACTGGACAAAGGTGAAACTGCAGCCCTCATCCTCCTGGACATCTTGGCCGCCTTTGACACTGTCTGCCACCCCACCCTGCGCACACGCCTTCTCGATGCAGGGATCCGGGACAAAACCCTGGACTGGTTCACCTCCTTCCTCACCGGCTGAACCCACAGAGTCTGTCTCCCCCCTTTCCGATCAGCTGATCCTTTCCCTCACCAAGGACCCAGCCACCGCCAAACCCAACCTCCATGAAGGAATGAAGGCCGTCGTAGATTGGATGAAGTCCAGCCGGCTGAAACTGAACTCAGACAAGAAGGAGGTCCTCATCCTCGGCTCCACCCCCTCTGCATGGGACGACTCCTGGTGGCCGGCCATGCTGGGAGCTGCCACGATACCCACCAACCACGCACGCAACCTGGGGTTCATCCTGGACTCAACGCTCTCTATGACCCAACAAGTCAACGCTGTCTCCTCCTCCTGCTTCAACACCCTCCGCATGCTCCGCAAGATCTACAGATGGATCCCCACCGAAACCAGAAGAACGGTCACCCAAGCACTAGTTAGCAGCAGACTGGACTATGGCAATGCCCTCTACGCAGGAACCACAGCTACACTTCAGAAGAGACTCCAACGCATACAGAACGCCTCCGCACGCCTCATCCTTGGACTCCCCCGCCACAGCCACATCCCCACCCACCTGAGACCTGCACTGGCTCCCCATCAACAAGAGGATCACCTTCAAGCTCCTCACCCGCGCTCACAAAACACTCCACAGCGCCGGGCCAGCATACCTCAACGAACGACTGTCCTTCTACACCCCGAACCGTCAGCTCCGCTCCTCCGACCTCGCCCTCGCCACCGTCCCACGCATCCGTCAAATGACCACCGGCCTCAGATCATTCTCCCACCTCACCCCCAAGACATGGAACACCCTTCCCACCCACCTGCATCTTCCCAGGACCTGTTGACCTTCAGGAGACTTCTCAAGACCTAGATGTTCGATCAGTAGCTGCTTCCCCCTCCCCTCAGTGCCTTGAGACCCTTACGGGTGAGTAGTGCACTTACAAATGTTATTATTATTATGTTATTATAAGTTTGTAAAGCGCCTTATCACCCGAGGTATCTAAGCGCTAATAGTGGACACACAACACCGGTAGGAACACCACGCCACCCACTACAGTGGCCCCCATGCTTCCAAGAAGAGCACCGTCTTCAGATTTTTCCTGAAGAGAAGAAGATTGGTTTCTTTCCTCAGTTTAGCTGGAAGAAGATTCCATGCTCGGGGGACCGTGCTTGAGAAGGCTCTGCCGCCCTTGGATACCAGGTTGAACCTAGGGCACATCAAGTTGCACGCCTCAGTAGACCGAATGGTCCTGTTTGGTGTATATTTAGTCAGCCGATCCTTGGTGTAGGTCGGGGCTGAGCCGTGGACAGCTTTATGTGCAATACAGAGGCTCTTGAATTTAGCTCTTTGAGCAATTGGCAGCCAGTGTAGGTCCTGAAGTAAGGGCGTTGCCCTAGTACGCCGAGGCTTATTAAAAATTAGCCTGGCCGCATCATTCATCGCCACCTGGAGTCTGGCTAGAAGGTTATTTGGTAGCCCCAAATATAAGGAGTTACCGTAATCCAGCCGCGCCAGAACCAGAGCGGAAACAGCCAGCCTAAGGGTGGAAACAGACAGCAGTAGGGATAGTTTCCGGAGCTGGCGTAGTAGACTGACACAGGTGCCTACCACCGCCGACACCTGCTGTGTCATGGATAACAGGGTATCAATTTTGATTCCTAGGCTTTTTACTGCTACCGCTGGTTCTGGACATGGCCCCAATTCAGCTGTCCAGAACAGATCACTCCATGGGTTGGCTGCTGTGGTAACTGCCAGGACTTCCGTCTTGTCCGGGTTGATTTTCAAACAATTATCCGACATCCAGTTAATCGTGAATTTGAGAATGTCTTGCATTCTCAAATAGGCCGCGGGTGAATGTTCGATCTGGATCAGAATTTGTGTATCGTCGGCGTAATTGTAGACCCTGCAGTCCAACTTGTTCAGGGCTGAAATCAAAGGCTGAAGATATATATTAAAAAGCAAGGGCGAAAGAGCTGAACCCTGGGGCACTCCACATGTCAATTTGGCAGGATTTGACATGAGGTCAGACAGTTGAACTCGCTGCGAGCGATCCTTCAGAAAGGAGGTCAACCAAGCCAGGGCTGTACCCCGAATCCCTAAGTCCTCAACCCGCGACAGAAGTTGACAGTGGTTCACGGTATCAAATGCCGCGGATAAGTCCAGAAGGACCAGGGCACATGGGTTTCTTTTGTCGGCCTTCAGTCTCAGGTCATCCAGCATGGAGAGCATCACTAATTCCGTGCTGTGATGAGCTCTGAAACCTGCCTGATTAGACTCAAGAAGGTGGTTGTTTTCTACGAAACATGTAAGAGAGTGCAAAACATGTTGCTCCAGGATCTTAGAAAAAAGGGTAGCTGGAAAATTGGCCTAAAGTTCTTTAAGTTTTTAGGGTCTGCACCAGGTTTCTTTAGGAGGGGGACCACCCGTGCTTCATTGAAGTTAGAGGGGACAAGTCCCTCTTCTAAGGAGCGGTTCAACAGGGTGAGAACTTTGTCCTCAATACTAGACCAACCCAGCTTAAAGATCTTGGGCGGGCAGGGGTCTGCTGGGGATCCTGATTTCACCCGGTTCATTATAGTGAATAGCGACTCCATTGTGAGGGCTGGAAGCCCCGTCAGGGAGCCCAGTATTGGTCTCGGGGATATAAGAGGTGACTCAATAGAGCAGAGGAATTTGGGGGTCTGGCTAATCTCTACCATCAAATCCTTTATTTTATTCAAAAAGAAGGCCTGAAAGTCTTGACAGTCCTTCAAATTAAACGTCTGATTTGGTCCTTTCACTGTGCGCAGATCATTTGGGACTTTGAATACTTCCTTCTGCGGTTTGACCGCCTCCGAAATAGCAGCTTCATAAAAATCAGCTTTCCTCAGGCGGATGGCTTTTTTGTATACTGCAAAGTGTGCAGTATAAGCATCCCGTGCAGTAGGTAAGCGAGATTTACGCCAAGCTCTCTCGCATTTGCAAAGGACTTGTTTTTTTTCTCTAAGAGCACTATTGAACCATAGTGCTCCTTTGCCCTTGTCCCTCAGTCTAATTTTGTGGGCCGGAGCAACTACCTCAATGGCCTCCTTAAGTATAGACATCAGGGCAGTGCTTTCACTTTCCAAATTATCTACCGGCAGCGGGGGTAAGTCAGATTTTGATAGAATAGCTGTCAGATCTGCAGCCTTGACCTGGTTCCAGCTACGCAACCATTTCCAGTCTGGTTTAACTGGCTGATCGATCGATTGATTGCATAGCGTAAGTTTATAGGTATTCCGGATGCATTCTGTAATATCTAAAATGCAAGCTTCTTGCACCCCCAAACTGAGTACAAACTGAGAACAGTAGAAGCTACAGGGCAAGCTTCGAGCTGAGTGAAGCACATGCAGATAAAGAGCAAGCTTCTCACTCGCACAGTGCAGTAGAAGTAGCCACAGCGCAAGCTTCATGCATACATGAGCTGATAGAGCCAAGCAGCCATAGTGCAAGCTTCTTGCACACACAAACTGAGGACAAACTGAGCACAGCTCAAACTGCAGTGAACATTTCGTGCTGACACAGGCAGCAAAAGAGCAAGCTTCTCCTTTGCACATAGAGAGGCACAAGCAGTCATGGCTCAAGCTTCATGCATTCATAAGCTGACCAGAGCACAAGCAGCCATAGTACACGCTTCATGGACACATAGACTGAGTGCAAACTGAGTACAGAACAAGTTACAGTGCTTCTTACACACGCAGACTGAGTACATACTGAGTACAGCACACGCAGACAAAGAACAACCTTCTCACTCATACACAGTACAGCACAATCAGTCACAGTGCAAGCTTCTCGTACATACAATCTGAGTACAGCACAAGCCATCAGAGTGCAAGCTTCTCGGATATACAATCTGAGTACAGCACAAGCCATCAGAGTGCAAGCTTCTCGTATATACAATCTGAGTACAGCACAAGCCATCAGAGTTCAAGCTTCTCATATATACAATCTGAGTACAGCACAAACAGTCACAGTGCAAGTTTCTTCGATATACAATCTGAGTACAGCACAAGCCATCAGAGTGCAAGCTTCTCGTATATACAATCTGAGTACAGCACAAGCCATCAGAGTGCAAGCTTCTCGTATATACAATCTGAGTACAGCACAATCAGTCACAGTGCAAGCTTCTCGTACATACAATCTGAGTACAGCACAATCAGTCACAGTGCAAGCTTCTCGTATATACAATCTGAATACAGCACAATCAGTCACAGTGCAAGCTTCTCGTACATACAATCTGAGTACAGCACAAGCCATCAGAGTGCAAGATTCTCGGATATACAATCTGAGTACAGCACAAGCCATCAGAGTGCAAGCTTCTCGTATATACAATCTGAGTACAGCACAAGCCATCAGAGTGCAAGCTTCTCGTATATACAATCTGAGTACAGCACAAGCCATCAGAGTGCAAGCTTCTCGCATATACAATCTGAGTACAGCACAATCAGTCACAGCGCAAGCTTCTCGTATATACAATGTGAGTACAGCACAAGCCATCAGAGTGCAAGCTTCTCGTATATACAATCTGAGTACAACACAAGCCATCAGAGTGCAAGCTTCTCCTATATACAATCTGAGTACAGCACAATCAGTCACAGTGCAAGCTTCTCGTATATACAATTTGAGTACAGCACAATCAGTCACAGTGCAAGCTTCTCGTATATACAATCTGAGTACAGCACAATCAGTCACAGTGCAAGCTTCTCGTATATACAATTTGAGTACAGCACAATCAGTCACAGTGCAAGCTTCTCGTATATACAATCTGAGTACAGCACAATCAGTCACAGTGCAAGCTTCTCGTATATACAATCTGAGTACAGCACAAGCCATCAGAGTGCAAGCTTTTCGTATATACAATCTGAGTACAGCACAAGCCATCGGAGTGTAAGTTTCTTCGATATACAATCTGAGTACAGCACAAGCCATCAGAGTGCAAGCTTCTCGTATATACAATCTGAGTACAGCACAATCAGTCACAGTGCAAGCTTCTCCTATATACAATCTGAGTACAGCACAAGCCATCAGAGTTCAAGCTTCTCGTATATACCATCTGAGTACAGCACAAGCCATCAGAGTGCAAGCTTCTCGTATATACAATCTGAGTACAGCACAAGCCATCGGAGTGCAAGTTTCTTCGATATACAATCTGAGTACAGCACAAGCCATCAGAGTGCAAGCTTCTCGTATATACAATCTGAGTACAGCACAAGCCATCAGAGTGCAAGCTTCTCGTATATACAATCTGAGTACAGCACAAGCCATCAGAGTGCAAGCTTCTTGCATATACAATCTGAGTACAGCACAATCAGTCACAGCGCAGGCTTCTCGTATATACAATCTGAGTACAGCACAATCAGTCACAGTGCAAGCTTCTTCGATATACAATCTGAGTACAGCACAAGCCATCAGAGTGCAAGCTTCTCCTATATACAATCTGAGTACAGCACAATCAGTCACAGTGCAAGCTTCTCGTATATACAATTTGAGTACAGCACAATCAGTCACAGTGCAAGCTTCTCGTATATACAATCTGAGTACAGCACAATCAGTCACAGTGCAAGCTTCTCGTATATACAATCTGAGTACAGCACAATCAGTCACAGTGCAAGCTTCTCGTATATACAATCTGAGTACAGCACAATCAGTCACAGTGCAAGCTTCTCGTATATACAATCTGAGTACAGTACAAGCCATCAGAGTGCAAGCTTCTCGTATATACAATCTGAGTACAGCACAAGCCATCAGAGTGCAAGCTTCTCGTATATACAATCTGAGTACAGCACATGCCATCAGAGTCGAAGCTTCTCGTATATACAATCTGAATACAGCACACTCAGTCACAGTGCAAGCTTCTCGTATATACAATCTGAGTACAGCACAATCAGTCACAGTGCAAGCTTCTCGTATATACAATCTGAGTACAGCCCAAGCCATCAGAGTTCAAGCTTCTCGTATATACAATCTGAATACAGCACAATCAGTCACAGTGCAAGCTTCTCGTATATACAATCTGAGTACAGCACAATCAGTCACAGTGCAAGCTTCTCGTATATACAATCTGAGTACAGCGCAAGCCATCAGAGTGCAAGCTTCTCGTATATACAATCTGAATACAGCACAATCAGTCACAGTGCAAGCTTCTCATATATACAATCTGAGTACAGCACAATCAGTCACAGTGCAAGCTCCTCGTATATACAATCTGAGTACAGCACAATCAGTCACAGTGCAAGCTTCTCGTATATACAATCTGAGTACAGCACAAGCCATCAGAGTGCAAGCTTCTCGTATATACAATCTGAGTACAGCACAAGCCATCGGAGTGCAAGTTTCTTCGATGTACAATCTGAGTACAGCACAAGCCATCAGAGTGCAAGCTTCTCGTATATACAATTTGAGTACAGCACAATCAGTCACAGTGCAAGCTTCTCTATATACAATCTGAGTACAGCACAAGCCATCAGAGTTCAAGCTTCTCGTATATACAATCTGAGTACAGCACAAGCCATCAGAGTGCAAGCTTCTTGTATATACAATCTGAGTACAGCACAATCAGTCACAGTGCAAGCATCTCGTATATACAATCTGAGTACAGCACAATCAGTCACAGTGCAAGCTTCTCGTATATACAATCTGAGTACAGTACAAGCCATCAGAGTGCAAGCTTCTCGTATATACAATCTGAGTACAGCACAATCAGTCACAGTGCAAGCTTCTCCTATATACAATCTGAGTACAGCACAAGCCATCAGAGTTCAAGCTTCTCGTATATACAATCTGAGTACAGCACAAGCCATCAGAGTGCAAGCTTCTCGTATATACAATCTGAGTACAGCACAAGCCATCGGAGTGCAAGTTTCTTCGATATACAATCTGAGTACAGCACAAGCCATCAGAGTGCAAGCTTCTCGTATATACAATCTGAGTACAGCACAAGCCATCAGAGTGCAAGCTTCTCGTATATACAATCTGAGTACAGCACAAGCCATCAGAGTGCAAGCTTCTCGCATATACAATCTGAGTACAGCACAATCAGTCACAGCGCAGGCTTCTCGTATATACAATCTGAGTACAGCACAATCAGTCACAGTGCAAGCTTCTTCGATATACAATCTGAGTACAGCACAAGCCATCAGAGTGCAAGCTTCTCCTATATACAATCTGAGTACAGCACAATCAGTCACAGTGCAAGCTTCTCGTATATACAATTTGAGTACAGCACAATCAGTCACAGTGCAAGCTTCTCGTATATACAATCTGAGTACAGCACAATCAGTCACAGTGCAAGCTTCTCGTATATACAATCTGAGTACAGCACAATCAGTCACAGTGCAAGCTTCTCGTATATACAATCTGAGTACAGCACAATCAGTCACAGTGCAAGCTTCTCGTATATACAATCTGAGTACAGTACAAGCCATCAGAGTGCAAGCTTCTCGTATATACAATCTGAGTACAGCACAAGCCATCAGAGTGCAAGCTTCTCGTATATACAATCTGAGTACAGCACATGCCATCAGAGTCGAAGCTTCTCGTATATACAATCTGAATACAGCACAATCAGTCACAGTGCAAGCTTCTCGTATATGCAATCTGAGTACAGCACAATCAGTCACAGTGCAAGCTTCTCGTATATACAATCTGAGTACAGCGCAAGCCATCAGAGTTCAAGCTTCTCGTATATACAATCTGAATACAGCACAATCAGTCACAGTGCAAGCTTCTCGTATATACAATCTGAGTACAGCACAATCAGTCACAGTGCAAGCTTCTCGTATATACAATCTGAGTACAGCGCAAGCCATCAGAGTGCAAGCTTCTCGTATATACAATCTGAATACAGCACAATCAGTCACAGTGCAAGCTTCTCATATATACAATCTGAGTACAGCACAATCAGTCACAGTGCAAGCTCCTCGTATATACAATCTGAGTACAGCACAATCAGTCACAGTGCAAGCTTCTCGTATATACAATCTGAGTACAGCACAAGCCATCAGAGTGCAAGCTTCTCGTATATACAATCTGAGTACAGCACAAGCCATCGGAGTGCAAGTTTCTTCGATGTACAATCTGAGTACAGCACAAGCCATCAGAGTGCAAGCTTCTCGTATATACAATCTGAGTACAGCACATTCAGTCACAGTGCAAGCTTCTCCTATATACAATCTGAGTACAGCACAAGCCATCAGAGTTCAAGCTTCTCGTATATACAATCTGAGTACAGCACAAGCCATCAGAGTGCAAGCTTCTTGTATATACAATCTGAGTACAGCACAATCAGTCACAGTGCAAGCATCTCGTATATACAATCTGAGTACAGCACAATCAGTCACAGTGCAAGCTTCTCGTATATACAATCTGAGTACAGTACAAGCCATCAGAGTGCAAGCTTCTCGTATATACAATCTGAGTACAGCACAAGCCATCAGAGTGCAAGCTTCTCGTATATACAATCTGAGTACAGCACATGCCATCAGAGTCGAAGCTTCTCGTATATACAATCTGAATACAGCACAATCAGTCACAGTGCAAGCTTCTCGTATATACAATCTGAGTACAGCACAATCAGTCACAGTGCAAGCTTCTCGTATATACAATCTGAGTACAGCGCAAGCCATCAGAGTTCAAGCTTCTCGTATATACAATCTGAATACAGCACAATCAGTCACAGTGCAAGCTTCTCGTATATACAATCTGAGTACAGCACAATCAGTCACAGTGCAAGCTTCTCGTATATACAATCTGAGTACAGCGCAAGCCATCAGAGTGCAAGCTTCTCGTATATACAATCTGAATACAGCACAATCAGTCACAGTGCAAGCTTCTCATATATACAATCTGAGTACAGCACAATCAGTCACAGTGCAAGCTCCTCGTATATACAATCTGAGTACAGCACAATCAGTCACAGTGCAAGCTTCTCGTATATACAATCTGAGTACAGCACAAGCCATCAGAGTGCAAGCTTCTCGTATATACAATCTGAGTACAGCACAAGCCATCGGAGTGCAAGTTTCTTCGATGTACAATCTGAGTACAGCACCAGCCATCAGAGTGAAAGCTTCTCGTATATACAATCTGAGTACAGCACAATCAGTCACAGTGCAAGCTTCTCCTATATACAATCTGAGTACAGCACAAGCCATCAGAGTGCAAGCTTCTTGTATATATAATCTGAGTACAGCACAAGCCATCAGAGTGCAAGCTTCTTGTATATACAATCTGAGTACAGCACAATCAGTCACAGTGCAAGCATCTCGTATATACAATCTGAGTACAGCACAATCAGTCACAGTGCAAGCTTCTCGTATATACAATCTGAGTACAGCACAAGCCATCAGAGTTCAAGCTTCTCGTATATACAATCTGAGTACAGCACATGCCACCAGAGTTCAAGCTTCTCATATATACAATCTGAGTACAGCACAAACAGTCACAGTGCAAGTTTCTTCGATATACAATCTGAGTACAGCACATGCCATCAGAGTGCAAGCTTCTCGTATATACAATCTGAGTACAGCAAAAGCCATCAGAGTGCAAGCTTCTCGTATATACAATCTGAACACAGCACAATCAGTCACAGTGCAAGCTTCTCGTATATACAATCTGAGTACATCTCAATCAGTCACAGTGCAAGCTTCTCGTATATACAATCTGAGTACAGCACAATCAGTCACAGCGCAAGCTTCTCGTATATACAATCTGAGTACATCACAAGCCATCAGAGTGCTAGCTTCTCGTATATACAATCTGAGTACAGCACAATCAGTCACAGTGCAAGCTTCTCGTATATACAATCTGAGTACAGTACAATCAGTCACAGTGCAAGCTTCTCGTATATACAATCTGAGTACAGCACAATCAGTCACAGTGCAAGCTTCTCGTATATACAATCTGAGTACCGCACAAGCCATCAGAGTGCAAGCTTCTCGTCTATACAATCTGAGTACAGCACATGCCATCAGAGTGCAAGCTTCTCGTATATACAATCTGAGTACACCACAAGCCATCAGAGTGCAAGCTTCTCGTATATACAATCTGAGTACAGCACAAGCCATCAGAGTGCAAGCTTCTCGTATATACAATCTGAGTACAGCACAATCAGTCACAGTGCAAGCTTCTCGTATATACAATCTGAGTACAGCACAATCAGTCACAGTGCAAGCTTCTCGTATATACAATCTGAGTACAGCACAATCAGTCACAGTGCAAGCTCCTCTTATATACAATCTGAGTACAGCACAAGCCATCAGAGTGCAAGCTTCTCGTATATACAATCTGAGTACAGCACAAGCCATCAGAGTGCAAGCTTCTCGTATATACAATCTAAGTACAGCACAAGCCATCAGAGTGCAAGCTTCTCGCATATACAATCTGAGTACAGCACAATCAGTCACAGCGCAAGCTTCTCGCATATACAATCTGAGTACAGCACAAGCCATCAGAGTGCAAGCTTCTCGTATATACAATCTGAGTACAGCACAATCAGTCACAGTGCAAGCTTCTCGTATATACAATTTGAGTACAGCACAATCAGTCACAGTGCAAGCTTCTCGTATATACAATCTGAGTACAGCACAATCAGTCACAGTGCAAGCTTCTCGTATATACAATTTGAGTACAGCACAATCAGTCATAGTGCAAGCTTCTTGTATATACAATCTGAGTACAGCACAATCAGTCACAGTGCAAGCTTCTCGTATATACAATCTGAGTACAGCACAAGCCATCAGAGTGCAAGCTTCTCGTATATACAATCTGAGTACAGCACAAGCCATCGGAGTGCAAGCTTCTTCGATATACAATCTGAGTACAGCACAAGCCATCAGAGTGCAAGCTTCTCGTATATACAATCTGAGTACAGCGCAATCAGTCACAGTGCAAGCTTCTCCTATATACAATCTGAGTACAGCACAAGCCATCAGAGTGCAAGCTTCTCGTATATACAATCTGAGTACAGCACAAGCCATCGGAGTGCAAGTTTCTTCGATATACAATCTGAGTACAGCACAAGCCATCAGAGTGCAAGCTTCTCGTATATACAATCTGAGTACAGCACAAGCCAGCAGAGTGCAAGCTTCTGGTGTATACAATCTGAGTACAGCACAAGCCATCAGAGTGCAAGCTTCTCGTATATACAATCTGAGTACAGCACAAGCCATCAGAGTGCAAGCTTCTCGCATATGCAATCTGAGTACCGCACAATCAGTCACAGGGCAAGCTTCTCGTATATACAATCTGAGTACAGCACAATCAGTCACAGTGCAAGCTTCTTCGATATACAATCTGAGTACAGCACAAGCCATCAGAGTGCAAGCTTCTCCTATATACAATCTGAGTACAGCACAATCAGTCACAGTGCAAGCTTCTCGTATATACAATTTGAGTACAGCACAATCAGTCACAGTGCAAGCTTCTCGTATATACAAACTGAGTACAGCACAATCAGTCACAGTGCAAGCTTCTCGTATATACAATCTGAGTAGAGCACAATCAGTCACAGTGCAAGCTTCTCGTATATACAGTCTGAGTACAGCACAATCAGTCACAGTGCAAGCTTCTCGTATATACAATCTGCGTACAGTACAAGCCATCAGAGTGCAAGCTTCTCGTATATACAATCTGAGTACAGCATAAGCCATCAGAGTGCAAGCTTCTCGTATATACAATGAGTACAGCACATGCCATCAGAGTCGAAGCTTCTCGTATATACAATCTGAATACAGCACAATCAGTCACAGTGCAAGCTTCTCGTATATACAATCTGAGTACAGCACAATCAGTCACAGTGCAAGCTTCTCGTATATACAATCTGAGTACAGCGCAAGCCATCAGAGTGCAAGCTTCTCGTATATACAATCTGAATACAGCACAATCAGTCACAGTGCAAGCTTCTCGTATATACAATCTGAGTACAGCACAATCAGTCACAGTGCAAGCTTCTCGTATATACAATCTGAGTACAGCGCAAGCCATCAGAGTGCAAGCTTCTCGTATATACAATCTGAATACAGCACAATCAGTCACAGTGCAAGCTTCTTATATATACAATCTGAGTACAGCACAATCAGTCACAGTGCAAGCTCCTCGTATATACAATCTGAGAACAGCACAATCAGTCACAGTGCAAGCTTCTCGTCTATACAATCTGAGTACAGCACAATCAGTCACAGTGCAAGCTTCTTGTATATACAATCTGAGTACAGCACAAGCCATCAGAGTGCAAGCTTCTCGTATATACAATCTGAGTACAGCACAATCAGTCACAGTGCAAGCTTCTCCTATATACAATCTGAGTACAGCACAAGCCATCAGAGTGCAAGCTTCTTGTATATATAATCTGAGTACAGCACAAGCCATCAGAGTTCAAGCTTCTCGTATATACAATCTGAGTACAGCACAAGCCATCAGAGTGCAAGCTTCTCGTATATACAATCTGAGTACATCACAAGCCATCAGAGTGCAAGCTTCTCGTATATACAATCTGAGTACAGCACAATCAGTCACAGCGCAAGCTTCTTGTATATACAATCTGAGTACAGCACAATCAGTCACAAAGCAAGCATCTCGTATATACAATCTGAGTACAGCACAATCAGTCACAGTGCAAGCTTCTCGGATATACAATCTGAGTACAGCACAAGCCATCAGAGTGCAAGCTTCTCGTATATACAATCTGAGTACAGCACAAGCCATCAGAGTGCAAGCTTCTCGTATATACAATCTGAGTACAGCACAAGCCATCAGAGTGCAAGCTTCTCGTATATACAATCTGAGTACAGCACAATCAGTCACAGTGCAAGCTTCTCGTATATACAATCTGAGTACAACACAAGCCATCAGAGTGCAAGCTTCTCGGATATACAATCTGAGTACAGCACAATCAGTCACAGTGCAAGCTTCTCGTATATACAATCTGAGTACAGCACAATCAGTCACAGTGCAAGCTTCTCGTATATACAATCTGAGTACAGCACAATCAGTCACAGTGCAAGCTTCTCGTATTTACAATCTGAGCACAGTGAAAGCCATCAGAGTGCAAGCTTCTTACTCACACAAAGGACGGGTGCGGTAGCAGCAGCAGTTCCCACACACTGAGCTGGCACAGTGCAGGATCTCAAAGGTACAGGTGGGCGAAACTTCCATCACACTGGGGATGGGTACAGCAACAGCAAAGCTCAAACATGGAACAGGCATAATGCAGAATCATACAGGCATAGGCAGGTCAAGCTTCCTCCACACACAGGACGGGTACAGCAGCAGTAGTTCTCATACACTGAGTAGGCACAGTGCAGCATCATACAGGTACAGGTAGATCACGCTACCTTAACACATACAGGATGGGTACGGCAGCAGCAGTGCAGACCTTCTTTGCATGTTGGACAGTCAGGACACAGACAAACCTAAAAACATTTGGGAACACTGAAGAGGCAGATTTTGAAACATCAGGCGCATAAAATGTGTCTCCTGCTTGAATTTGAAAATATGATGCAATGCAGCGGAAGAAAGATAACAAATATCACTGTCTTGAGTAAAAGGCGCTTCACACTCATAAAAGATGCATACATAACACGCACTAGCAGTTCACGATTTGCTCACATACATAACTGGTGGCTGCTCAGGTGGCTCAGTGAACTAATGCACCCACTCCAAAAACATTGTGTTTGACCTCATTGATACAAGTTTGGATTCTGGTGGGACAACTCAGTCTCTCATCCTCCTGTGGTCGATAACATGAGTACTAATGAGTTGGGAAACAATAAACAATAAATACCAGCATTGTCTATCTGGCACAGCACAGCAACAGCAGTGCAAGCTTCCCTCACACACAGAAGAGGTGCAGCACAGACACCCGCAGTGCAAGCTTCCCTCACACACAGAAGAGGTGCAGCACAGACACCCGCAGTGCAAGCTTCCTTCACACACAGACGAGGTGCAGCACAGACACCCGCAGTGCAAGCTTCCCTCACACACAGAAGAGGTGCAGCACAGACACCTGCAGTGCAAGCTTCCTTCACACACAGACCAGGTGCAGCACAAACACCCGCAGTGCAAGCTTCCCTCACACACAGAAGAGGTGCAGCACAGACACCTGCAGTGCAAGCGTCCCTCACACACAGAAGAGGTGCAGCACAGACACCTGCAGTGCAAGCTTCCCTCACACACAAAAGAGGTGCAGCACAGACACCTGCAGTGCAAGCGTCCCTCACACACAGAAGAGGTGCAGCACAGACACCTGCAGTGCAAGCTTCCCTCACACACAGAAGAGGCGCAGCACAGACACCTGCAGTGCAAGCGACCCTCACACACAGAAGAGGTGCAGAACAGACACCTGCAGTGCAAGCTTCCCTCACACACAAAAGAGGCGCAGCACAGACACCTGCAGTGCAAGCGTCCCTCACACACAGAAGAGGTGCAGCACAGACACCTGCAGTGCAAGCTTCCCTCACACACAGAAGAGGTGCAGCACAGACACCTGCAGTGCAAGCGCCCCTTACACACTGAAGAGGTGCAGCACAGACACCTGCAGTGCAAGCTTCCCTCACACACAGAAGAGGTGCAGCACAGACACCTGCAGTGCAAGCTTCCCTCACACACAGAAGAGGTGCAGCACAGACACCTGCATTGCAAGCTTCCCTCACACAAGGAAGAGGTGCAGCACAGACACCTGCAGTGCAAGCTTCCCTCACACACAGAAGAGGTGCAGCACAGACACCTGCAGTGCAAGCTTCCTTCACACACAGACGAGGTGCAGCACAGACACCCGCAGTGCAAGCTTCCCTCACACACAGAAGAGGTGCAGCACAGACACCTGCAGTGCAAGCTTCCTTCACACACAGACGAGGTGCAGCACAGACACCCGCAGTGCAAGCGTCCCTCACACACAGAAGAGGTGCAGCACAGACACCTGCAGTGCAAGCTTCCCTCACACACAAAATAGGTGCAGCACAGACACCTGCAGTGCAAGCGTCCCTCACACACAGAAGAGGTGCAGCAGAGACACCTGCAGTGCAAGCTTCCCTCACACACAGAAGAGGTGCAGCACAGACACCTGCAGTGCAAGCGCCCCTTACACACTGAAGAGGTGCAGCACAGACACCTGCAGTGCAAGCTTCCCTCACACACAGAAGAGGTGCAGCACAGACACCTGCAGTGCAAGCTTCCCTCACACACAGAAGAGGTGCAGCACAGACACCTGCAGTGCAAGCTTCCCTCACAGAAAGAAGAGGTGCAGCACAGACACCTGCAGTGCAAGCTTCCCTCACACACAGAAGAGGTGCAGCACAGACACCTGCAGTGCAAGCGTCCCTCACACACAGAAGAGGTGCAGCACAGACACCAGCAGTGCAAGCTTCCTTCACACACAGACGAGGTGCAGCACAGACACCTGCAGTGCAAGCGCCCCTCACACACAGAAGAGGTGCAGCACAGACACCTGCAGTGCAAGCTTCCTTCACACACAGACGAGGTGCAGCACAGACACCCGCAGTGCAAGCTTCCCTCACACACAGAAGAGGTGCAGCACAGACACCTGCAGTGCAAGCTTCCTTCACACACAGACGAGGTGCAGCACAAACACCCGCAGTGCAAGCTTCCCTCACACACAGAAGAGGTGCAGCACAGACACCTGCAGTGCAAGCGTCCCTCACACACAGAAGAGGTGCAGCACAGACACCTGCAGTGCAAGCTTCCCTCACACACAAAAGAGGTGCAGCACAGACACCTGCAGTGCAAGCGTCCCTCACACGCAGAAGAGGTGCAGCACAGACACCTGCAGTGCAAGCTTCCCTCACACACAGAAGAGGTGCAGCACAGACACCTGCAGTGCAAGCGCCCCTTACACACTGAAGAGGTGCAGCACAGACACCTGCAGTGCAAGCTTCCCTCACACACTGAAGAGGTGCAGCACAGACACCTGCAGTGCAAGCTTCCCTCACACACAGAAGAGGTGCAGCACAGACACCTGCATTGCAAGCTTCCCTCACACAAAGAAGAGGTTGTTAGAAATGGGATCCCTGGCTGGCCAGGGCTTTCGCCAAAGTCAGTCAGAGACCACCACTCCTAAGTCAGGGCAAGGGAGTCACACACCAAGGCAACCCCTACTCGCCCTCTAGGTAACGTGGCGCGAGCAGTCAAGGCTAAACTTGGAGGCGATGTAAGTTAAGTATTTGCGCATGCACCCCAGCAACAACACCCAGGACCCACCACAAAGGAAACTCCACACAAGGTTATATAAAAATAGCCTTTGTATTAAACCAAAACACATTAGATAGAACACACACTTTACAATGTGCCAGGGGCACGGGCAGAATTTACAAGGGGAATTATATGTGCATGGGACAGGGCCACATGGGCCACTGTCAGGGTATGCACTTTTAGAACTTAGCACTTTTTAGATCATAGAATTAAAATTACTGTAGCACAAAATAGAACTTGTAACACACAACCAGTCACTACTGGTACCAGGTGAGCACCACCTATGCAACCCTCACTATCTTAGGAGATTACACTAGGGAACCTGGGCTCTGCTAGCACCACCTGTACTAGCAAGAAGGAAACCACCTAAGTATTGCTATACCTGTAGGGGTCTAAGGAAGGAAACACATGATGCATCACAATACATTCAGCGGTGTAAAAGGACAAAGCACAAGAGAACACATGATGAATAATCTACCCATTCAGAGGTGTAAGCAAAAACACACAGTTGCGCAAAACTCAGATAAGTCACCACCTGTGACAGTCCCTAGGCCAACTGGCCTCTCTAGGGCTAGGACGCCCTGTGTCCCGAAGTCAGGGGGCCTAAACGTGGCAGTTGCCCACAAAGTGCTGGGCAACTGGTGCAGGGAAAGTTAGCGCAACGTTGGAGCCCTGTGGGCTCAAGAACCACCACTGTGGCACTGCGGAGCCTCGCTGGGCTCCTGGACAAGAAATGGCGCCCTGAGCCTCTCTCAGGCTCTTCAACTCGAAATAGGCACTCGAGCCTCTCAGGGCTCGCAAAGCAAAAGGCAGGCGGGAGCCTCTCTGGGCTCAAGAACGAGGAAATGGCACACTCAAAGCCTCGCAGGCTCTGCTTTCCAGAACAACTGTGCCCCAGAGCCTCTCAGGGCTCTCAAAACGACTATGGGCACAAGAGCCTCTCGGGGCCCAATGAACAATGGCCACGTTGGAGTCCCTCTCGGGGGACTCGGAGCAAGGACAAATGCACCCCAGAGCCTCACAGGCTCACGAACAAAGAACTGCCCTCGAGCCTCTCAGGGCTCGTGAAGTAAGGAAATGCCCCCAGAGATCGTGGGAGCGACCCGCTGCCAACCGGGGCCGCTCTGAGCACACTGATTGCCACCTCTGGACCCCCGGCCCTTCCCTGAACAGAGGAGCGACCCGGAGCCCGCCCGCACTCACCGGCTGTTGGAGGCGGCGGCTCCTCGCGGCGTCAGCTCTTCTCTGCTGGGCTCTTCTGGGTGGCGGCTCCTCTCGAGAGCTCCCGCTCCTCGGGGGCTCTCTCCACTCTTCTCCCTCTCTCCCTGGGGCTCTCCCTCACTCTTGGGGGCCCCGGGGGGACGGATGACCAGGCGCCGGCTCTCTCTTCTGACCGGAGCGCGGGGTGAGCTCCCGTCCGCTTCCGGTTGTCTCGATGTCCCGCCCCGGCCTGCCTGACTTCCGGTCTGGCAGCCAATGGCAGCGCGACCCCTTGGCCGAGCCTCCAGGCTCCGGGGCGCGCTGCTAAGATTACTGCGGTGAATTTCGAGGGGCAATGCCGGGTGGGCACCGGCTTCAATTAATACACAAAGCGAGGTGGCACTCGCTCGAAGGCGGCAATGTCCCTGGCAGGGCGGGCACCTGCCAGAGGACTCGAAAATCGTCACGCAGTGGGGCAAACGCCGGGTGGACTCCGACTTTCAAAAGTAAAGCGCTCCTCAGCGCTAAAAGGCAATTAACAGCGCTCCCTGCGCTAAATGCAAAATAAAGCGCTCTTAAGCGCTAGAAGCACAGACACAGCGCTCCCAGGTGCCCTCAGGCAGATAAAGCGCTCCCAGCGCTGGCAGACAAAATAAAGCGCTTCCAGGCGCTTCAGGGGAAACACAAGTCCAGCAAAAGTCCTTCCAAGGGGCAGGGGGCAAGGCTGGGCCCAGAGCCAGCACACTGGGTCTCCAGGCAGGGAGACACCCCAAGTGGCGGTCCTCTGGCCCAGCAGCAGCAGCAGCCCCCTCAGGATCCTGGAACAAGAACAACTTCAGTGGGGACACAGCCCCTTCTTATACTGTAAATCCTTTGTTTAAGGGTGCAGGGTGGGGGAGAAACCAGTCGCAGCTGGTTCTGGAGCACTCTTGATGGCCCAACCACCCATTTCATTCACTGGGGAGGCTAGGGTCGTTAGACACACCACAGGGGGGCGGAGCCAGCATTGTGTGGGGAAAACCCAGCCCATCCAGGACACAGGTACACTCCTCCCACACATCACTCATGCTAATCTCCCACTCACCACCGGGCAGACCCATCCAGACTTCCTGGAGCCTGGCATGCCAGCCAGCTCCAGCCAATCACGCTCCAGCACCCTCACTGCACACATATCTCAATGTCCAGAAGTAGCACTTCCCTTCTAGACACATACATGCCGCAGACCCCATCTCGCAGCATTCACTCTCACGAGTTTACACATACTAAACTCGAGCCTGCACTCCCCACGCATCAGGAACTACCAGGGACACAGACATTCCCCATGCATTCCTATGGGAGGGCAGGCCAGCCATACTACACGCACGCACTTTCACTCTGGGACTCAGGGAAAAGTACGCAGAGACCCAAAAATCACTAACACAGGGTCACACATAAGGCAAAAAGTCTAGGGGTGAACCTGCCCTAAGGGCCAAGTCCAACAGAGGTGCAGCACAGACACCTGCAGTGCAAGCTTCCCTCACACACAGAAGAGGTGCAGCACAGACACCTGCAGTGCAAGCGTCCCTCACAGACAGAAGAGGTGCAGCACAGACACCAGCAGTGCAAGCTTCCCTCACACACTGAAGAGGTGCAGCACAGACACCTGCAGTGCAAGCTTCCCTCACACACTTAAGAGGTGCAGCACAGACACCTGCAGTGCAAGCGTCCCTCACACACAAAAGAGGTGCAGCACAGACACCAGCAGTGCAAGCTTCCCTCACACACTTTAAAGAGGTGCAGCACAGACACCAGTAGTGCAAGCTTCCCTCACACACAGAAGAGGTGCAGCACAGACACCTGCAGTGCAAGCTTCCCTCACACACAGAAGAGGTGCAGTCAAAAAACCTGCAGTGTAAGCTTCCCTCACACACTGAAGAGGTGCAGCACAGACACCTGCAGTGCAAGCTTCCCTCACACACAGAAGAGGTGCAGCACAGACACCTGCAGTGCAAGCTTCCCTCACACACAGAAGAGGTGCAGCACAGACACCTGCAGTGCAAGCTTCCCTCACAGAAAGAAGAGGTGCAGCACAGACACCTGCAGTGCAAGCTTCCCTCACACACAGAAGAGGTGCAGCACAGACACCTGCAGTGCAAGCGTCCCTCACACACAGAAGAGGTGCAGCACAGACACCAGCAGTGCAAGCTTCCTTCACACACAGACGAGGTGCAGCACAGACACCTGTAGTGCAAGCGCCCCTCACACACAGAAGAGGTGCAGCACAGACACCTGCAGTGCAAGCTTCCTTCACACACAGACGAGGTGCAGCACAGACACCCGCAGTGCAAGCTTCCCTCACACACAGAAGAGGTGCAGCACAGACACCTGCAGTGCAAGCTTCCTTCACACACAGACGAGGTGCAGCACAAACACCCGCAGAGGTGCAGCACAGACACCTGCAGTGCAAGCGTCCCTCACACACAGAAGAGGTGCAGCACAGACACCTGCAGTGCAAGCTTCCCTCACACACAAAAGAGGTGCAGCACAGACACCTGCAGTCCAAGCTTCCCTCACACACAGAAGAGGTGCAGCACAGACACCTGCAGTGCAAGCGCCCCTTACACACTGAAGAGGTGCAGCACAGACACCTGCAGTGCAAGCTTCCCTCACACACTGAAGAGGTGCAGCACAGACACCTGCAGTGCAAGCTTCCCTCACACACAGAAGAGGTGCAGCACAGACACCTGCATTGCAAGCTTCCCTCACACAAAGAAGAGGTGCAGCACAGACACCTGCAGTGCAAGCTTCCCTCACACACAGAAGAGGTGCAGCACAGACACCTGCAGTGCAAGCGTCCCTCACACACAGAAGAGGTGCAGCACAGACACCAGCAGTGCAAGCTTCCCTCACACACTGAAGAGGTGCAGCACAGACACCTGCAGTGCAAGCTTCCCTCACACACTTAAGAGGTGCAGCACAGACACCTGCAGTGCAAGCGTCCCTCACACACAAAAGAGGTGCAGCACAGACACCAGCAGTGCAAGCTTCCCTCACACACTTTAAAGAGGTGCAGCACAGACACCAGTAGTGCAAGCTTCCCTCACACACAGAAGAGGTGCAGCACAGACGCCTGCAGTGCAAGCTTCCCTCACACACAGAAGAGGTGCAGTCAAAAAACCTGCAGTGTAAGCTTCCCTCACACACTGAAGAGGTGCAGCACAGACACCTGCAGTGCAAGCTTCCCTCACACACTGAAGAGGTGCAGCACAGACACCTGCAGTGCAAGCGTCCCTTACACACAGAAGAGGTGCAGCACAGACACCAGCAGTGCAAGCTTCCCTCACACACAGAAGAGGTGCAGCACAGACACCTGCAGTGCAAGCGTCCCTTACACACAGAAGAGGTGCAGCACAGACACCAGCAGTGCAAGCTTCCCTCACACACTGAAGAGGTGCAGCACAGACACCAGAAGTGCAAGCTTCCCTCACACAAAGAAAAGGTGCAGCACAGACACCTGCAGTGCAAGCTTCCCTCACACACAGAAGAGGTGCAGCACAGACACCTGCAGTGCAAGCGTCCCTCACACACAGAAGAGGTGCAGCACAGACACCAGCAGTGCAAGCTTCCCTCACACTTTGAAGAGGTGCAGCACAGACACCAGCAGTGCAAGCTTCCCTCACACACTGAAGAGGTGCAGCACAGACACCTGCAGTGCAAGCGTCCCTCACACACAGAAGAGGTGCAGCACAGACACCAGCAGTGCAAGCTTCCCTCACACACTAAAGAGGTGCAGCACAGACACCAGTAGTGCAAGCTTCCCTCACACACAGAAGAGGTGCAGCACAGACACCTGCAGTGCAAGCTTCCCTCACACACAGAAGAGGTGCAGCACAAACACCTGCAGTGTAAGCTTCCCTCACACACTGAAAAGGTGCAGCACAGACACCTGCAGTGCAAGCTTCCCTCACACACTGAAGAGGTGCAGCACAGACACCTGCAGTGCAAGCGTCCCTTACACACAGAAGAGGTGCAGCACAGACACCAGCAGTGCAAGCTTCCCTCACACACAGAAGAGGTGCAGCACAGACACCTGCAGTGCAAGCGTCCCTTACACACAGAAGAGGTGCAGCACAGACACCAGCAGTGCAAGCTTCCCTCACACACTGAAGAGGTGCAGCACAGACACCTGCAGTGCAAGCTTCCCTCACACACTGAAGAGGTGCAGCACAGACACCTGCAGTGCAAGCGTCCCTTACACACAGAAGAGGTGCAGCACAGACACCAGCAGTGCAAACTTCCCCCACACACTGAAGAGGTGCAGCACAAACACCAGCAGTGCAAGCGCCCCTTACACACTGAAGAGGTGCAGCACAGACACCAACAGTGCAAGCTTCCCTCACACACTGAAGAGGTGCAGCACAGACACGTGCAGTGCAAGCTTCTTTCACACACAGAGCAGTGCATCATAGACACCAGCAGTGCAAGCTTCCCTCACACACAGAAGAGGTGCAGCACAGACACCCGCAGTGCAAGCTTCCCTCACACACAGAAGAGGTGCAGCACCGACACAAGCAGTGCAAGCTTCCCTCACACACTGAAGAGGTGCAGCACAGACACCAGCAGTGCAAGCTTCCCTCACACACTGAAGAGGTGCAGCACAGACACCAGCAGTGCAAGCGCCCCTTACACACTGAAGAGGTGCAGCACAGACACCAGCAGTGCAAGCTTCCCTCACACACAGAAGAGGTGCAGCACAGACACCCGCAGTGCAAGCTTCCCCCACACACAGAAGAGGTGCAGCACAGACACCCGCAGTGCAAGCTTCCCTCACACACAGAAGAGGTGCAGCACAGACACCCGCAGTGCAAGCTTCCCTCACACACAGAAGAGGTGCAGCACCGACACCAGCAGTGCAAGCTTCCCTCACACAAAGAAGAGGTGCAGCACAGACACCTGCAGTGCAAGCTTCCTTCACACACAGAGCAGTGCATCATAGACACCAGCAGTGCAAGCTTCCCTCACACACAGAAGAGGTGCAGCACAGACACCCGCAGTGCAAGCGTCCCTCACACACAGAAGAGGTGCAGCACCGACACCAGCAGTGCAAGCTTCCCTCACACACAGAAGAGGTGCAGCACAGACACCCGCAGTGCAAGCTTCCCTCACACACAGAAGAGGTGCAGCACAGACACCCGCAGTGCAAGCTTCCCTCACACACAGAAGAGGTGCAGCACAGACACCCGCAGTGCAAGCTTCCCTCACACACAGAAGAGGTGCAGCACCGACACCAACAGTGCAAGCTTCCCTCACACACAGAAGAGGTGCAGCACAGACACCCGCAGTGCAAGCTTCCCTCACACACAGAAGAGGTGCAGCACAGACACCCACAGTGCAAGCTTCCCTCACACACAGAAGAGGTGCAGCACAGACACCCGCAGTGCAAGCGTCCCTCACACACAGAAGAGGTGCAGCACAGACACCAGCAGTGCAAGCTTCCCTCACACACAGAAGAGGTGCAGCACCGACACCAGCAGTGCAAGCTTCCTTCACACACAGACGAGGTGCAGCACAGACACGTGCAGTGCAAGCTTCCCTCACACAAAGAAGAGGTGCAGCACAGACACCTGCAGTGCAAGCTTCCCTCACACACAGAAGAGGTGCAGCACCGACACCAGCAGTGCAAGCTTCCTTCACACACAGACAAGGTGCAGCACAGACACCCGCAGTGCAAGCTTCCCTCACACACAGAAGAGGTGCAGCACAGACACCCGCAGTGCAAGCGTCCCTCACACACAGAAGAGGTGCAGCACAGACACCAGCAGTGCAAGCTTCCCTCACACACAGAAGAGGTGCAGCACCGACACCCGCAGTGCAAGCTTCCCTCACACACAGAAGAGGTGCAGCACAGACACCTGCAGTGCAAGCTTCCCTCACACACAGAAGAGGTGCAGCACAAACACATGCAGTGTAAGCTTCCCTCACACACTGAAGAGGTGCAGCACATACACCTGCAGTGCAAGCATCCCTTACACACAGAAGAGGTGCAGCACAGACACCTGCAGTGCAAGTTTCCCTCAGACACAGAAGAGGTGCAGCACAGACACCTGCAGTGCAAGCGTCCCTCACACACAGAACAGGTGCAGCACAGACACCTGCAGTACAAGCTTCCCTCACACATGAAGAGGTGCAGCACAGACACCCGCAGTGCAAGCTTCCCTCACACACAGAAGAGGTGCAGCACAGACACCTGCAGTGCAAGCGTCCCTCACACACAGAACAGGTGCAGCACAGACACCTGCAGTACAAGCTTCCCTCACACATGAAGAGGTGCAGCACAGACACCCGCAGTGCAAGCTTCCCTCACACACAGAAGAGGTGCAGCACAGACACCAGCAGTGCAAGCTTCCCTCACACACAGAAGAGGTGCAGCACAGACACCTGCAGTGCAAGCTTCCTTCACACACAGACGAGGTGCAGCACAGACACCAGCAGCGCAAGCTTCCCCCACACACAGAAGAGGTGCAGCACAGACACCCGCAGTGCAAGCTTCCCTCACACACAGAAGAGGTGCAGCACCGACACCAGCAGTGCAAGCTTCCCTCACACACAGAAGAGGTGCAGCACAGACACCAGCAGTGCAAGCTTCCCTCACACACAGAAGAGGTGCAGCACAGACACCTGCAGTGCAAGCTTCCCTCACACACTGAAGAGGTGCAGCCCAGACACCAGCAGTGCAAGCTTCCTTCACACACGTAAGAGGTGCAGCACAGACACCAGCAGTGCAAGCTTCCCTCACACACAGAAGAGGTGCAGCACAGACACCTGCAGCGCAAGCTTCCTTCACACACAGACGAGGTGCAGCACAGACACCAGCAGTGCAAGCTTCCCTCACACACAGAAGAGGTGCAGCACAGACACCTGCAGTGCAAGCTTCCCTCACACACTGAAGAGGTGCAGCACCGACACCAGCAGTGCAAGCTTCCCTCACACACAGAAGAGGTGCAGCACAGACACCCGCAGTGCAAGCTTCCCTCACACACAGAAGAGGTGCAGCACAGACACCCACAGTGCAAGCTTCCCTCACACACAGAAGAGGTGCAGCACAGACACCCGCAGTGCAAGCGTCCCTCACACACAGAAGAGGTGCAGCACCGACACCAGCAGTGCAAGCTTCCCTCACACACAGAAGAGGTGCAGCACAGACACCCGCAGTGCAAGCTTCCCTCACACACAGAAGAGGTGCAGCACAGACACCCACAGTGCAAGCTTCCCTCACACACAGAAGAGGTGCAGCACAGACACCCGCAGTGCAAGCTTCCCTCACACAGAGAAGAGGTGCAGCACAGACACCTGCAGTGCAAGCTTCCCTCACACACAGAAGAGGTGCAGCACAAACACCTGCAGTGTAAGCTTCCCTCACACACTGAAGAGGTTCAGCACAGACACCTGCAGTGAAAGCGTCCCTTACACACAGAAGAGGTGCAGCACAGACACCTGCAGTGCAAGCTTCCCTCACACACAGAAGAGGTGCAGCACAGACACCTGCAGTGCAAGCGTCCCTCACACACAGAACAGGTGCAGCACAGACACCTGCAGTACAAGCTTCCCTCACACATGAAGAGGTGCAGCACAGACACCTGCAGTGCAAGCTTCCCTCACACACAGAAGAGGTGCAGCACAGACACCTGCAGTGCAAGCGTCCCTCACACACAGAACAGGTGCAGCACAGACACCTGCAGTACAAGCTTCCCTCACACATGAAGAGGTGCAGCACAGACACCGCAGTGCAAGCTTCCCTCACACACAGAAGAGGTGCAGCACAGACACCTGCAGTGCAAGCTTCCCTCACACACTGAAGAGGTGCAGCCCAGACACCAGCAGTGCAAGCTTCCTTCACACACGTAAGAGGTGCAGCACAGACACCAGCAGTGCAAGCTTCCCTCACACAAAGAAGAGGTGCAGCACAGACACCTGCAGTGCAAGCTTCCTTCACACACAGACGAGGTGCAGCACAGACACCAGCAGTGCAAGCTTCCCTCACACACAGAAGAGGTGCAGCACAGACACCTGCAGTGCAAGCTTCCCTCACACACTGAAGAGGTGCAGCACCGACACCAGCAGTGCAAGCTTCACTCACACACAGAAGAGGTGCAGCACAGACACCCGCAGTGCAAGCTTCCCTCACACACAGAAGAGGTGCAGCACAGACACCCACAGTGCAAGCTTCCCTCACACACAGAAGAGGTGCAGCACAGACACCCGCAGTGCAAGCGTCCCTCACACACAGAAGAGGTGCAGCACCGACACTAGCAGTGCAAGCTTCCCTCACACACAGAAGAGGTGCAGCACAGACACCCGCAGTGCAAGCTTCCCTCACACACAGAAGAGGTGCAGCACAGACACCCGCAGTGCAAGCGTCCCTCACACACAGAAGAGGTGCAGCACCGACACTAGCAGGGCAAGCTTCCCTCACACACAGAAGAGGTGCAGCACAGACACCCGCAGTGCAAGCTTCCCTCACACACAGAAGAGGTGCAGCACAGACACCCACAGTGCAAGCTTCCCTCACACACAGAAGAGGTGCAGCACAGACACCCACAGTGCAAGCTTCCCTCACACACAGAAGAGGTGCAGCACAGACACCTGCAGTGCAAGCTTCCCTCACACACAGAAGAGGTGCAGCACCGACACTAGCAGTGCAAGCTTCCCTCACACACAGAAGAGGTGCAGCACAGACACCCGCAGTGCAAGCTACCCTCACACACAGAAGAGGTGCAGCACAGACACCCGCAGTGCAAGCGTCCATCACACACAGAAGAGGTGCAGCACAGACACCCGCAGTGCAAGCTTCCCTCACACACAGAAGAGGTGCAGCACAGACACCTGCAGTGCAAGCTTCCCTCACACACTGAAGAGGTGCAGCACAGACACCCGCAGTGCAAGTTTCCTTCACACACGTAAGAGGTGCAGCACAGACACCAGCAGTGCAAGCTTCCCTCACACACAGAAGAGGTGCAGCACAGACACCTGCAGTGCAAGCTTCCTCCACATACAGACGAGGTGCAGCACAGACACCAGCAGTGCAAGCTTCCCTCACACACAGAAGAGGTGCAGCACAGACACCTGCAGTGCAAGCTTCCCTCACACACTGAAGAGGTGCAGCCCAGACACCAGCAGTGCAAGCTTCCTACACACACGTAAGAGGTGCAGCACAGACACCAGCAGTGCAAGCTTCCCTCACACACTGAAGAGGTGCAGCACCGACACCAGCAGTGCAAGCTTCCCTCACACACAGAAGAGGTGCAGCACAGACACCCGCAGTGCAAGCTTCCCTCACACACAGAAGAGGTGCAGCACAGACACCCACAGTGCAAGCTTCCCTCACACACAGAAGAGGTGCAGCACAGACACCCGCAGTGCAAGCGTCCCTCACACACAGAAGAGGTGCAGCACCGACACTAGCAGTGCAAGCTTCCCTCACACACAGAAGAGGTGCAGCACAGACACCCGCAGTGCAAGCTTCCCTCACACACAGAAGAGGTGCAGCACACACACCCACAGTGCAAGCGTCCCTCACACACAGAAGAGGTGCAGCACCGACACTAGCAGTGCAAGCTTCCCTCACACACAGAAGAGGTGCAGCACAGACACCCGCAGTGCAAGCTTCCCTCACACACAGAAGAGGTGCAGCACAGACACCCACAGTGCAAGCTTCCCTCACACACAGAAGAGGTGCAGCACAGACACCCGCAGTGCAAGCTTCCCTCACACACAGAAGAGGTGCAGCACAGACACCTGCAGTGCAAGCTTCCCTCACACACAGAAGAGGTGCAGCACCGACACTAGCAGTGCATGCTTCCCTCACACACAGAAGAGGTGCAGCACAGACACCCGCAGTGCAAGCTTCCCTCACACACAGAAGAGGTGCAGCACAGACACCCGCAGTGCAAGCGTCCCTCACACACAGAAGAGGTGCAGCACAGACACCCGCAGTGCAAGCTTCCCTCACACACAGAAGAGGTGCAGCACAGACACCTGCAGTGCAAGCTTCCCTCACACACTGAAGAGGTGCAGCCCAGACACCCGCAGTGCAAGCTTCCTTCACACACGTAAGAGGTGCAGCACAGACACCAGCAGTGCCAGCTTCCATCACACACAGAAGAGGTGCAGCACAGACACCTGCAGTGCAAGCTTCCTCCACACACAGAAGAGGTGCAGCACAGACACCTGCAGTGCAAGCTTCCCTCACACACTGAAGAGGTGCAGCACCGACACCAGCAGTGCAAGCTTCCCTCACACACAGAAGAGGTGCAGCACAGACACCCGCAGTGCAAGCTTCCCTCACACACAGAAGAGGTGCAGCACAGACACCCACAGTGCAAGCTTCCCTCACACACAGAAGAGGTGCAGCACAGACACCCGCAGTGCAAGCGTCCCTCACACACAGAAGAGGTGCAGCACCGACACTAACAGTGCAAGCTTCCCTCACACACAGAAGAGGTGCAGCACAGACACCCGCAGTGCAAGCTTCCCTCACACACAGAAGAGGTGCAGCACAGACACCCGCAGTGCAAGCATCCCTCACACACAGAAGAGGTGCAGCACAGACACCCGCAGTGCAAGCTTCCCTCACACACAGAAGAGGTGCAGCACAGACACCCGCAGTGCAAGCTTCCCTCACACACAGAAGAGGTGCAGCACAGACACCCACAGTGCAAGCTTCCCTCACACACAGAAGAGGTGCAGCACAGACACCTGCAGTGCAAGCGTCCCTTACACACAGAAGAGGTGCAGCACAGACACCCGCAGTGCAAGCTTCCCTCACACACAGAAGAGGTGCAGCACAGACACCCGCAGTGCAAGCTTCCCTCACACAAAGAAGAGGTGCAGCACAGACACCTGCAGTGCAAGCTTCCCTCACACACAGAAGAGGTGCAGCGCCGACACTAGCAGTGCAAGCTTCCCTCACACACAGAAGAGGTGCAGCACCGACACTAGCAGTGCAAGCTTCCCTCACACACAGAAGAGGTGCAGCACAGACACCCGCAGTGCAAGCTTCCCTCACACACAGAAGAGGTGCAGCACAGACCCCTGCAGTGCAAGCTTCCCTCACACACAGAAGAGGTGCAGCACAGACACCCGCAGTGCAAGCGTCCCTCACACACAGAAGAGGTGCAGCACCGACACTAGCAGTGCAAGCTTCTCTCACACACAGAAGAGGTGCAGCACAGACACCAGCAGTGCAAGCGTCCCTCACAAACAGAAGAGGTGCAGCACAGACACCCACAGTGCAAGCTTCCCTCACACACAGAAGAGGTGCAGCACAGACACCTGCAGTGCAAGCGTCCCTTTCACACAGAAGAGGTGCAGCACCGACACTAGCAGTGCAAGCTTCTCTCACACACAGAAGAGGTGCAGCACAGACACCTGCAGTGCAAGCGTCCCTTACACACAGAAGAGGTGCAGCACCGACACCAGCAGTGCAAGCTTCCCTCACACAAAGAAGAGGTGCAGCACAGACACCCGCAGTGCAAGCTTCCCTCACACACAGAAGAGGTGCAGCCCAGACACCTGCAGTGCAAGCTTCCCTCACACACTGAAGAGGTGCAGCACAGACACCTGCAGTGCAAGCGTCCCTCACACACAGAAGAGGTGCAGCACTGACACCTGCAGTGAAAGCTTCCTTCAAACACAGACGAGGTGCAGCACCGACACTAGCAGTGCAAGCTTCCCTCACACACAGAAGAGGTGCAGCACAGACACCCGCAGTGCAAGCTTCCCTCACACACAGAAGAGGTGCAGCACAGACACCCGCAGTGCAAGCGTCCCTCACACACAGAAGAGGTGCAGCACAGACACCCGCAGTGCAAGCTTCCCTCACACACAGAAGAGGTGCAGCACAGACACCCGCAGTGCAAGCTTCCCTCACACACAGAAGAGGTGCAGCACAGACACCCGCAGTGCAAGCTTCCCTCACACACAGAAGAGGTGCAGCACAGACACCTGCAGTGCAAGCGTCCCTTACACACAGAAGAGGTGCAGCACAGACACCCGCAGCGCAAGCTTCCCTCACACACGGAAGAGGTGCAGCACAGACACCCGCAGTGCAAGCTTCCCTCACACACGGAAGAGGTGCAGCACAGACACCTGCAGTGCAAGCTTCCCTCACACACAGAAGAGGTGCAGCACCGACACTAGCAGTGCAAGCTTCCCTCACACACAGAAGAGGTGCAGCACCGACACTAGCAGTGCAAGCTTCCCTCACACACAGAAGAGGTGCAGCACAGACACCCGCAGTGCAAGCTTCCCTCACACACAGAAGAGGTGCAGCACAGACCCCTGCAGTGCAAGCTTCCCTCACACACAGAAGAGGTGCAGCACAGACACCCGCAGTGCAAGCGTCCCTCACACACAGAAGAGGTGCAGCACCGACACTAGCAGTGCAAGCTTCTCTCACACACAGAAGAGGTGCAGCACAGACACCCGCAGTGCAAGCGTCCCTCACACACAGAAGAGGTGCAGCACAGACACCCACAGTGCAAGCTTCCCTCACACACAGAAGAGGTGCAGCACAGACACCTGCAGTGCAAGCGTCCCTTACACACAGAAGAGGTGCAGCACCGACACTAGCAGTGCAAGCTTCTCTCACACACAGAAGAGGTGCAGCACAGACACCTGCAGTGCAAGCGTCCCTTACACACAGAAGAGGTATAGCACCGACACCAGCAGTGCAAGCTTCCCTCACACAAAGAAGAGGTGCAGCACAGACACCCGCAGTGCAAGCTTCCCTCACACACAGAAGAGGTGAAGCCCAGACACCTGCAGTGCAAGCTTCCCTCACACACTGAAGAGGTGCAGCACAGACACCAGAAGTGCAAGCTTCCCTCACACACAGAAGAGGTGCAGCACAGACACCCGCAGTGCAAGCGTCCCTCACACACAGAAGAGGTGCAGCACAGACACCTGCAGTGCAAGCTTCCTTCAAACACAGACGAGGTGCAGCACAGACACCCGCAGTGCAAGCGTCCCTCACACACAGAAGAGGTGCAGCACCGACACTAGCAGTGCAAGCTTCCCTCACACACAGAAGAGGTGCAGCACAGACACCCGCAGTGCAAGCTTTCCTCACACACAGAAGAGGTGCAGCACAGACACCCGCAGTGCAAGCGTCCCTCACACACAGAAGAGGTGCAGCACCGACACTAGCAGTGCAAGCTTCCCTCACACACAGAAGAGGTGCAGCACAGACACCCGCAGTGCAAGCTTCCCTCACACACGTAAGAGGTGCAGCACAGACACCAGCAGTGCCAGCTTCCCTCACACACAGAAGAGGTGCAGCACAGACACCTGCAGTGCAAGCTTCCTCCACACACAGACGAGGTGCAGCACAGACACCAGCAGTGCAAGCTTCCCTCACACACAGAAGAGGTGCAGCACAGACACCTGCAGTGCAAGCTTCCCTCACACACTGAAGAGGTGCAGCACCGACACCAGCAGTGCAAGCTTCCCTCACACACAGAAGAGGTGCAGCACAGACACCCGCAGTGCAAGCTTCCCTCACACACAGAAGAGGTGCAGCACAGACACCCACAGTGCAAGCTTCCCTCACACACAGAAGAGGTGCAGCAAAGACACCCGCAGTGCAAGCGTCCCTCACACACAGAAGAGGTGCAGCACCGACACTAACAGTGCAAGCTTCCCTCACACACAGAAGAGGTGCAGCACAGACACCCGCAGTGCAAGCTTCCCTCACACACAGAAGAGGTGCAGCACAGACACCCGCAGTGCAAGCGTCCCTCACACACAGAAGAGGTGCAGCACAGACACCCGCAGTGCAAGCTTCCCTCACACACAGAAGAGGTGCAGCACAGACACCCGCAGTGCAAGCTTCCCTCACACACAGAAGAGGTGCAGCACACACACCCACAGTGCAAGCTTCCCTCACACACAGAAGAGGTGCAGCACAGACACCCGCAGTGCAAGCGTCCCTTACACACAGAAGAGGTGCAGCACAGACACCCGCAGTGCAAGCTTCCCTCACACACAGAAGAGGTGCAGCACAGACACCCGCAGTGCAAGCTTCCCTCACACACAGAAGAGGTGCAGCACAGACACCTGCAGTGCAAGCTTCCCTCACACACAGAAGAGGTGCAGCACCGACACTAGCAGTGCAAGCTTCCCTCACACACAGAAGAGGTGCAGCACCGACACTAGCAGTGCAAGCTTCCCTCACACACAGAAGAGGTGCAGCACAGACACCCGCAGTGCAAGCTTCCCTCACACACAGAAGAGGTGCAGCACAGACCCCTGCAGTGCAAGCTTCCCTCACACACAGAAGAGGTGCAGCACAGACACCCGCAGTGCAAGCGTCCCTCACACACAGAAGAGGTGCAGCACCGACACTAGCAGTGCAAGCTTCTCTCACACACAGAAGAGGTGCAGCACAGACACCCGCAGTGCAAGCGTCCCTCACAAACAGAAGAAGTGCAGCACAGACACCCACAGTGCAAGCTTCCCTCACACACAGAAGAGGTGCAGCACAGACACCTGCAGTGCAAGCGTCCCTTACACACAGAAGAGGTGCAGCACCGACACTAGCAGTGCAAGCTTCTCTCACACACAGAAGAGGTGCAGCACAGACACCTGCAGTGCAAGCGTCCCTTACACACAGAAGAGGTGCAGCACCGACACCAGCAGTGCAAGCTTCCCTCACACAAAGAAGAGGTGCAGCAAAGACACCCGCAGTGCAAGCTTCCCTCACACACAGAAGAGGTGCAGCCCAGACACCTGCAGTGCAAGCTTCCCTCACACACTGAAGAGGTGCAGCACAGACACCAGAAGTGCAAGCTTCCCTCACACACAGAAGAGGTGCAGCACAGACACCTGCAGTGCAAGCGTCCCTCACACACAGAAGAGGTGCAGCACAGACACTTGCAGTGCAAGCTTCCTTCAAACACAGACGAGGTGCAGCACAGACACTAACAGTGCAAGCTTCCCTCACACACAGAAGAGGTGCAGCACATACACCCGCAGTGCAAGCTTCCCTCACACACAGAAGAGGTGCAGCACAGACACCCGCAGTGCAAGCGTCCCTCACACACAGAAGAGGTGCAGCACAGACACCCGCAGTGCAAGCTTCCCTCACACACAGAAGAGGTGCAGCACAGACACCCGCAGTGCAAGCTTCCCTCACACACAGAAGAGTTGCAGCACAGACACCCACAGTGCAAGCTTCCCTCACACACAGAAGAGGTGCAGCACAGACACCTGCAGTGCAAGCGTCCCTTACACACAGAAGAGGTGCAGCACAGACACCCGCAGTGCAAGCTTCCCTCACACACAGAAGAGGTGCAGCACAGACACCCGCAGTGCAAGCTTCCCTCACACACAGAAGAGGTGCAGCACCGACACTAGCAGTGCAAGCTTCCCTCACACACAGAAGAGGTGCAGCACCGACACTAGCAGTGCAAGCTTCCCTCACACACAGAAGAGGTGCAGCACAGACACCCGCAGTGCAAGCTTCCCTCACACACAGAAGAGGTGCAGCACAGACCCCTGCAGTGCAAGCTTCCCTCACACACAGAAGAGGTGCAGCACAGACACCCGCAGTGCAAGCGTCCCTCACACACAGAAGAGGTGCAGCACCGACACTAGCAGTGCAAGCTTCTCTCACACACAGAAGAGGTGCAGCACAGACACCCGCAGTGCAAGCGTCCCTCACACACAGAAGAGGTGCAGCACAGACACCCACAGTGCAAGCTTCCCTCACACACAGAAGAGGTGCAGCACAGACACCTGCAGTGCAAGCGTCCCTTACACACAGAAGAGGTGCAGCACCGACACCAGCAGTGAAAGCTTCCCTCACACAAAGAAGAGGTGCAGCACAGACACCCGCAGTGCAAGCTTCCCTCACACACAGAAGAGGTGCAGCCCAGACACCTGCAGTGCAAGCTTCCCTCACACACTGAAGAGGTGCAGCACAGACACCAGAAGTGCAAGCTTCCCTCACACACAGAAGAGGTGCAGCACAGACACCCGCAGTGCAAGCGTCCCTCACACACAGAAGAGGTGCAGCACAGACACCTGCAGTGCAAGCGTCCTTCAAACACAGACGAGGTGCAGCACAGACACCCGCAGTGCAAGCGTCCCTCACACACAGAAGAGGTGCAGCACCGACACTAGCAGTGCAAGCTTCCCTCACACACAGAAGAGGTGCAGCACAGACACCCGCAGTGCAAGCTTCCCTCACACACAGAAGAGGTGCAGCACAGACACCCGCAGTGCAAGCGTCCCTCACACACAGAAGAGGTGCAGCACCGACACTAGCAGTGCAAGCTTCCCTCACACACAGAAGAGGTGCAGCACAGACACCCGCAGTGCAAGCTTCCCTCACACACAGAAGAGGTGCAGCACAGACACCCACAGTGCAATCTTCCCTCACACACAGAAGAGGTGCAGCACAGACACCCGCAGTGCAAGCTTCCCTCACACACAGAAGAGGTGCAGCACAGACACCTGCAGTGCAAGCTTCCCTCACACACAGAAGAGGTGCAGCACCGACACTAGCAGTGCAAGCTTCCCTCACACACAGAAGAGGTGCAGCACAGACACCCGCAGTGCAAGCTTCCCTCACACACAGAAGAGGTGCAGCACCGACACCAGCAGTGCAAGCTTCCCTCACACACAGAAGAGGTGCAGCACTGACACTAGCAGTGCAAGCTTCCCTCACACACAGAAGAGGTGCAGCACAGACACCCGCAGTGCAAGCGTCCCTCACACACAGAAGAGGTGCAGCACAGACACCTGCATTGCAAGCTTCCCTCACAGAAAGAAGAGGTGCAGCACCGACACTAGCAGTGCAAGCTTCCCTCACACACAGAAGAGGTGCAGCACAGACACCCACAGTGCAAGCGTCCCTCACACACAGAAGAGGTGCAGCACAGACACCTGCAGTGCAAGCTTCCCTCACACACAGAAGAGGTGCAGCACAGACACCCGCAGTGCAAGCTTCCCTCACACACAAAAGAGGTGCAGCACAGACACCCACAGTGCAAGCGTCCCTCACACACAGAAGAGGTGCAGCACCGACACCAGCAGTGCAAGCTTCCCTCACACACAGAAGAGGTGCAGCACAGACACCCGCAGTGCAATCTTCCCTCACACACAGAAGAGGTGCAGCACAGACACCTGCAGTGCAAGCTTCCCTCACACACAGAAGAGGTGCAGCACAGACACCTGCAGTGCAAGCTTCCCTCACACACAGAAGAGGTGCAGCACCGACACCAGCAGTGCAAGCTTCCCTCACACACAGAAGAGGTGCAGCACCGACACTAGCAGTGCAAGCTTCCCTCACACACAGAAGAGGTGCAGCACCGACACTAGCAGTGCAAGCTTCCCTCACACACAGAAGAGGTGCAGCACCGACACTAGCAGTGCAAGCTTCCCTCACACACAGAAGAGGTGCAGCACAGACACCCGCAGTGCAAGCTTCACTCACACACAGAAAAGGTGCATCACAGACACCTGCAGTGCAAGCTTCCTTCACACACAGAAGAGGTGCAGCACAGACACCCGCAGTGCAAGCGTCCCTCACACACAGAAGAGGTGCAGCACAGACACCCGCAGTGCAAGCGTCCCTCACACACAGAAGAGGTGCAGCACAGACACCCACAGTGCAAGCTTCCCTCACACACAGAAGAGGTGCAGCAAAGACACCCGCAGTGCAAGCGTCCCTCACACACAGAAGAGGTGCAGCACCGACACTAACAGTGCAAGCTTCCCTCACACACAGAAGAGGTGCAGCACAGACACCCGCAGTGCAAGCTTCCCTCACACACAGAAGAGGTGCAGCACAGACACCCGCAGTGCAAGCGTCCCTCACACACAGAAGAGGTGCAGCACAGACACCCGCAGTGCAAGCTTCCCTCACACACAGAAGAGGTGCAGCACAGACACCCGCAGTGCAAGCTTCCCTCACACACAGAAGAGGTGCAGCACAGACACCCACAGTGCAAGCTTCCCTCACACACAGAAGAGGTGCAGCACAGACACCTGCAGTGCAAGCGTCCCTTACACACAGAAGAGGTGCAGCACAGACACCCGCAGTGCAAGCTTCCCTCACACACAGAAGAGGTGCAGCACAGACACCCGCAGTGCAAGCTTCCCTCACACACAGAAGAGGTGCAGCACAGACACCTGCAGTGCAAGCTTCCCTCACACACAGAAGAGGTGCAGCACCAACACTAGCAGTGCAAGCTTCCCTCACACACAGAAGAGGTGCAGCACCGACACTAGCAGTGCAAGCTTCCCTCACACACAGAAGAGGTGCAGAACAGACACCCGCAGTGCAAGCTTCCCTCACACACAGAAGAGGTGCAGCACAGACCCCTGCAGTGCAAGCTTCCCTCACACACAGAAGAGGTGCAGCACAGACACCCGCAGTGCAAGCGTCCCTCACACACAGAAGAGGTGCAGCACCGACACTAGCAGTGCAAGCTTCTCTCACACACAGAAGAGGTGCAGCACAGACACCCGCAGTGCAAGCGTCCCTCACAAACAGAAGAAGTGCAGCACAGACACCCACAGTGCAAGCTTCCCTCACACACAGAAGAGGTGCAGCACAGACACCTGCAGTGCAAGCGTCCCTTACACACAGAAGAGGTGCAGCACCGACACTAGCAGTGCAAGCTTCTCTCACACACAGAAGAGGTGCAGCACAGACACCTGCAGTGCAAGCGTCCCTTACACACAGAAGAGGTGCAGCACCGACACCAGCAGTGCAAGCTTCCCTCACACAAAGAAGAGGTGCAGCAAAGACACCCGCAGTGCAAGCTTCCCTCACACACAGAAGAGGTGCAGCCCAGACACCTGCAGTGCAAGCTTCCCTCACACACTGAAGAGGTGCAGCACAGACACCAGAAGTGCAAGCTTCCCTCACACACAGAAGAGGTGCAGCACAGACACCTGCAGTGCAAGCGTCCCTCACACACAGAAGAGGTGCAGCACAGACACCTGCAGTGCAAGCTTCCTTCAAACACAGACGAGGTGCAGCACAGACACTAACAGTGCAAGCTTCCCTCACACACAGAAGAGGTGCAGCACAGACACCCGCAGTGCAAGCTTCCCTCACACACAGAAGAGGTGCAGCACAGACACCCGCAGTGCAAGCGTCCCTCACACACAGAAGAGGTGCAGCACAGACACCCGCAGTGCAAGCTTCCCTCACACACAGAAGAGGTGCAGCACAGACACCCGCAGTGCAAGCTTCCCTCACACACAGAAGAGTTGCAGCACAGACACCCACAGTGCAAGCTTCCCTCACACACAGAAGAGGTGCAGCACAGACACCTGCAGTGCAAGCGTCCCTTACACACAGAAGAGGTGCAGCACAGACACCCGCAGTGCAAGCTTCCCTCACACACAGAAGAGGTGCAGCACAGACACCCGCAGTGCAAGCTTCCCTCACACACAGAAGAGGTGCAGCACAGACACCTGCAGTGCAAGCTTCCCTCACACACAGAAGAGGTGCAGCACCGACACTAGCAGTGCAAGCTTCCCTCACACACAGAAGAGGTGCAGCACCGACACTAGCAGTGCAAGCTTCCCTCACACACAGAAGAGGTGCAGCACAGACACCCGCAGTGCAAGCTTCCCTCACACACAGAAGAGGTGCAGCACAGACCCCTGCAGTGCAAGCTTCCCTCACACACAGAAGAGGTGCAGCACAGACACCCGCAGTGCAAGCGTCCCTCACACACAGAAGAGGTGCAGCACCGACACTAGCAGTGCAAGCTTCTCTCACACACAGAAGAGGTGCAGCACAGACACCCGCAGTGCAAGCGTCCCTCACACACAGAAGAGGTGCAGCACAGACACCCACAGTGCAAGCTTCCCTCACACACAGAAGAGGTGCAGCACAGACACCTGCAGTGCAAGCGTCCCTTACACACAGAAGAGGTGCAGCACCGACACTAGCAGTGCAAGCTTCTCTCACACACAGAAGAGGTGCAGCACAGACACCTGCAGTGCAAGCGTCCCTTACACACAGAAGAGGTGCAGCACCGACACCAGCAGTGAAAGCTTCCCTCACACAAAGAAGAGGTGCAGCACAGACACCCGCAGTGCAAGCTTCCCTCACACACAGAAGAGGTGCAGCCCAGACACCTGCAGTGCAAGCTTCCCTCACACACTGAAGAGGTGCAGCACAGACACCAGAAGTGCAAGCTTCCCTCACACACAGAAGAGGTGCAGCACAGACACCCGCAGTGCAAGCGTCCCTCACACACAGAAGAGGTGCAGCACAGACACCTGCAGTGCAAGCGTCCTTCAAACACAGACGAGGTGCCGCACAGACACCCGCAGTGCAAGCGTCCCTCACACACAGAAGAGGTGCAGCACCGACACTAGCAGTGCAAGCTTCCCTCACACACAGAAGAGGTGCAGCACAGACACCCGCAGTGCAAGCTTCCCTCACACACAGAAGAGGTGCAGCACAGACACCCGCAGTGCAAGCGTCCCTCACACACAGAAGAGGTGCAGCACCGACACTAGCAGTGCAAGCTTCCCTCACACACAGAAGAGGTGCAGCACAGACACCCGCAGTGCAAGCTTCCCTCACACACAGAAGAGGTGCAGCACAGACACCCACAGTGCAATCTTCCCTCACACACAGAAGAGGTGCAGCACAGACACCCGCAGTGCAAGCTTCCCTCACACACAGAAGAGGTGCAGCACAGACACCTGCAGTGCAAGCTTCCCTCACACACAGAAGAGGTGCAGCACCGACACTAGCAGTGCAAGCTTCCCTCACACACAGAAGAGGTGCAGCACAGACACCCGCAGTGCAAGCTTCCCTCACACACAGAAGAGGTGCAGCACCGACACCAGCAGTGCAAGCTTCCCTCACACACAGAAGAGGTGCAGCACTGACACTAGCAGTGCAAGCTTCCCTCACACACAGAAGAGGTGCAGCACAGACACCCGCAGTGCAAGCGTCCCTCACACACAGAAGAGGTGCAGCACAGACACCTGCATTGCAAGCTTCCCTCACAGAAAGAAGAGGTGCAGCACCGACACTAGCAGTGCAAGCTTCCCTCACACACAGAAGAGGTGCAGCACAGACACCCACAGTGCAAGCGTCCCTCACACACAGAAGAGGTGCAGCACAGACACCTGCAGTGCAAGCTTCCCTCACACACAGAAGAGGTGCAGCACAGACACCCGCAGTGCAAGCTTCCCTCACACACAAAAGAGGTGCAGCACAGACACCCACAGTGCAAGCGTCCCTCACACACAGAAGAGGTGCAGCACCGACACCAGCAGTGCAAGCTTCCCTCACACACAGAAGAGGTGCAGCACAGACACCCGCAGTGCAATCTTCCCTCACACACAGAAGAGGTGCAGCACAGACACCTGCAGTGCAAGCTTCCCTCACACACAGAAGAGGTGCAGCACAGACACCTGCAGTGCAAGCTTCCCTCACACACAGAAGAGGTGCAGCACCGACACCAGCAGTGCAAGCTTCCCTCACACACAGAAGAGGTGCAGCACCGACACTAGCAGTGCAAGCTTCCCTCACACACAGAAGAGGTGCAGCACCGACACTAGCAGTGCAAGCTTCCCTCACACACAGAAGAGGTGCAGCACCGACACTAGCAGTGCAAGCTTCCCTCACACACAGAAGAGGTGCAGCACAGACACCCGCAGTGCAAGCTTCACTCACACACAGAAAAGGTGCATCACAGACACCTGCAGTGCAAGCTTCCTTCACACACAGAAGAGGTGCAGCACAGACACCCGCAGTGCAAGCGTCCCTCACACACAGAAGAGGTGCAGCACAGACACCCGCAGTGCAAGCGTCCCTCACACACAGAAGAGGTGCAGCACAGACACCCACAGTGCAAGCGTCCTTCAAACACAGACGAGGTGCAGCACAGACACCCGCAGTGCAAGCGTCCCTCACACACAGAAGAGGTGCAGCACCGACACTAGCAGTGCAAGCTTCCCTCACACACAGAAGAGGTGCAGCACAGACACCCGCAGTGCAAGCTTCCCTCACACACAGAAGAGGTGCAGCACAGACACCCGCAGTGCAAGCGTCCCTCACACACAGAAGAGGTGCAGCACCGACACTAGCAGTGCAAGCTTCCCTCACACACAGAAGAGGTGCAGCACAGACACCCGCAGTGCAAGCTTCCCTCACACACAGAAGAGGTGCAGCACAGACACCCACAGTGCAATCTTCCCTCACACACAGAAGAGGTGCAGCACAGACACCCGCAGTGCAAGCTTCCCTCACACACAGAAGAGGTGCAGCACAGACACCTGCAGTGCAAGCTTCCCTCACACACAGAAGAGGTGCAGCACCGACACTAGCAGTGCAAGCTTCCCTCACACACAGAAGAGGTGCAGCACAGACACCCGCAGTGCAAGCTTCCCTCACACACAGAAGAGGTGCAGCACCGACACCAGCAGTGCAAGCTTCCCTCACACACAGAAGAGGTGCAGCACTGACACTAGCAGTGCAAGCTTCCCTCACACACAGAAGAGGTGCAGCACAGACACCCGCAGTGCAAGCGTCCCTCACACACAGAAGAGGTGCAGCACAGACACCTGCATTGCAAGCTTCCCTCACAGAAAGAAGAGGTGCAGCACCGACACTAGCAGTGCAAGCTTCCCTCACACACAGAAGAGGTGCAGCACAGACACCCACAGTGCAAGCGTCCCTCACACACAGAAGAGGTGCAGCACAGACACCTGCAGTGCAAGCTTCCCTCACACACAGAAGAGGTGCAGCACAGACACCCGCAGTGCAAGCTTCCCTCACACACAAAAGAGGTGCAGCACAGACACCCACAGTGCAAGCGTCCCTCACACACAGAAGAGGTGCAGCACCGACACCAGCAGTGCAAGCTTCCCTCACACACAGAAGAGGTGCAGCACAGACACCCGCAGTGCAATCTTCCCTCACACACAGAAGAGGTGCAGCACAGACACCTGCAGTGCAAGCTTCCCTCACACACAGAAGAGGTGCAGCACAGACACCTGCAGTGCAAGCTTCCCTCACACACAGAAGAGGTGCAGCACCGACACCAGCAGTGCAAGCTTCCCTCACACACAGAAGAGGTGCAGCACCGACACTAGCAGTGCAAGCTTCCCTCACACACAGAAGAGGTGCAGCACCGACACTAGCAGTGCAAGCTTCCCTCACACACAGAAGAGGTGCAGCACAGACACCCGCAGTGCAAGCTTCACTCACACACAGAAAAGGTGCATCACAGACACCTGCAGTGCAAGCTTCCTTCACACACAGAAGAGGTGCAGCACAGACACCCGCAGTGCAAGCGTCCCTCACACACAGAAGAGGTGCAGCACAGACACCCGCAGTGCAAGCGTCCCTCACACACAGAAGAGGTGCAGCACAGACACCCACAGTGCAAGCGTCCCTCACACACAGAAGAGGTGCAGCACAGACACCTGCAGTGCAAGCTTCCCTCACACACAGAAGAGGTGCAGCACAGACACCTGCAGTGCAAGCTTCCCTCACACACTGAAGAGGTGCAGCACAGACACCTGCAGTGCAAGCTTCCCTCACACACAGAAGAGGTGCAGCACCGACACTAGCAGTGCAAGCTTCCCTCACACACAGAAGAGGTGCAGCACCGACACTAGCAGTGCAAGCTTCCCTCACACACAGAAGAGGTGCAGCACAGACACCCGCAGTGCAAGCTTCCCTCACACACAGAAGAGGTGCAGCACAGACACCTGCAGTGCAAGCGTCCCTCACACACAGAAGAGGTGCAGCACCGACACTAGCAGTGCAAGCTTCCCTCAGACACAGAAGAGGTGCAGCACAAACACCTGCAGTGTAACCTTCCCTCACACACTGAAGAGGTGCAGCACATACACCTGCAGTGCAAGCGTCCCTTACACACAGAAGAGGTGCAGCACAGACACCTGCAGTGCAAGCTTCCCTCAGACACAGAAGAGGTGCAGCACAGACACCCGCAGTGCAAGCTTCCCTCACACACAGAAGAGGTGCAGCACAGACACCCACAGTGCAAGCTTTCCTCACACACAGAAGAGGTGCAGCACAAACACCTGCAGTGTTACCTTCCCTCACACTGAAGAGGTGCAGCACAGACACCCGCAGTGCAAGCTTCCCTCACACACAGAAGAGGTGCAGCACAGACACCTGCAGTGCAAGCTTCCCTCACACACAGAAGAGGTGCAGCACAGACACCTGCAGTGCAAGCGCCCCTTACACACAGAAGAGGTGCAGCACAGACACCTGCAGTGCAAGCGTCCCTTACACACAGAAGAGGTGCAGCACAGACACCTGCAGTGCAAGCGTCCCTTACACACAGAAGAGGTGCAGCACAGACACCTGCAGTGCAAGCGTCCCTTACACACTGAAGAGGTGCAGCACAGACACCTGCAGTGCAAGCGTCCCTTACACACAGAAGAGGTGCAGCACCGACACTAGCAGTGCAAGCTTCCCTCACACACAGAAGAGGTGCAGCACCGACACTAGCAGTGCAAGCTTCCCTCACACACAGAAGAGGTGCAGCACAGACACCCGCAGTGCAAGCTTCCCTCACACACAGAAGAGGTGCAGCACAGACACCTGCAGTGCAAGCTTCCTTCACACACAGAAGAGGTGCAGCACAGACACCCGCAGTGCAAGCGTCCCTCACACACAGAAGAGGTGCAGCACAGACACCCGCAGTGCAAGCGTCCCTCACACACAGAAGAGGTGCAGCACAGACACCCACAGTGCAAGCGTCCCTCACACACAGAAAAGGTGCAGCACAGACACCTGCAGTGCAAGCTTCCCTCACACACAGAAGAGGTGCAGCACAGACACCTGCAGTGCAAGCTTCCCTCACACACTGAAGAGGTGCAGCACAGACACCTGCAGTGCAAGCTTCCCTCACACACAGAATAGGTGCAGCACCGACACTAGCAGTGCAAGCTTCCCTCACACACAGAAGAGGTGCAGCACCGACACTAGCAGTGCAAGCTTCCCTCACACATAGAAGAGGTGCAGCACAGACACCCGCAGTGCAAGCTTCCCTCACACACAGAAGAGGTGCAGCACAGACACCTGCAGTGCAAGCGTCCCTCACACACAGAAGAGGTGCAGCACCGACACTAGCAGTGCAAGCTTCCCTCAGACACAGAAGAGGTGCAGCACAAACACCTGCAGTGTAACCTTCCCTCACACACTGAAGAGGTGCAGCACATACACCTGCAGTGCAAGCGTCCCTCACACACAGAAGAGGTGCAGCACAGACACCCGCAGTGCAAGCTTCCCTCACACACAGAAGAGGTGCAGCACAGACACCTGCAGTGCAAGCTTCCCTCACACACAGAAGAGGTGCAGCACCGACACTAGCAGTGCAAGCTTCCCTCACACACAGAAGAGGTGCAGCACAGACACCCGCAGTGCAAGCTTCCCTCACACACAGAAGAGGTGCAGCACCGACACCAGCAGTGCAAGCTTCCCTCACACACAGAAGAGGTGCAGCACTGACACTAGCAGTGCAAGCTTCCCTCACACACAGAAGAGGTGCAGCACAGACACCCGCAGTGCAAGCGTCCCTCACAGACAGAAGAGGTGCAGCACAGACACCTGCATTGCAAGCTTCCCTCACAGAAAGAAGAGGTGCAGCACCGACACTAGCAGTGCAAGCTTCCCTCACACACAGAAGAGGTGCAGCACAGACACCCACAGTGCAAGCGTCCCTCACACACAGAAGAGGTGCAGCACAGACACCTGCAGTGCAAGCTTCCCTCACACACAGAAGAGGTGCAGCACAGACACCCGCAGTGCAAGCTTCCCTCACACACAAAAGAGGTGCAGCACAGACACCCACAGTGCAAGCGTCCCTCACACACAGAAGAGGTGCAGCACCGACACCAGCAGTGCAAGTTTCCCTCACACACAGAAGAGGTGCAGCACAGACACCCGCAGTGCAATCTTCCCTCACACACAGAAGAGGTGCAGCACAGACACCTGCAGTGCAAGCTTCCCTCACACACAGAAGAGGTGCAGCACAGACACCTGCAGTGCAAGCTTCCCTCACACACAGAAGAGGTGCAGCACCGACACCAGCAGTGCAAGCTTCCCTCACACACAGAAGAGGTGCAGCACCGACACTAGCAGTGCAAGCTTCCCTCACACACAGAAGAGGTGCAGCACCGACACTAGCAGTGCAAGCTTCCCTCACACACAGAAGAGGTGCAGCACCGACACTAGCAGTGCAAGCTTCCCTCACACACAGAAGAGGTGCAGCACAGACACCCGCAGTGCAAGCTTCACTCACACACAGAAGAGGTGCAGCACAGACACCTGCAGTGCAAGCTTCCTTCACACACAGAAGAGGTGCAGCACAGACACCCGCAGTGCAAGCGTCCCTCACACACAGAAGAGGTGCAGCACAGACACCCGCAGTGCAAGCGTCCCTCACACACAGAAGAGGTGCAGCACAGACACCCACAGTGCAAGCGTCCCTCACACACAGAAGAGGTGCAGCACAGACACCTGCAGTGCAAGCTTCCCTCACACACAGAAGAGGTGCAGCACAGACACCTGCAGTGCAAGCTTCCCTCACACACTGAAGAGGTGCAGCACCGACACCAGCAGTGCAAGCTTCCCTCACACACAGAAGAGGTGCAGCACCGACACTAGCAGTGCAAGCTTCCCTCACACACAGAAGAGGTGCAGCACCGACACTAGCAGTGCAAGCTTCCATCACACACAGAAGAGGTGCAGCACAGACACCTGCAGTGCAAGCGTCCCTCACACACAGAAGAGGTGCAGCACCGACACTAGCAGTGCAAGCTTCCCTCAGACACAGAAGAGGTGCAGCACAAACACCTGCAGTGTAACCTTCCCTCACACACTGAAGAGGTGCAGCACATACACCTGCAGTGCAAGCGTCCCTTACACACAGAAGAGGTGCAGCACAGACACCTGCAGTGCAAGCTTCCCTCAGACACAGAAGAGGTGCAGCACAGACACCCGCAGTGCAAGCTTCCCTCACACACAGAAGAGGTGCAGCACAGACACCCACAGTGCAAGCTTTCCTCACACACAGAAGAGGTGCAGCACCGACACTAGCAGTGCAAGCTTCCCTCACACACAGAAGAGGTGCAGCACCGACACTAGCAGTGCAAGCTTCCCTCACACACAGAAGAGGTGCAGCACAGACACCCGCAGTGCAAGCTTCCCTCACACACAGAAGAGGTGCAGCACAGACACCTGCAGTGCAAGCTTCCTTCACACACAGAAGAGGTGCAGCACAGACACCCGCAGTGCAAGCGTCCCTCACACACAGAAGAGGTGCAGCACAGACACCCGCAGTGCAAGCGTCCCTCACACACAGAAGAGGTGCAGCACAGACACCCACAGTGCAAGCGTCCCTCACACACTGAAGAGGTGCAGCACAGACACCCACAGTGCAAGCTTCCCTCACACACAGAAGAGGTGCAGCACAGACACCTGCAGTGCAAGCTTCCCTCACACACAGAAGAGGTGCAGCACAGACACCTGCAGTGCAAGCGTCCCTTACACACAGAAGAGGTGCAGCACAGACACCTGCAGTGCAAGCGTCCCTTACACACAGAAGAGGTGCAGCACAGACACCTGCAGTGCAAGCGTCCCTTATACACAGAAGAGGTGCAGCACAGACACCTGCAGTGCAAGCGTCCCTTACACACTGAAGAGGTGCAGCACAGACACCTGCAGTGCAAGCGTCCCTTACACACAGAAGAGGTGCAGCACCGACACCTGCAGTGCAAGCTTCCCTCACACACAGAAGAGGTGCAGCACCGACACTAGCAGTGCAAGCTTCCCTCACACACAGAAGAGGTGCAGCACCGACACTAGCAGTGCAAGCTTCCCTCACACACAGAAGAGGTGCAGCACAGACACCTTCAGTGCAAGCTTCCTTCACACACAGAAGAGGTGCAGCACAGACACCTGCAGTGCAAGCGTCCCTCACACACAGAAGAGGTGCAGCACAGACACCCGCAGTGCAAGCGTCCCTCACACACAGAAGAGGTGCAGCACAGACACCCACAGTGCAAGCGTCCCTCACACACAGAAGAGGTGCAGCACAGACACCTGCAGGGCAAGCTTCCCTCACACACAGAAGAGGTGCAGCACAGACACCTGCAGTGCAAGCTTCCCTCACACACTGAAGAGGTGCAGCACAGACACCTGCAGTGCAAGCTTCCCTCACACACAGAAGAGGTGCAGCACCGACACTAGCAGTGCAAGCTTCCCTCACACACAGAAGAGGTGCAGCACCGACACTAGCAGTGCAAGCTTCCCTCACACACAGAAGAGGTGCAGCACAGACACCCGCAGTGCAAGCTTCCCTCACACACAGAAGAGGTGCAGCACAGACACCTGCAGTGCAAGCGTCCCTCACACACAGAAGAGGTGCAGCACCGACACTAGCAGTGCAAGCTTCCCTCAGACACAGAAGAGGTGCAGCACAAACACCTGCAGTGTAACCTTCCCTCACACACTGAAGAGGTGCAGCACATACACCTGCAGTGCAAGCGTCCCTTACACACTGAAGAGGTGCAGCACAGACACCTGCAGTGCAAGCTTCCCTCAGACACAGAAGAGGTGCAGCACAGACACCCGCAGTGCAAGATTCCCTCACACACAGAAGAGGTGCAGCACAGACACCCACAGTGCAAGCTTTCCTCACACACAGAAGAGGTGCAGCACAAACACCTGCAGTGTTACCTTCCCTCACACACTGAAGAGGTGCAGCACAGACACCCGCAGTGCAAGCTTCCCTCACACACAGAAGAGGTGCAGCACAGACACCTGCAGTGCAAGCTTCCCTCACACACAGAAGAGGTGCAGCACAGACACCTGCAGTGCAAGCGTCCCTTACACACAGAAGAGGTGCAGCACAGACACCTGCAGTGCAAGCGTCCCTTACACACAGAAGAGGTGCAGCACCGACACTAGCAGTGCAAGCTTCCCTCACACACAGAAGAGGTGCAGCACCGACACTAGCAGTGCAAGCTTCCCTCACACACAGAAGAGGTGCAGCACAGACACCCGCAGTGCAAGCTTCCCTCACACACAGTAGAGGTGCAGCACAGACACCTGCAGTGCAAGCTTCCTTCACACACAGAAGAGGTGCAGCACAGACACCCGCAGTGCAAGCGTCCCTCACACACAGAAGAGGTGCAGCACAGACACCCGCAGTGCAAGCGTCCCTCACACACAGAAGAGGTGCAGCACAGACACCCGCAGTGCAAGCTTCCCTCACACACAGAAGAGGTGCAGCACAGACACCTGCAGTGCAAGCTTCCCTCACACACAGAAGAGGTGCAGCACAGACACCTGCAGTGCAAGCGTCCCTTACACACAGAAGAGGTGCAGCACAGACACCTGCAGTGCAAGCGTCCCTTACACACAGAAGAGGTGCAGCACAGACACCTGCAGTGCAAGCGTCCCTTACACACTGAAGAGGTGCAGCACAGACACCTGCAGTGCAAGCGTCCCTTACACACTGAAGAGGTGCAGCACAGACACCTGCAGTGCAAGCGTCCCTTACACACAGAAGAGGTGCAGCACCGACACCTGCAGTGCAAGCTTCCCTCACACACAGAAGAGGTGCAGCACCGACACTAGCAGTGCAAGCTTCCCTCACACACAGAAGAGGTGCAGCACCGACACCTTCAGTGCAAGCTTCCCTCACACACAGAAGAGGTGCAGCACAGACACCCGCAGTGCAAGCATCCCTCACACACAGAAGAGGTGCAGCACAGACACCCGCAGTGCAAGCGTCCCTCACACACAGAAGAGGTGCAGCACAGACACCCACAGTGCAAGCGTCCCTCACACACAGAAGAGGTGCAGCACAGACACCCGCAGTGCAAGCTTCCCTCACACACAGAAGAGGTGCAGCACAGACACCTGCAGTGCAAGCTTCCCTCACACACTGAAGAGGTGCAGCACAGACACCTGCAGTGCAAGCTTCCCTCACACACAGAAGAGGTGCAGCACCGACACCAGCAGTGCAAGCTTCCCTCACACACAGAAGAGGTGCAGCACCGACACTAGCAGTGCAAGCTTCCCTCACACACAGAAGAGGTGCAGCACCGACACTAGCAGTGCAAGCTTCCCTCACACACAGAAGAGGTGCAGCACAGACACCCGCAGTGCAAGCTTCCCTCACACACAGAAGAGGTGCAGCACAGACCCCTGCAGTGCAAGCTTCCCTCACACACAGAAGAGGTGCAGCACAGACACCCGCAGTGCAAGCGTCCCTCACACACAGAAGAGGTGCAGCACCGACACTAGCAGTGCAAGCTTCTCTCACACACAGAAGAGGTGCAGCACAGACACCCGCAGTGCAAGCGTCCCTCACAAACAGAAGAGGTGCAGCACAGACACCCACAGTGCAAGCTTCCCTCACACACAGAAGAGGTGCAGCACAGACACCTGCAGTGCAAGCGTCCCTTACACACAGAAGAGGTGCAGCACCGACACTAGCAGTGCAAGCTTCTCTCACACACAGAAGAGGTGCAGCACAGACACCTGCAGTGCAAGCGTCCCTTACACACAGAAGAGGTGCAGCACCGACACCAGCAGTGCAAGCTTCCCTCACACAAAGAAGAGGTGCAGCACAGACACCCGCAGTGCAAGCTTCCCTCACACACAGAAGAGGTGCAGCCCAGACACCTGCAGTGCAAGCTTCCCTCACACACTGAAGAGGTGCAGCACAGACACCTGCAGTGCAAGCGTCCCTCACACACAGAAGAGGTGCAGCACAGACACCTGCAGTGAAAGCTTCCTTCAAACACAGACGAGGTGCAGCACCGACACTAGCAGTGCAAGCTTCCCTCACACACAGAAGAGGTGCAGCACAGACACCCGCAGTGCAAGCTTCCCTCACACACAGAAGAGGTGCAGCACAGACACCCGCAGTGCAAGCATCCCTCACACACAGAAGAGGTGCAGCACAGACACCCGCAGTGCAAGCTTCCCTCACACACAGAAGAGGTGCAGCACAGACACCCGCAGTGCAAGCTTCCCTCACACACAGAAGAGGTGCAGCACAGACACCCACAGTGCAAGCTTCCCTCACACACAGAAGAGGTGCAGCACAGACACCTGCAGTGCAAGCGTCCCTTACACACAGAAGAGGTGCAGCACAGACACCCGCAGCGCAAGCTTCCCTCACACACAGAAGAGGTGCAGCACAGACACCCGCAGTGCAAGCTTCCCTCACACACGGAAGAGGTGCAGCACAGACACCTGCAGTGCAAGCTTCCCTCACACACAGAAGAGGTGCAGCACCGACACCCGCAGTGCAAGCTTCCCTCACACACAGAAGAGGTGCAGCACAGACCCCTGCAGTGCAAGCTTCCCTGACACACAGAAGAGGTGCAGCACAGACACCCGCAGTGCAAGCGTCCCTCACACACAGAAGAGGTGCAGCACCGACACTAGCAGTGCAAGCTTCTCTCACACACAGAAGAGGTGCAGCACAGACACCCGCAGTGCAAGCGTCCCTCACACACAGAAGAGGTGCAGCACAGACACCCACAGTGCAAGCTTCCCTCACACACAGAAGAGGTGCAGCACAGACACCTGCAGTGCAAGCGTCCCTTACACACAGAAGAGGTGCAGCACCGACACTAGCAGTGCAAGCTTCTCTCACACACAGAAGAGGTGCAGCACAGACACCTGCAGTGCAAGCGTCCCTTACACACAGAAGAGGTATAGCACCGACACCAGCAGTGCAAGCTTCCCTCACACAAAGAAGAGGTGCAGCACAGACACCCGCAGTGCAAGCTTCCCTCACACACAGAAGAGGTGAAGCCCAGACACCTGCAGTGCAAGCTTCCCTCACACACTGAAGAGGTGCAGCACAGACACCAGAAGTGCAAGCTTCCCTCACACACAGAAGAGGTGCAGCACAGACACCCGCAGTGCAAGCGTCCCTCACACACAGAAGAGGTGCAGCACAGACACCTGCAGTGCAAGCTTCCTTCAAACACAGACGAGGTGCAGCACAGACACCCGCAGTGCAAGCGTCCCTCACACACAGAAGAGGTGCAGCACCGACACTAGCAGTGCAAGCTTCCCTCACACACAGAAGAGGTGCAGCACAGACACCCGCAGTGCAAGCTTTCCTCACACACAGAAGAGGTGCAGCACAGACACCCGCAGTGCAAGCGTCCCTCACACACAGAAGAGGTGCAGCACCGACACTAGCAGTGCAAGCTTCCCTCACACACAGAAGAGGTGCAGCACAGACACATGCAGTGCAAGCTTCCCTCACACACGTAAGAGGTGCAGCACAGACACCAGCAGTGCCAGCTTCCCTCACACACAGAAGTGGTGCAGCACAGACACCTGCAGTGCAAGCTTCCTCCACACACAGACGAGGTGCAGCACAGACACCAGCAGTGCAAGCTTCCCTCACACACAGAAGAGGTGCAGCACAGACACCTGCAGTGCAAGCTTCCCTCACACACTGAAGAGGTGCAGCACCGACACCAGCAGTGCAAGCTTCCCTCACACACAGAAGAGGTGCAGCACAGACACCCGCAGTGCAAGCTTCCCTCACACACAGAAGAGGTGCAGCACAGACACCCACAGTGCAAGCTTCCCTCACACACAGAAGAGGTGCAGCAAAGACACCCGCAGTGCAAGCGTCCCTCACACACAGAAGAGGTGCAGCACCGACACTAACAGTGCAAGCTTCCCTCACACACAGAAGAGGTGCAGCACAGACACCCGCAGTGCAAGCTTCCCTCACACACAGAAGAGGTGCAGCACAGACACCCGCAGTGCAAGCGTCCCTCACACACAGAAGAGGTGCAGCACAGACACCCGCAGTGCAAGCTTCCCTCACACACAGAAGAGGTGCAGCACAGACACCCGCAGTGCAAGCTTCCCTCACACACAGAAGAGGTGCAGCACAGACACCCACAGTGCAAGCTTCCCTCACACACAGAAGAGGTGCAGCACAGACACCTGCAGTGCAAGCGTCCCTTACACACAGAAGAGGTGCAGCACAGACACCCGCAGTGCAAGCTTCCCTCACACACAGAAGAGGTGCAGCACAGACACCCGCAGTGCAAGCTTCCCTCACACACAGAAGAGGTGCAGCACAGACACCTGCAGTGCAAGCTTCCCTCACACACAGAAGAGGTGCAGCACCGACACTAGCAGTGCAAGCTTCCCTCACACACAGAAGAGGTGCAGCACCGACACTAGCAGTGCAAGCTTCCCTCACACACAGAAGAGGTGCAGCACAGACACCCGCAGTGCAAGCTTCCCTCACACACAGAAGAGGTGCAGCACAGACCCCTGCAGTGCAAGCTTCCCTCACACACAGAAGAGGTGCAGCACAGACACCCGCAGTGCAAGCGTCCCTCACACACAGAAGAGGTGCAGCACCGACACTAGCAGTGCAAGCTTCTCTCACACACAGAAGAGGTGCAGCACAGACACCCGCAGTGCAAGCGTCCCTCACAAACAGAAGAAGTGCAGCACAGACACCCACAGTGCAAGCTTCCCTCACACACAGAAGAGGTGCAGCACAGACACCTGCAGTGCAAGCGTCCCTTACACACAGAAGAGGTGCAGCACCGACACTAGCAGTGCAAGCTTCTCTCACACACAGAAGAGGTGCAGCACAGACACCTGCAGTGCAAGCGTCCCTTACACACAGAAGAGGTGCAGCACCGACACCAGCAGTGCAAGCTTCCCTCACACAAAGAAGAGGTGCAGCAAAGACACCCGCAGTGCAAGCTTCCCTCACACACAGAAGAGGTGCAGCCCAGACACCTGCAGTGCAAGCTTCCCTCACACACTGAAGAGGTGCAGCACAGACACCAGAAGTGCAAGCTTCCCTCACACACAGAAGAGGTGCAGCACAGACACCTGCAGTGCAAGCGTCCCTCACACACAGAAGAGGTGCAGCACAGACACCTGCAGTGCAAGCTTCCTTCAAACACAGACGAGGTGCAGCACAGACACTAACAGTGCAAGCTTCCCTCACACACAGAAGAGGTGCAGCACAGACACCCGCAGTGCAAGCTTCCCTCACACACAGAAGAGGTGCAGCAGAGACACCCGCAGTGCAAGCGTCCCTCACACACAGAAGAGGTGCAGCACAGACACCCGCAGTGCAAGCTTCCCTCACACACAGAAGAGGTGCAGCACAGACACCCGCAGTGCAAGCTTCCCTCACACACAGAAGAGTTGCAGCACAGACACCCACAGTGCAAGCTTCCCTCACACACAGAAGAGGTGCAGCACAGACACCTGCAGTGCAAGCGTCCCTTACACACAGAAGAGGTGCAGCACAGACACCCGCAGTGCAAGCTTCCCTCACACACAGAAGAGGTGCAGCACAGACACCCGCAGTGCAAGCTTCCCTCACACACAGAAGAGGTGCAGCACAGACACCTGCAGTGCAAGCTTCCCTCACACACAGAAGAGGTGCAGCACCGACACTAGCAGTGCAAGCTTCCCTCACACACAGAAGAGGTGCAGCACCGACACTAGCAGTGCAAGCTTCCCTCACACACAGAAGAGGTGCAGCACAGACACCCGCAGTGCAAGCTTCCCTCACACACAGAAGAGGTGCAGCACAGACCCCTGCAGTGCAAGCTTCCCTCACACACAGAAGAGGTGCAGCACAGACACCCGCAGTGCAAGCGTCCCTCACACACTGAAGAGGTGCAGCACCGACACCAGCAGTGCAAGCTTCCCTCACACACAGAAGAGGTGCAGCACAGACACCCGCAGTGCAAGCTTCCCTCACACACAGAAGAGGTGCAGCACAGACACCCACAGTGCAAGCTTCCCTCACACACAGAAGAGGTGCAGCAAAGACACCCGCAGTGCAAGCGTCCCTCACACACAGAAGAGGTGCAGCACCGACACTAACAGTGCAAGCTTCCCTCACACACAGAAGAGGTGCAGCACAGACACCCGCAGTGCAAGCTTCCCTCACACACAGAAGAGGTGCAGCACAGACACCCGCAGTGCAAGCGTCCCTCACACACAGAAGAGGTGCAGCACAGACACCCGCAGTGCAAGCTTCCCTCACACACAGAAGAGGTGCAGCACAGACACCCGCAGTGCAAGCTTCCCTCACACACAGAAGAGGTGCAGCACAGACACCCACAGTGCAAGCTTCCCTCACACACAGAAGAGGTGCAGCACAGACACCTGCAGTGCAAGCGTCCCTTACACACAGAAGAGGTGCAGCACAGACACCCGCAGTGCAAGCTTCCCTCACACACAGAAGAGGTGCAGCACAGACACCCGCAGTGCAAGCTTCCCTCACACACAGAAGAGGTGCAGCACAGACACCTGCAGTGCAAGCTTCCCTCACACACAGAAGAGGTGCAGCACCGACACTAGCAGTGCAAGCTTCCCTCACACACAGAAGAGGTGCAGCACCGACACTAGCAGTGCAAGCTTCCCTCACACACAGAAGAGGTGCAGCACAGACACCCGCAGTGCAAGCTTCCCTCACACACAGAAGAGGTGCAGCACAGACCCCTGCAGTGCAAGCTTCCCTCACACACAGAAGAGGTGCAGCACAGACACCCGCAGTGCAAGCGTCCCTCACACACAGAAGAGGTGCAGCACCGACACTAGCAGTGCAAGCTTCTCTCACACACAGAAGAGGTGCAGCACAGACACCCGCAGTGCAAGCGTCCCTCACAAACAGAAGAAGTGCAGCACAGACACCCACAGTGCAAGCTTCCCTCACACACAGAAGAGGTGCAGCACAGACACCTGCAGTGCAAGCGTCCCTTACACACAGAAGAGGTGCAGCACCGACACTAGCAGTGCAAGCTTCTCTCACACACAGAAGAGGTGCAGCACAGACACCTGCAGTGCAAGCGTCCCTTACACACAGAAGAGGTGCAGCACCGACACCAGCAGTGCAAGCTTCCCTCACACAAAGAAGAGGTGCAGCAAAGACACCCGCAGTGCAAGCTTCCCTCACACACAGAAGAGGTGCAGCCCAGACACCTGCAGTGCAAGCTTCCCTCACACACTGAAGAGGTGCAGCACAGACACCAGAAGTGCAAGCTTCCCTCACACACAGAAGAGGTGCAGCACAGACACCTGCAGTGCAAGCGTCCCTCACACACAGAAGAGGTGCAGCACAGACACCTGCAGTGCAAGCTTCCTTCAAACACAGACGAGGTGCAGCACAGACACTAACAGTGCAAGCTTCCCTCACACACAGAAGAGGTGCAGCACAGACACCCGCAGTGCAAGCTTCCCTCACACACAGAAGAGGTGCAGCAGAGACACCCGCAGTGCAAGCGTCCCTCACACACAGAAGAGGTGCAGCACAGACACCCGCAGTGCAAGCTTCCCTCACACACAGAAGAGGTGCAGCACAGACACCCACAGTGCAAGCTTCCCTCACACACAGAAGAGGTGCAGCACAGACACCTGCAGTGCAAGCTTCCCTCACACACAGAAGAGGTGCAGCACAGACACCTGCAGTGCAAGCGTCCCTTACACACAGAAGAGGTGCAGCACAGACACCCGCAGTGCAAGCTTCCCTCACACACAGAAGAGGTGCAGCACAGACACCCGCAGTGCAAGCTTCCCTCACACACAGAAGAGGTGCAGCACAGACACCTGCAGTGCAAGCTTCCCTCACACACAGAAGAGGTGCAGCACCGACACTAGCAGTGCAAGCTTCCCTCACACACAGAAGAGGTGCAGCACCGACACTAGCAGTGCAAGCTTCCCTCACACACAGAAGAGGTGCAGCACAGACACCCGCAGTGCAAGCTTCCCTCACACACAGAAGAGGTGCAGCACAGACCCCTGCAGTGCAAGCTTCCCTCACACACAGAAGAGGTGCAGCACAGACACCCGCAGTGCAAGCGTCCCTCACACACAGAAGAGGTGCAGCACCGACACTAGCAGTGCAAGCTTCTCTCACACACAGAAGAGGTGCAGCACAGACACCCGCAGTGCAAGCGTCCCTCACACACAGAAGAGGTGCAGCACAGACACCCACAGTGCAAGCTTCCCTCACACACAGAAGAGGTGCAGCACAGACACCTGCAGTGCAAGCGTCCCTTACACACAGAAGAGGTGCAGCACCGACACTAGCAGTGCAAGCTTCTCTCACACACAGAAGAGGTGCAGCACAGACACCTGCAGTGCAAGCGTCCCTTACACACAGAAGAGGTGCAGCACCGACACCAGCAGTGAAAGCTTCCCTCACACAAAGAAGAGGTGCAGCACAGACACCCGCAGTGCAAGCTTCCCTCACACAAAGAAGAGGTGCAGCCCAGACACCTGCAGTGCAAGCTTCCCTCACACACTGAAGAGGTGCAGCACAGACACCAGAAGTGCAAGCTTCCCTCACACACAGAAGAGGTGCAGCACAGACACCCGCAGTGCAAGCGTCCCTCACACACAGAAGAGGTGCAGCACAGACACCTGCAGTGCAAGCGTCCTTCAAACACAGACGAGGTGCAGCACAGACACCCGCAGTGCAAGCGTCCCTCACACACAGAAGAGGTGCAGCACCGACACTAGCAGTGCAAGCTTCCCTCACACAAAGAAGAGGTGCAGCACAGACACCCGCAGTGCAAGCTTCCCTCACACACAGAAGAGGTGCAGCACAGACACCCGCAGTGCAAGCGTCCCTCACACACAGAAGAGGTGCAGCACCGACACTAGCAGTGCAAGCTTCCCTCACACACAGAAGAGGTGCAGCACAGACACCCGCAGTGCAAGCTTCCCTCACACACAGAAGAGGTGCAGCACAGACACCCACAGTGCAATCTTCCCTCACACACAGAAGAGGTGCAGCACAGACACCCGCAGTGCAAGCTTCCCTCACACACAGAAGAGGTGCAGCACAGACACCTGCAGTGCAAGCTTCCCTCACACACAGAAGAGGTGCAGCACCGACACTAGCAGTGCAAGCTTCCCTCACACACAGAAGAGGTGCAGCACAGACACCCGCAGTGCAAGCTTCCCTCACACACAGAAGAGGTGCAGCACCGACACCAGCAGTGCAAGCTTCCCTCACACACAGAAGAGGTGCAGCACTGACACTAGCAGTGCAAGCTTCCCTCACACACAGAAGAGGTGCAGCACAGACACCCGCAGTGCAAGCGTCCCTCACACACAGAAGAGGTGCAGCACAGACACCTGCATTGCAAGCTTCCCTCACAGAAAGAAGAGGTGCAGCACCGACACTAGCAGTGCAAGCTTCCCTCACACACAGAAGAGGTGCAGCACAGACACCCACAGTGCAAGCGTCCCTCACACACAGAAGAGGTGCAGCACAGACACCTGCAGTGCAAGCTTCCCTCACACACAGAAGAGGTGCAGCACAGACACCCGCAGTGCAAGCTTCCCTCACACACAAAAGAGGTGCAGCACAGACACCCACAGTGCAAGCGTCCCTCACACACAGAAGAGGTGCAGCACCGACACCAGCAGTGCAAGCTTCCCTCACACACAGAAGAGGTGCAGCACAGACACCCGCAGTGCAATCTTCCCTCACACACAGAAGAGGTGCAGCACAGACACCTGCAGTGCAAGCTTCCCTCACACACAGAAGAGGTGCAGCACAGACACCTGCAGTGCAAGCTTCCCTCACACACAGAAGAGGTGCAGCACCGACACCAGCAGTGCAAGCTTCCCTCACACACAGAAGAGGTGCAGCACCGACACTAGCAGTGCAAGCTTCCCTCACACACAGAAGAGGTGCAGCACCGACACTAGCAGTGCAAGCTTCCCTCACACACAGAAGAGGTGCAGCACCGACACTAGCAGTGCAAGCTTCCCTCACACACAGAAGAGGTGCAGCACAGACACCCGCAGTGCAAGCTTCACTCACACACAGAAAAGGTGCATCACAGACACCTGCAGTGCAAGCTTCCTTCACACACAGAAGAGGTGCAGCACAGACACCCGCAGTGCAAGCGTCCCTCACACACAGAAGAGGTGCAGCACAGACACCCGCAGTGCAAGCGTCCCTCACACACAGAAGAGGTGCAGCACAGACACCCACAGTGCAAGCGTCCCTCACACACAGAAGAGGTGCAGCACAGACACCTGCAGTGCAAGCTTCCCTCACACACAGAAGAGGTGCAGCACAGACACCTGCAGTGCAAGCTTCCCTCACACACTGAAGAGGTGCAGCACAGACACCTGCAGTGCAAGCTTCCCTCACACACAGAAGAGGTGCAGCACCGACACTAGCAGTGCAAGCTTCCCTCACACACAGAAGAGGTGCAGCACCGACACTAGCAGTGCAAGCTTCCCTCACACACAGAAGAGGTGCAGCACAGACACCCGCAGTGCAAGCTTCCCTCACACACAGAAGAGGTGCAGCACAGACACCTGCAGTGCAAGCGTCCCTCACACACAGAAGAGGTGCAGCACCGACACTAGCAGTGCAAGCTTCCCTCAGACACAGAAGAGGTGCAGCACAAACACCTGCAGTGTAACCTTCCCTCACACACTGAAGAGGTGCAGCACATACACCTGCAGTGCAAGCGTCCCTTACACACAGAAGAGGTGCAGCACAGACACCTGCAGTGCAAGCTTCCCTCAGACACAGAAGAGGTGCAGCACAGACACCCGCAGTGCAAGCTTCCCTCACACACAGAAGAGGTGCAGCACAGACACCCACAGTGCAAGCTTTCCTCACACACAGAAGAGGTGCAGCACAAACACCTGCAGTGTTACCTTCCCTCACACAGAAGAGGTGCAGCACAGACACCTGCAGTGCAAGCTTCCCTCACACACAGAAGAGGTGCAGCACAGACACCTGCAGTGCAAGCGCCCCTTACACACAGAAGAGGTGCAGCACAGACACCTGCAGTGCAAGCGTCCCTTACACACAGAAGAGGTGCAGCACAGACACCTGCAGTGCAAGCGTCCCTTACACACAGAAGAGGTGCAGCACAGACACCTGCAGTGCAAGCGTCCCTTACACACTGAAGAGGTGCAGCACAGACACCTGCAGTGAAAGCGTCCCTTACACACAGAAGAGGTGCAGCACCGACACTAGCAGTGCAAGCTTCCCTCACACACAGAAGAGGTGCAGCACCGACACTAGCAGTGCAAGCTTCCCTCACACACAGAAGAGGTGCAGCACAGACACCCGCAGTGCAAGCTTCCCTCACACACAGAAGAGGTGCAGCACAGACACCCGCAGTGCAAGCGTCCCTCACACACAGAAGAGGTGCAGCACAGACACCCGCAGTGCAAGCGTCCCTCACACACAGAAGAGGTGCAGCACAGACACCCGCAGTGCAAGCGTCCCTCACACACAGAAGAGGTGCAGCACAGACACCCGCAGTGCAAGCGTCCCTCACACACAGAAGAGGTGCAGCACAGACACCTGCAGTGCAAGCTTCCCTCACACACAGAAGAGGTGCAGCACAGACACCTGCAGTGCAAGCTTCCCTCACACACAGAATAGGTGCAGCACCGACACTAGCAGTGCAAGCTTCCCTCACACACAGAAGAGGTGCAGCACCGACACTAGCAGTGCAAGCTTCCCTCACACACAGAAGAGGTGCAGCACAGACACCCGCAGTGCAAGCTTCCCTCACACACAGAAGAGGTGCAGCACAGACACCTGCAGTGCAAGCGTCCCTCACACACAGAAGAGGTGCAGCACCGACACTAGCAGTGCAAGCTTCCCTCAGACACAGAAGAGGTGCGCACAAACACCTGCAGTGTAACCTTCCCTCACACACTGAAGAGGTGCAGCACATACACCTGCAGTGCAAGCGTCCCTCACACACAGAAGAGGTGCAGCACAGACACCCGCAGTGCAAGCTTCCCTCACACACAGAAGAGGTGCAGCACAGACACCTGCAGTGCAAGCTTCCCTCACACACAGAAGAGGTGCAGCACCGACACTAGCAGTGCAAGCTTCCCTCACACACAGAAGAGGTGCAGCACAGACACCCGCAGTGCAAGCTTCCCTCACACACAGAAGAGGTGCAGCACCGACACCAGCAGTGCAAGCTTCCCTCACACACAGAAGAGGTGCAGCACTGACACTAGCAGTGCAAGCTTCCCTCACACACAGAAGAGGTGCAGCACAGACACCCGCAGTGCAAGCGTCCCTCACACACAGAAGAGGTGCAGCACAGACACCTGCATTGCAAGCTTCCCTCACAGAAAGAAGAGGTGCAGCACCGACACTAGCAGTGCAAGCTTCCCTCACACACAGAAGAGGTGCAGCACAGACACCCACAGTGCAAGCGTCCCTCACACACAGAAGAGGTGCAGCACAGACACCTGCAGTGCAAGCTTCCCTCACACACAGAAGAGGTGCAGCACAGACACCCGCAGTGCAAGCTTCCCTCACACACAAAAGAGGTGCAGCACAGACACCCACAGTGCAAGCGTCCCTCACACACAGAAGAGGTGCAGCACCGACACCAGCAGTGCAAGTTTCCCCCACACACAGAAGAGGTGCAGCACAGACACCCGCAGTGCAATCTTCCCTCACACACAGAAGAGGTGCAGCACAGACACCTGCAGTGCAAGCTTCCCTCACACACAGAAGAGGTGCAGCACAGACACCTGCAGTGCAAGCTTCCCTCACACACAGAAGAGGTGCAGCGCCGACACCAGCAGTGCAAGCTTCCCTCACACACAGAAGAGGTGCAGCACCGACACTAGCAGTGCAAGCTTCCCTCACACACAGAAGAGGTGCAGCACCGACACTAGCAGTGCAAGCTTCCCTCACACACAGAAGAGGTGCAGCACCGACACTAGCAGTGCAAGCTTCCCTCACACACAGAAGAGGTGCAGCACAGACACCCGCAGTGCAAGCTTCACTCACACACAGAAGAGGTGCAGCACAGACACCTGCAGTGCAAGCTTCCTTCACACACAGAAGAGGTGCAGCACAGACACCCGCAGTGCAAGCGTCCCTCACACACAGAAGAGGTGCAGCACAGACACCCGCAGTGCAAGCGTCCCTCACACACAGAAGAGGTGCAGCACAGACACCCACAGTGCAAGCGTCCCTCACACACAGAAGAGGTGCAGCACAGACACCTGCAGTGCAAGCTTCCCTCACACACAGAAGAGGTGCAGCACAGACACCTGCAGTGCAAGCTTCCCTCACACACTGAAGAGGTGCAGCACCGACACCAGCAGTGCAAGCTTCCCTCACACACAGAAGAGGTGCAGCACCGACACTAGCAGTGCAAGCTTCCCTCACACACAGAAGAGGTGCAGCACCGACACTAGCAGTGCAAGCTTCCATCACACACAGAAGAGGTGCAGCACAGACACCTGCAGTGCAAGCGCCCCTCACACACAGAAGAGGTGCAGCACCGACACTAGCAGTGCAAGCTTCCCTCAGACACAGAAGAGGTGCAGCACAAACACCTGCAGTGTAACCTTCCCTCACACACTGAAGAGGTGCAGCACATACACCTGCAGTGCAAGCGTCCCTTACACACAGAAGAGGTGCAGCACAGACACCTGCAGTGCAAGCTTCCCTCAGACACAGAAGAGGTGCAGCACAGACACCCGCAGTGCAAGCTTCCCTCACACACAGAAGAGGTGCAGCACAGACACCCACAGTGCAAGCTTTCCTCACACACAGAAGAGGTGCAGCACAAACACCTGCAGTGTTACCTTCCCTCACACACAGAAGAGGTGCAGCACAGACACCTGCAGTGCAAGCTTCCCTCACACACAGAAGAGGTGCAGCACAGACACCTGCAGTGCAAGCGTCCCTTACACACAGAAGAGGTGCAGCACAGACACCTGCAGTGCAAGCGTCCATTACACACAGAAGAGGTGCAGCACAGACACCTGCAGTGCAAGCGTCCCTTACACACAGAAGAGGTGCAGCACAGACACCTGCAGTGCAAGCGTCCCTTACACACTGAAGAGGTGCAGCACAGACACCTGCAGTGCAAGCTTCCCTCACACACAGAAGAGGTGCAGCACCGACACTAGCAGTGCAAGCTTCCCTCACACACAGAAGAGGTGCAGCACCGACACTAGCAGTGCAAGCTTCCCTCACACACAGAAGAGGTGCAGCACAGACACCCGCAGTGCAAGCTTCCTTCACACACAGAAGAGGTGCAGCACAGACACCCGCAGTGCAAGCGTCCCTCACACACAGAAGAGGTGCAGCACAGACACCCGCAGTGCAAGCGTCCCTCACACACAGAAGAGGTGCAGCACAGACACCCACAGTGCAAGCGTCCCTCACACACTGAAGAGGTGCAGCACAGACACCCGCAGTGCAAGCTTCCCTCACACACAGAAGAGGTGCAGCACAGACACCCGCAGTGCAAGCTTCCCTCACACACAGAAGAGGTGCAGCACAGACACCTGCAGTGCAAGCGTCCCTTACACACAGAAGAGGTGCAGCACAGACACCTGCAGTGCAAGCGTCCCTTACACACAGAAGTGGTGCAGCACAGACACCTGCAGTGCAAGCGTCCCTTACACACAGAAGAGGTGCAGCACAGACACCTGCAGTGCAAGCGTCCCTTACACACTGAAGAGGTGCAGCACAGACACCTGCAGTGCAAGCGTCCCTTACACACAGAAGAGGTGCAGCACCGACACCTGCAGTGCAAGCTTCCCTCACACACAGAAGAGGTGCAGCACCGACACTAGCAGTGCAAGCTTCCCTCACACACAAAAGAGGTGCAGCACCGACACTAGCAGTGCAAGCTTCCCTCACACACAGAAGAGGTGCAGCACAGACACCTTCAGTGCAAGCTTCCTTCACACACAGAAGAGGTGCAGCACAGACACCCGCAGTGCAAGCGTCCCTCACACACAGAAGAGGTGCAGCACAGACACCCGCAGTGCAAGCGTCCCTCACACACAGAAGAGGTGCAGCACAGACACCCACAGTGCAAGCGTCCCTCACACACAGAAGAGGTGCAGCACAGACACCTGCAGTGCAAGCTTCCCTCACACACAGAAGAGGTGCAGCACAGACACCTGCAGTGCAAGCTTCCCTCACACACTGAAGAGGTGCAGCACAGACACCTGCAGTGCAAGCTTCCCTCACACACAGAAGAGGTGCAGCACCGACACTAGCAGTGCAAGCTTCCCTCACACACAGAAGAGGTGCAGCACCGACACTAGCAGTGCAAGCTTCCCTCACACACAGAAGAGGTGCAGCACAGACACCCGCAGTGCAAGCTTCCCTCACACACAGAAGAGGTGCAGCACAGACACCTGCAGTGCAAGCGTCCCTCACACACAGAAGAGGTGCAGCACCGACACTAGCAGTGCAAGCTTCCCTCAGACACAGAAGAGGTGCAGCACAAACACCTGCAGTGTAACCTTCCCTCACACACTGAAGAGGTGCAGCACATACACCTGCAGTGCAAGCGTCCCTTACACACAGAAGAGGTGCAGCACAGACACCTGCAGTGCAAGCTTCCCTCAGACACAGAAGAGGTGCAGCACAGACACCCGCAGTGCAAGATTCCCTCACACACAGAAGAGGTGCAGCACAGACACCCACAGTGCAAGCTTTCCTCACACACAGAAGAGGTGCAGCACAAACACCTGCAGTGTTACCTTCCCTCACACACTGAAGAGGTGCAGCACAGACACCCGCAGTGCAAGCTTCCCTCACACACAGAAGAGGTGCAGCACAGACACCTGCAGTGCAAGCTTCCCTCACACACAGAAGAGGTGCAGCACAGACACCTGCAGTGCAAGCGTCCCTTACACACAGAAGAGGTGCAGCACAGACACCTGCAGTGCAAGCGTCCCTTACACACAGAAGAGGTGCAGCACCGACACTAGCAGTGCAAGCTTCCCTCACACACAGAAGAGGTGCAGCACCGACACTAGCAGTGCAAGCTTCCCTCACACACAGAAGAGGTGCAGCACAGACACCCGCAGTGCAAGCTTCCCTCACACACAGAAGAGGTGCAGCACAGACACCTGCAGTGCAAGCTTCCTTCACACACAGAAGAGGTGCAGCACAGACACCCGCAGTGCAAGCGTCCCTCACACACAGAAGAGGTGCAGCACCGACACTAGCAGTGCAAGCTTCTCTCACACACAGAAGAGGTGCAGCACAGACACCTGCAGTGCAAGCGTCCCTTACACACAGAAGAGGTATAGCACCGACACCAGCAGTGCAAGCTTCCCTCACACAAAGAAGAGGTGCAGCACAGACACCCGCAGTGCAAGCTTCCCTCACACACAGAAGAGGTGAAGCCCAGACACCTGCAGTGCAAGCTTCCCTCACACACTGAAGAGGTGCAGCACAGACACCAGAAGTGCAAGCTTCCCTCACACACAGAAGAGGTGCAGCACAGACACCCGCAGTGCAAGCGTCCCTCACACACAGAAGAGGTGCAGCACAGACACCTGCAGTGCAAGCTTCCTTCAAACACAGACGAGGTGCAGCACAGACACCCGCAGTGCAAGCGTCCCTCACACACAGAAGAGGTGCAGCACCGACACTAGCAGTGCAAGCTTCCCTCACACACAGAAGAGGTGCAGCACAGACACCCGCAGTGCAAGCTTTCCTCACACACAGAAGAGGTGCAGCACAGACACCCGCAGTGCAAGCGTCCCTCACACACAGAAGAGGTGCAGCACCGACACTAGCAGTGCAAGCTTCCCTCACACACAGAAGAGGTGCAGCACAGACACATGCAGTGCAAGCTTCCCTCACACACGTAAGAGGTGCAGCACAGACACCAGCAGTGCCAGCTTCCCTCACACACAGAAGTGGTGCAGCACAGACACCTGCAGTGCAAGCTTCCTCCACACACAGACGAGGTGCAGCACAGACACCAGCAGTGCAAGCTTCCCTCACACACAGAAGAGGTGCAGCACAGACACCTGCAGTGCAAGCTTCCCTCACACACTGAAGAGGTGCAGCACCGACACCAGCAGTGCAAGCTTCCCTCACACACAGAAGAGGTGCAGCACAGACACCCGCAGTGCAAGCTTCCCTCACACACAGAAGAGGTGCAGCACAGACACCCACAGTGCAAGCTTCCCTCACACACAGAAGAGGTGCAGCAAAGACACCCGCAGTGCAAGCGTCCCTCACACACAGAAGAGGTGCAGCACCGACACTAACAGTGCAAGCTTCCCTCACACACAGAAGAGGTGCAGCACAGACACCCGCAGTGCAAGCTTCCCTCACACACAGAAGAGGTGCAGCACAGACACCCGCAGTGCAAGCGTCCCTCACACACAGAAGAGGTGCAGCACAGACACCCGCAGTGCAAGCTTCCCTCACACACAGAAGAGGTGCAGCACAGACACCCGCAGTGCAAGCTTCCCTCACACACAGAAGAGGTGCAGCACAGACACCCACAGTGCAAGCTTCCCTCACACACAGAAGAGGTGCAGCACAGACACCTGCAGTGCAAGCGTCCCTTACACACAGAAGAGGTGCAGCACAGACACCCGCAGTGCAAGCTTCCCTCACACACAGAAGAGGTGCAGCACAGACACCCGCAGTGCAAGCTTCCCTCACACACAGAAGAGGTGCAGCACAGACACCTGCAGTGCAAGCTTCCCTCACACACAGAAGAGGTGCAGCACCGACACTAGCAGTGCAAGCTTCCCTCACACACAGAAGAGGTGCAGCACCGACACTAGCAGTGCAAGCTTCCCTCACACACAGAAGAGGTGCAGCACAGACACCCGCAGTGCAAGCTTCCCTCACACACAGAAGAGGTGCAGCACAGACCCCTGCAGTGCAAGCTTCCCTCACACACAGAAGAGGTGCAGCACAGACACCCGCAGTGCAAGCGTCCCTCACACACAGAAGAGGTGCAGCACCGACACTAGCAGTGCAAGCTTCTCTCACACACAGAAGAGGTGCAGCACAGACACCCGCAGTGCAAGCGTCCCTCACAAACAGAAGAAGTGCAGCACAGACACCCACAGTGCAAGCTTCCCTCACACACAGAAGAGGTGCAGCACAGACACCTGCAGTGCAAGCGTCGCTTACACACAGAAGAGGTGCAGCACCGACACTAGCAGTGCAAGCTTCTCTCACACACAGAAGAGGTGCAGCACAGACACCTGCAGTGCAAGCGTCCCTTACACACAGAAGAGGTGCAGCACCGACACCAGCAGTGCAAGCTTCCCTCACACAAAGAAGAGGTGCAGCAAAGACACCCGCAGTGCAAGCTTCCCTCACACACAGAAGAGGTGCAGCCCAGACACCTGCAGTGCAAGCTTCCCTCACACACTGAAGAGGTGCAGCACAGACACCAGAAGTGCAAGCTTCCCTCACACACAGAAGAGGTGCAGCACAGACACCTGCAGTGCAAGCGTCCCTCACACACAGAAGAGGTGCAGCACAGACACCTGCAGTGCAAGCTTCCTTCAAACACAGACGAGGTGCAGCACAGACACTAACAGTGCAAGCTTCCCTCACACACAGAAGAGGTGCAGCACAGACACCCGCAGTGCAAGCTTCCCTCACACACAGAAGAGGTGCAGCAGAGACACCCGCAGTGCAAGCGTCCCTCACACACAGAAGAGGTGCAGCACAGACACCCGCAGTGCAAGCTTCCCTCACACACAGAAGAGGTGCAGCACAGACACCCGCAGTGCAAGCTTCCCTCACACACAGAAGAGTTGCAGCACAGACACCCACAGTGCAAGCTTCCCTCACACACAGAAGAGGTGCAGCACAGACACCTGCAGTGCAAGCGTCCCTTACACACAGAAGAGGTGCAGCACAGACACCCGCAGTGCAAGCTTCCCTCACACACAGAAGAGGTGCAGCACAGACACCCGCAGTGCAAGCTTCCCTCACACACAGAAGAGGTGCAGCACAGACACCTGCAGTGCAAGCTTCCCTCACACACAGAAGAGGTGCAGCACCGACACTAGCAGTGCAAGCTTCCCTCACACACAGAAGAGGTGCAGCACCGACACTAGCAGTGCAAGCTTCCCTCACACACAGAAGAGGTGCAGCACAGACACCCGCAGTGCAAGCTTCCCTCACACACAGAAGAGGTGCAGCACAGACCCCTGCAGTGCAAGCTTCCCTCACACACAGAAGAGGTGCAGCACAGACACCCGCAGTGCAAGCGTCCCTCACACACTGAAGAGGTGCAGCACCGACACCAGCAGTGCAAGCTTCCCTCACACACAGAAGAGGTGCAGCACAGACACCCGCAGTGCAAGCTTCCCTCACACACAGAAGAGGTGCAGCACAGACACCCACAGTGCAAGCTTCCCTCACACACAGAAGAGGTGCAGCAAAGACACCCGCAGTGCAAGCGTCCCTCACACACAGAAGAGGTGCAGCACCGACACTAACAGTGCAAGCTTCCCTCACACACAGAAGAGGTGCAGCACAGACACCCGCAGTGCAAGCTTCCCTCACACACAGAAGAGGTGCAGCACAGACACCCGCAGTGCAAGCGTCCCTCACACACAGAAGAGGTGCAGCACAGACACCCGCAGTGCAAGCTTCCCTCACACACAGAAGAGGTGCAGCACAGACACCCGCAGTGCAAGCTTCCCTCACACACAGAAGAGGTGCAGCACAGACACCCACAGTGCAAGCTTCCCTCACACACAGAAGAGGTGCAGCACAGACACCTGCAGTGCAAGCGTCCCTTACACACAGAAGAGGTGCAGCACAGACACCCGCAGTGCAAGCTTCCCTCACACACAGAAGAGGTGCAGCACAGACACCCGCAGTGCAAGCTTCCCTCACACACAGAAGAGGTGCAGCACAGACACCTGCAGTGCAAGCTTCCCTCACACACAGAAGAGGTGCAGCACCGACACTAGCAGTGCAAGCTTCCCTCACACACAGAAGAGGTGCAGCACCGACACTAGCAGTGCAAGCTTCCCTCACACACAGAAGAGGTGCAGCACAGACACCCGCAGTGCAAGCTTCCCTCACACACAGAAGAGGTGCAGCACAGACCCCTGCAGTGCAAGCTTCCCTCACACACAGAAGAGGTGCAGCACAGACACCCGCAGTGCAAGCGTCCCTCACACACAGAAGAGGTGCAGCACCGACACTAGCAGTGCAAGCTTCTCTCACACACAGAAGAGGTGCAGCACAGACACCCGCAGTGCAAGCGTCCCTCACAAACAGAAGAAGTGCAGCACAGACACCCACAGTGCAAGCTTCCCTCACACACAGAAGAGGTGCAGCACAGACACCTGCAGTGCAAGCGTCCCTTACACACAGAAGAGGTGCAGCACCGACACTAGCAGTGCAAGCTTCTCTCACACACAGAAGAGGTGCAGCACAGACACCTGCAGTGCAAGCGTCCCTTACACACAGAAGAGGTGCAGCACCGACACCAGCAGTGCAAGCTTCCCTCACACAAAGAAGAGGTGCAGCAAAGACACCCGCAGTGCAAGCTTCCCTCACACACAGAAGAGGTGCAGCCCAGACACCTGCAGTGCAAGCTTCCCTCACACACTGAAGAGGTGCAGCACAGACACCAGAAGTGCAAGCTTCCCTCACACACAGAAGAGGTGCAGCACAGACACCTGCAGTGCAAGCGTCCCTCACACACAGAAGAGGTGCAGCACAGACACCTGCAGTGCAAGCTTCCTTCAAACACAGACGAGGTGCAGCACAGACACTAACAGTGCAAGCTTCCCTCACACACAGAAGAGGTGCAGCACAGACACCCGCAGTGCAAGCTTCCCTCACACACAGAAGAGGTGCAGCAGAGACACCCGCAGTGCAAGCGTCCCTCACACACAGAAGAGGTGCAGCACAGACACCCGCAGTGCAAGCTTCCCTCACACACAGAAGAGGTGCAGCACAGACACCCACAGTGCAAGCTTCCCTCACACACAGAAGAGGTGCAGCACAGACACCTGCAGTGCAAGCTTCCCTCACACACAGAAGAGGTGCAGCACAGACACCTGCAGTGCAAGCGTCCCTTACACACAGAAGAGGTGCAGCACAGACACCCGCAGTGCAAGCTTCCCTCACACACAGAAGAGGTGCAGCACAGACACCCGCAGTGCAAGCTTCCCTCACACACAGAAGAGGTGCAGCACAGACACCTGCAGTGCAAGCTTCCCTCACACACAGAAGAGGTGCAGCACCGACACTAGCAGTGCAAGCTTCCCTCACACACAGAAGAGGTGCAGCACCGACACTAGCAGTGCAAGCTTCCCTCACACACAGAAGAGGTGCAGCACAGACACCCGCAGTGCAAGCTTCCCTCACACACAGAAGAGGTGCAGCACAGACCCCTGCAGTGCAAGCTTCCCTCACACACAGAAGAGGTGCAGCACAGACACCCGCAGTGCAAGCGTCCCTCACACACAGAAGAGGTGCAGCACCGACACTAGCAGTGCAAGCTTCTCTCACACACAGAAGAGGTGCAGCACAGACACCCGCAGTGCAAGCGTCCCTCACACACAGAAGAGGTGCAGCACAGACACCCACAGTGCAAGCTTCCCTCACACACAGAAGAGGTGCAGCACAGACACCTGCAGTGCAAGCGTCCCTTACACACAGAAGAGGTGCAGCACCGACACTAGCAGTGCAAGCTTCTCTCACACACAGAAGAGGTGCAGCACAGACACCTGCAGTGCAAGCGTCCCTTACACACAGAAGAGGTGCAGCACCGACACCAGCAGTGAAAGCTTCCCTCACACAAAGAAGAGGTGCAGCACAGACACCCGCAGTGCAAGCTTCCCTCACACAAAGAAGAGGTGCAGCCCAGACACCTGCAGTGCAAGCTTCCCTCACACACTGAAGAGGTGCAGCACAGACACCAGAAGTGCAAGCTTCCCTCACACACAGAAGAGGTGCAGCACAGACACCCGCAGTGCAAGCGTCCCTCACACACAGAAGAGGTGCAGCACAGACACCTGCAGTGCAAGCGTCCTTCAAACACAGACGAGGTGCAGCACAGACACCCGCAGTGCAAGCGTCCCTCACACACAGAAGAGGTGCAGCACCGACACTAGCAGTGCAAGCTTCCCTCACACAAAGAAGAGGTGCAGCACAGACACCCGCAGTGCAAGCTTCCCTCACACACAGAAGAGGTGCAGCACAGACACCCGCAGTGCAAGCGTCCCTCACACACAGAAGAGGTGCAGCACCGACACTAGCAGTGCAAGCTTCCCTCACACACAGAAGAGGTGCAGCACAGACACCCGCAGTGCAAGCTTCCCTCACACACAGAAGAGGTGCAGCACAGACACCCACAGTGCAATCTTCCCTCACACACAGAAGAGGTGCAGCACAGACACCCGCAGTGCAAGCTTCCCTCACACACAGAAGAGGTGCAGCACAGACACCTGCAGTGCAAGCTTCCCTCACACACAGAAGAGGTGCAGCACCGACACTAGCAGTGCAAGCTTCCCTCACACACAGAAGAGGTGCAGCACAGACACCCGCAGTGCAAGCTTCCCTCACACACAGAAGAGGTGCAGCACCGACACCAGCAGTGCAAGCTTCCCTCACACACAGAAGAGGTGCAGCACTGACACTAGCAGTGCAAGCTTCCCTCACACACAGAAGAGGTGCAGCACAGACACCCGCAGTGCAAGCGTCCCTCACACACAGAAGAGGTGCAGCACAGACACCTGCATTGCAAGCTTCCCTCACAGAAAGAAGAGGTGCAGCACCGACACTAGCAGTGCAAGCTTCCCTCACACACAGAAGAGGTGCAGCACAGACACCCACAGTGCAAGCGTCCCTCACACACAGAAGAGGTGCAGCACAGACACCTGCAGTGCAAGCTTCCCTCACACACAGAAGAGGTGCAGCACAGACACCCGCAGTGCAAGCTTCCCTCACACACAAAAGAGGTGCAGCACAGACACCCACAGTGCAAGCGTCCCTCACACACAGAAGAGGTGCAGCACCGACACCAGCAGTGCAAGCTTCCCTCACACACAGAAGAGGTGCAGCACAGACACCCGCAGTGCAATCTTCCCTCACACACAGAAGAGGTGCAGCACAGACACCTGCAGTGCAAGCTTCCCTCACACACAGAAGAGGTGCAGCACAGACACCTGCAGTGCAAGCTTCCCTCACACACAGAAGAGGTGCAGCACCGACACCAGCAGTGCAAGCTTCCCTCACACACAGAAGAGGTGCAGCACCGACACTAGCAGTGCAAGCTTCCCTCACACACAGAAGAGGTGCAGCACCGACACTAGCAGTGCAAGCTTCCCTCACACACAGAAGAGGTGCAGCACCGACACTAGCAGTGCAAGCTTCCCTCACACACAGAAGAGGTGCAGCACAGACACCCGCAGTGCAAGCTTCACTCACACACAGAAAAGGTGCATCACAGACACCTGCAGTGCAAGCTTCCTTCACACACAGAAGAGGTGCAGCACAGACACCCGCAGTGCAAGCGTCCCTCACACACAGAAGAGGTGCAGCACAGACACCCGCAGTGCAAGCGTCCCTCACACACAGAAGAGGTGCAGCACAGACACCCACAGTGCAAGCGTCCCTCACACACAGAAGAGGTGCAGCACAGACACCTGCAGTGCAAGCTTCCCTCACACACAGAAGAGGTGCAGCACAGACACCTGCAGTGCAAGCTTCCCTCACACACTGAAGAGGTGCAGCACAGACACCTGCAGTGCAAGCTTCCCTCACACACAGAAGAGGTGCAGCACCGACACTAGCAGTGCAAGCTTCCCTCACACACAGAAGAGGTGCAGCACCGACACTAGCAGTGCAAGCTTCCCTCACACACAGAAGAGGTGCAGCACAGACACCCGCAGTGCAAGCTTCCCTCACACACAGAAGAGGTGCAGCACAGACACCTGCAGTGCAAGCGTCCCTCACACACAGAAGAGGTGCAGCACCGACACTAGCAGTGCAAGCTTCCCTCAGACACAGAAGAGGTGCAGCACAAACACCTGCAGTGTAACCTTCCCTCACACACTGAAGAGGTGCAGCACATACACCTGCAGTGCAAGCGTCCCTTACACACAGAAGAGGTGCAGCACAGACACCTGCAGTGCAAGCTTCCCTCAGACACAGAAGAGGTGCAGCACAGACACCCGCAGTGCAAGCTTCCCTCACACACAGAAGAGGTGCAGCACAGACACCCACAGTGCAAGCTTTCCTCACACACAGAAGAGGTGCAGCACAAACACCTGCAGTGTTACCTTCCCTCACACAGAAGAGGTGCAGCACAGACACCTGCAGTGCAAGCTTCCCTCACACACAGAAGAGGTGCAGCACAGACACCTGCAGTGCAAGCGCCCCTTACACACAGAAGAGGTGCAGCACAGACACCTGCAGTGCAAGCGTCCCTTACACACAGAAGAGGTGCAGCACAGACACCTGCAGTGCAAGCGTCCCTTACACACAGAAGAGGTGCAGCACAGACACCTGCAGTGCAAGCGTCCCTTACACACTGAAGAGGTGCAGCACAGACACCTGCAGTGCAAGCGTCCCTTACACACAGAAGAGGTGCAGCACCGACACTAGCAGTGCAAGCTTCCCTCACACACAGAAGAGGTGCAGCACCGACACTAGCAGTGCAAGCTTCCCTCACACACAGAAGAGGTGCAGCACAGACACCCGCAGTGCAAGCTTCCCTCACACACAGAAGAGGTGCAGCACAGACACCCGCAGTGCAAGCTTCCCTCACACACAGAAGAGGTGCAGCACAGACACCCGCAGTGCAAGCGTCCCTCACACACAGAAGAGGTGCAGCACAGACACCCGCAGTGCAAGCGTCCCTCACACACAGAAGAGGTGCAGCACAGACACCCGCAGTGCAAGCGTCCCTCACACACAGAAGAGGTGCAGCACAGACACCCGCAGTGCAAGCGTCCCTCACACACAGAAGAGGTGCAGCACAGACACCTGCAGTGCAAGCTTCCCTCACACACAGAAGAGGTGCAGCACAGACACCTGCAGTGCAAGCTTCCCTCACACACAGAATAGGTGCAGCACCGACACTAGCAGTGCAAGCTTCCCTCACACACAGAAGAGGTGCAGCACCGACACTAGCAGTGCAAGCTTCCCTCACACACAGAAGAGGTGCAGCACAGACACCCGCAGTGCAAGCTTCCCTCACACACAGAAGAGGTGCAGCACAGACACCTGCAGTGCAAGCGTCCCTCACACACAGAAGAGGTGCAGCACCGACACTAGCAGTGCAAGCTTCCCTCAGACACAGAAGAGGTGCGCACAAACACCTGCAGTGTAACCTTCCCTCACACACTGAAGAGGTGCAGCACATACACCTGCAGTGCAAGCGTCCCTCACACACAGAAGAGGTGCAGCACAGACACCCGCAGTGCAAGCTTCCCTCACACACAGAAGAGGTGCAGCACAGACACCTGCAGTGCAAGCTTCCCTCACACACAGAAGAGGTGCAGCACCGACACTAGCAGTGCAAGCTTCCCTCACACACAGAAGAGGTGCAGCACAGACACCCGCAGTGCAAGCTTCCCTCACACACAGAAGAGGTGCAGCACCGACACCAGCAGTGCAAGCTTCCCTCACACACAGAAGAGGTGCAGCACTGACACTAGCAGTGCAAGCTTCCCTCACACACAGAAGAGGTGCAGCACAGACACCCGCAGTGCAAGCGTCCCTCACACACAGAAGAGGTGCAGCACAGACACCTGCATTGCAAGCTTCCCTCACAGAAAGAAGAGGTGCAGCACCGACACTAGCAGTGCAAGCTTCCCTCACACACAGAAGAGGTGCAGCACAGACACCCACAGTGCAAGCGTCCCTCACACACAGAAGAGGTGCAGCACAGACACCTGCAGTGCAAGCTTCCCTCACACACAGAAGAGGTGCAGCACAGACACCCGCAGTGCAAGCTTCCCTCACACACAAAAGAGGTGCAGCACAGACACCCACAGTGCAAGCGTCCCTCACACACAGAAGAGGTGCAGCACCGACACCAGCAGTGCAAGTTTCCCCCACACACAGAAGAGGTGCAGCACAGACACCCGCAGTGCAATCTTCCCTCACACACAGAAGAGGTGCAGCACAGACACCTGCAGTGCAAGCTTCCCTCACACACAGAAGAGGTGCAGCACAGACACCTGCAGTGCAAGCTTCCCTCACACACAGAAGAGGTGCAGCGCCGACACCAGCAGTGCAAGCTTCCCTCACACACAGAAGAGGTGCAGCACCGACACTAGCAGTGCAAGCTTCCCTCACACACAGAAGAGGTGCAGCACCGACACTAGCAGTGCAAGCTTCCCTCACACACAGAAGAGGTGCAGCACCGACACTAGCAGTGCAAGCTTCCCTCACACACAGAAGAGGTGCAGCACAGACACCCGCAGTGCAAGCTTCACTCACACACAGAAGAGGTGCAGCACAGACACCTGCAGTGCAAGCTTCCTTCACACACAGAAGAGGTGCAGCACAGACACCCGCAGTGCAAGCGTCCCTCACACACAGAAGAGGTGCAGCACAGACACCCGCAGTGCAAGCGTCCCTCACACACAGAAGAGGTGCAGCACAGACACCCACAGTGCAAGCGTCCCTCACACACAGAAGAGGTGCAGCACAGACACCTGCAGTGCAAGCTTCCCTCACACACAGAAGAGGTGCAGCACAGACACCTGCAGTGCAAGCTTCCCTCACACACTGAAGAGGTGCAGCACCGACACCAGCAGTGCAAGCTTCCCTCACACACAGAAGAGGTGCAGCACCGACACTAGCAGTGCAAGCTTCCCTCACACACAGAAGAGGTGCAGCACCGACACTAGCAGTGCAAGCTTCCATCACACACAGAAGAGGTGCAGCACAGACACCTGCAGTGCAAGCGCCCCTCACACACAGAAGAGGTGCAGCACCGACACTAGCAGTGCAAGCTTCCCTCAGACACAGAAGAGGTGCAGCACAAACACCTGCAGTGTAACCTTCCCTCACACACTGAAGAGGTGCAGCACATACACCTGCAGTGCAAGCGTCCCTTACACACAGAAGAGGTGCAGCACAGACACCTGCAGTGCAAGCTTCCCTCAGACACAGAAGAGGTGCAGCACAGACACCCGCAGTGCAAGCTTCCCTCACACACAGAAGAGGTGCAGCACAGACACCCACAGTGCAAGCTTTCCTCACACACAGAAGAGGTGCAGCACAAACACCTGCAGTGTTACCTTCCCTCACACACAGAAGAGGTGCAGCACAGACACCTGCAGTGCAAGCTTCCCTCACACACAGAAGAGGTGCAGCACAGACACCTGCAGTGCAAGCGTCCCTTACACACAGAAGAGGTGCAGCACAGACACCTGCAGTGCAAGCGTCCATTACACACAGAAGAGGTGCAGCACAGACACCTGCAGTGCAAGCGTCCCTTACACACAGAAGAGGTGCAGCACAGACACCTGCAGTGCAAGCGTCCCTTACACACTGAAGAGGTGCAGCACAGACACCTGCAGTGCAAGCTTCCCTCACACACAGAAGAGGTGCAGCACCGACACTAGCAGTGCAAGCTTCCCTCACACACAGAAGAGGTGCAGCACCGACACTAGCAGTGCAAGCTTCCCTCACACACAGAAGAGGTGCAGCACAGACACCCGCAGTGCAAGCTTCCTTCACACACAGAAGAGGTGCAGCACAGACACCCGCAGTGCAAGCGTCCCTCACACACAGAAGAGGTGCAGCACAGACACCCGCAGTGCAAGCGTCCCTCACACACAGAAGAGGTGCAGCACAGACACCCACAGTGCAAGCGTCCCTCACACACTGAAGAGGTGCAGCACAGACACCCGCAGTGCAAGCTTCCCTCACACACAGAAGAGGTGCAGCACAGACACCCGCAGTGCAAGCTTCCCTCACACACAGAAGAGGTGCAGCACAGACACCTGCAGTGCAAGCGTCCCTTACACACAGAAGAGGTGCAGCACAGACACCTGCAGTGCAAGCGTCCCTTACACACAGAAGTGGTGCAGCACAGACACCTGCAGTGCAAGCGTCCCTTACACACAGAAGAGGTGCAGCACAGACACCTGCAGTGCAAGCGTCCCTTACACACTGAAGAGGTGCAGCACAGACACCTGCAGTGCAAGCGTCCCTTACACACAGAAGAGGTGCAGCACCGACACCTGCAGTGCAAGCTTCCCTCACACACAGAAGAGGTGCAGCACCGACACTAGCAGTGCAAGCTTCCCTCACACACAAAAGAGGTGCAGCACCGACACTAGCAGTGCAAGCTTCCCTCACACACAGAAGAGGTGCAGCACAGACACCTTCAGTGCAAGCTTCCTTCACACACAGAAGAGGTGCAGCACAGACACCCGCAGTGCAAGCGTCCCTCACACACAGAAGAGGTGCAGCACAGACACCCGCAGTGCAAGCGTCCCTCACACACAGAAGAGGTGCAGCACAGACACCCACAGTGCAAGCGTCCCTCACACACAGAAGAGGTGCAGCACAGACACCTGCAGTGCAAGCTTCCCTCACACACAGAAGAGGTGCAGCACAGACACCTGCAGTGCAAGCTTCCCTCACACACTGAAGAGGTGCAGCACAGACACCTGCAGTGCAAGCTTCCCTCACACACAGAAGAGGTGCAGCACCGACACTAGCAGTGCAAGCTTCCCTCACACACAGAAGAGGTGCAGCACCGACACTAGCAGTGCAAGCTTCCCTCACACACAGAAGAGGTGCAGCACAGACACCCGCAGTGCAAGCTTCCCTCACACACAGAAGAGGTGCAGCACAGACACCTGCAGTGCAAGCGTCCCTCACACACAGAAGAGGTGCAGCACCGACACTAGCAGTGCAAGCTTCCCTCAGACACAGAAGAGGTGCAGCACAAACACCTGCAGTGTAACCTTCCCTCACACACTGAAGAGGTGCAGCACATACACCTGCAGTGCAAGCGTCCCTTACACACAGAAGAGGTGCAGCACAGACACCTGCAGTGCAAGCTTCCCTCAGACACAGAAGAGGTGCAGCACAGACACCCGCAGTGCAAGATTCCCTCACACACAGAAGAGGTGCAGCACAGACACCCACAGTGCAAGCTTTCCTCACACACAGAAGAGGTGCAGCACAAACACCTGCAGTGTTACCTTCCCTCACACACTGAAGAGGTGCAGCACAGACACCCGCAGTGCAAGCTTCCCTCACACACAGAAGAGGTGCAGCACAGACACCTGCAGTGCAAGCTTCCCTCACACACAGAAGAGGTGCAGCACAGACACCTGCAGTGCAAGCGTCCCTTACACACAGAAGAGGTGCAGCACAGACACCTGCAGTGCAAGCGTCCCTTACACACAGAAGAGGTGCAGCACCGACACTAGCAGTGCAAGCTTCCCTCACACACAGAAGAGGTGCAGCACCGACACTAGCAGTGCAAGCTTCCCTCACACACAGAAGAGGTGCAGCACAGACACCCGCAGTGCAAGCTTCCCTCACACACAGAAGAGGTGCAGCACAGACACCTGCAGTGCAAGCTTCCTTCACACACAGAAGAGGTGCAGCACAGACACCCGCAGTGCAAGCGTCCCTCACACACAGAAGAGGTGCAGCACAGACACCCGCAGTGCAAGCGTCCCTCACACACAGAAGAGGTGCAGCACAGACACCCACAGTGCAAGCGTCCCTCACACACTGAAGAGGTGCAGCACAGACACCCGCAGTGCAAGCTTCCCTCACACACAGAAGAGGTGCAGCACAGACACCTGCAGTGCAAGCTTCCCTCACACACAGAAGAGGTGCAGCACAGACACCTGCAGTGCAAGCGTCCCTTACACACAGAAGAGGTGCAGCACAGACACCTGCAGTGCAAGCGTCCCTTACACACAGAAGAGGTGCAGCACAGACACCTGCAGTGCAAGCGTCCCTTACACACTGAAGAGGTGCAGCACAGACACCTGCAGTGCAAGCGTCCCTTACACACTGAAGAGGTGCAGCACCGACACCTGCAGTGCAAGCTTCCCTCACACACAGAAGAGGTGCAGCACCGACACTAGCAGTGCAAGCTTCCCTCACACACAGAAGAGGTGCAGCACAGACACCTTCAGTGCAAGCTTCCCTCACACACAGAAGAGGTGCAGCACAGACACCCGCAGTGCAAGCATCCCTCACACACAGAAGAGGTGCAGCACAGACACCCGCAGTGCAAGCGTCCCTCACACACAGAAGAGGTGCAGCACAGACACCCACAGTGCAAGCGTCCCTCACACACAGAAGAGGTGCAGCACAGACACCCGCAGTGCAAGCTTCCCTCACACACAGAAGAGGTGCAGCACAGACACCTGCAGTGCAAGCTTCCCTCACACACTGAAGAGGTGCAGCACAGACATCTGCAGTGCAAGCTTCCCTCACACACAGAAGAGGTGCAGCACCGACACCAGCAGTGCAAGCTTCCCTCACACACAGAAGAGGTGCAGCACCGACACTAGCAGTGCAAGCTTCCCTCACACACAGAAGAGGTGCAGCACAGACACCCGCAGTGCAAGCTTCCCTCACACACAGAAGAGGTGCAGCACAGACACCTGCAGTGCAAGCGTCCCTCACACACAGAAGAGGTGCAGCACCGACACTAGCAGTGCAAGCTTCCCTCAGACACAGAAGAGGTGCAGCACAAACACCTGCAGTGTAACCTTCCCTCACACACTGAAGAGGTGCAGCACATACACCTGCAGTGCAAGCGTCCCTTACACACAGAAGAGGTGCAGCACAGACACCTGCAGTGCAAGCTTCCCTCAGACACAGAAGAGGTGCAGCACAGACACCCGCAGTGCAAGATTCCCTCACACACAGAAGAGGTGCAGCACAGACACCCACAGTGCAAGCTTTCCTCACACACAGAAGAGGTGCAGCACAGACACCCGCAGTGCAAGCTTCCCTCACACACAGAAGAGGTGCAGCACAGACACCTGCAGTGCAAGCTTCCCTCACACACAGAAGAGGTGCAGCACAGACACCTGCAGTGCAAGCGTCCCTTACACACAGAAGAGGTGCAGCACAGACACCTGCAGTGCAAGCGTCCCTTACACACAGAAGAGGTGCAGCACAGACACCTGCAGTGCAAGCGTCCCTTACACACAGAAGAGGTGCAGCACAGACACCTGCAGTGCAAGCGTCCCTTACACACTGAAGAGGTGCAGCACAGACACCTGCAGTGCAAGCTTCCCTTACACACAGAAGAGGTGCAGCACAGACACCTGCAGTGCAAGCTTCCCTCAGACACAGAAGAGGTGCAGCACAGACACCCGCAGTGCAAGCTTCCCTCACACACAGAAGAGGTGCAGCACAGACACCCACAGTGCAAGCTTCCCTCACACACAGAAGAGGTGCAGCACCGACACTAGCAGTGCAAGCTTCTCTCACACACAGAAGAGGTGCAGCACAGACACCTGCAGTGCAAGCTTCCCTCACACACAGAAGAGGTGCAGCACAGACACCTGCAGTGCAAGCTTCCCTCACACACAGAAGAGGTGCAGCACTAACACCTGCAGTACAAGCTTCCCTCACACACAGAAGAGGTGCAGCACAGACACCTGCAGTGCAAGCTTCCTTCACACACAGACGAGGTGCAGCACAGACACCTGCAGTGCAAGCTTCCCTCACACACAGAAGAGGTGCAGCACAGACACCTGCAGTGCAAGCTACCCTCACACACTGAAGAGGTGCAGCACAGACACCTGCAGTGCAAGCTTCCCTCACACACTGAAGAGGTGCAGCACAAACACCTGCAGTGCAAGCTTCCCTCACACACAGAAGAGGTGCAGCACCGACACCTGCAGTGCAAGCTTCCCTCACACACTGAAGAGGTGCAGCACAGACACCTGCAGTGCAAGCGCCCCTTACACACTGAAGAGGTGCAGCACAGACACCAACAGTGCAAGCTTCCCTCACACACTGAAGAGGTGCAGCACAGACACGTGCAGTGCAAGCTTCCCTCACACACTGAAGAGGTGCAGCACAGACACCTGCAGTGCAAGCGCCCCTTACACACTGAAGAGGTGCAGCACAGACACCAACAGTGCAAGCTTCCCTCACACACTGAAGAGGTGCAGCACAGACACGTGCAGTGCAAGCTTCCCTCACACACTGAAGAGGTGCAGCACAGACACCTGCAGTGCAAGCGCCCCTTACACACTGAAGAGGTGCAGCACAGACACCAACAGTGCAAGCGTCCCTTACACACAGAAGAGGTGCAGCACAGACACCTGCAGTGCAAGCTTCCCTCACACACAGAAGAGGTGCAGCCCAGACACCTGCAGTGCAAGCTTCCCTCACACACTGAAGAGGTGCAGCACAGACACCAGAAGTGCAAGCTTCCCTCACACACAGAAGAGGTGCAGCACAGACACCAACAGTGCAAGCTTCCCTCACACACTGAAGAGGTGCAGCACAGACACCCGCAGTGCAAGCTTCCCTCACACACTGAAGAGGTGCAGCACAGACACCTGCAGTGCAAGCTTCCCTTACACACAGAAGAGGTGCAGCACAGACACCCGCAGTGCAAGCTTCCCTCACACACAGAAGAGGTGCAGCCCAGACACCTGCAGTGCAAGCTTCCCTCACACACTGAAGAGGTGCAGCACAGACACCAGAAGTGCAAGCTTCCCTCACACACTGAAGAGGTGCAGCACAGACACGTGCAGTGCAAGCTTCCCTCACACACTGAAGAGGTGCAGCACAGACACCTGCAGTGCAAGCGCCCCTTACACACTGAAGAGGTGCAGCACAGACACCAACAGTGCAAGCGTCCCTTACACACAGAAGAGGTGCAGCACAGACACCTGCAGTGCAAGCTTCCCTCACACACAGAAGAGGTGCAGCCCAGACACCTGCAGTGCAAGCTTCCCTCACACACTGAAGAGGTGCAGCACAGACACCAGAAGTGCAAGCTTCCCTCACACACAGAAGAGGTGCAGCACAGACACCAACAGTGCAAGCTTCCCTCACACACTGAAGAGGTGCAGCACAGACATGTGCAGTGCAAGCTTCCCTCACACACTGAAGAGGTGCAGCACAGACACCCGCAGTGCAAGCTTCCCTCACACACTGAAGAGGTGCAGCACAGACACCTGCAGTGCAAGCTTCCCTTACACACAGAAGAGGTGCAGCACAGACACCCGCAGTGCAAGCTTCCCTCACACACAGAAGAGGTGCAGCCCAGACACCTGCAGTGCAAGCTTCCCTCACACACTGAAGAGGTGCAGCACAGACACCAGAAGTGCAAGCTTCCCTCACACACAGAAGAGGTGCAGCACAGACACCAACAGTGCAAGCTTCCCTCACACACTGAAGAGGTGCAGCACAGACATGTGCAGTGCAAGCTTCCCTCACACACTGAAGAGGTGCAGCACAGACACCCGCAGTGCAAGCTTCCCTCACACACTGAAGAGGTGCAGCACAGACACCTGCAGTGCAAGCTTCCCTTACACACAGAAGAGGTGCAGCACAGACACCCGCAGTGCAAGCTTCCCTCACACACAGAAGAGGTGCAGCCCAGACACCTGCAGTGCAAGCTTCCCTCACACACTGAAGAGGTGCAGCACAGACACCAGAAGTGCAAGCTTCCCTCACACACAGAAGAGGTGCAGCACAGACACCAACAGTGCAAGCTTCCCTCACACACTGAAGAGGTGCAGCACAGACATGTGCAGTGCAAGCTTCCCTCACACACTGAAGAGGTGCAGCCCAGACACCCGCAGTGCAAGCGTCCCTTACACACAGAAGAGGTGTGTTAGACGGACCGGGAGGGTCGGCCGAGATTACGGGGAGAGGTCTCCGGGGAGAGCCGTCTCCAACGACTGTACAGACAAGTAACTCCCCCCCCCCACAGACGGACACCACACAAGACTGAAGGTTAACGAGACTTTATATGCAATTCTTAGGTTACGATGGTATGATACAAGGAGGTCTGGACTCAGGGGTCCCCTCGATTCAAGTCTTTGGCTGAGGAAAGGGGTAGCGGGACAGTCTTAGTTACCAATGAGTACGAAATAGCTCTCAATCCTCGAGCTCGGCGTTCGAGATGATCGGGCCGTGGCGGAGCCAAGCAGGTCCCGAGATGGATGAAGGAAAGATGACGGTCCGCGGCGGAGCCTGCAGGTCCCGGTGAAAGATGACGGTTACAACGGTCCGCGGCCACGCCAGCAGGTCCCGACGACGATGAAGACTGTAGGTTACGACGGCTGTGGCAGCGCCAACAGGCAGGATGATGGTGCACAGGACAGAGCTACGGCAGCGCCAGTAGTCCGTCCAGGATGAGTTCCTCTTTACGTCTCTCGACTCCAAGATACAACTGCCTTCCTGCTCTGGAGCTGCCCCAGTTATAGGGCTGGCGTGCTTTGATGTCCGGACCCTCGCACTTGGAGGTCGGGAGGTCCGGGATGAGGGAGTCCAGACACCCAGCAGGGGGGTGGAGCCAGCGCCCGGGGAGGCGATGGGCGAGCGGCACTTGGCGGGGGAGAGCCATCGGCACCTCTTTCTCCCATTGACTTGCCAAGTAGCCCGCTCACCTCCTGGGTGGAGGGTGGTGCCGGAATGTCTGAGGCCGGGCTAGGCCCAGGGTTGAGGTCGATCGGGGGCCAGGCGGCCTCGTGATGAAGTGTCCAAGATGGCGGCCCAGGCTGGGCGCGTGGGCCGGCAGTGGATCGGACCCACGAGGTTAACGTGCTCGAGGCAGGGGTCCCTGAGGGGATGGAGGACGTGCAATGGTGGTGTGTGGTACTTGCGTGACCGGGCTCGGGCCTGGTTGAGCCGGGGGAGAGCGGCCCTTCACGTGGCCTGTCCAACATGCGTCCCCCCCAGCTGAAGGCGGGGAGAGTTACCCATCCTCTTGGGGACTCTCCTCGTCGAGGCGGAAAAACCGGGACAGGCCATCCGCGTTGGCGTGATCTGGCCCGGGCCGGTGTTCGACTGTGAAGTCCATACCTTGCAAGGAGATGGACCAGCGTAGCAACTTTGGGTTTTCCCCCCGCATATGCATCAGCCACTGCAGGGGTCGGTGGTCGGTCTGCACCCGAAAGTGGGTGCCAAAAAGGTAGGGCCGGAGCTTCTTGAGGGCCCATACCACCGCGAAGGCTTCCCTCTCTATGGTGCTCCAGCGTTGCTCCCGTGGTAGGAGTCTCCGGCTGATGAAGGCCACCGGTTGATCAAGGCCTTCGGTGTTCACTTGAGACAGGACCGCCCCAATGCCCTGGTCGGAGGCGTCCGTCTGGACGATGAACTCCCGGCTGTAGTCTGGGGCCTGGAGCACAGGGGCGGAACACATGGCGGCCTTCAACTGTTCGAATGCCGTTTGACACTCTGGGGTCCAGTTCACTTTCTTGGGCTGGTTCTTTGACGTGAGTTCTGTGAGAGGCCCCACTATGGTACCATAGTCTTTCACGAACCTTCGGTAATAGCCCGTGAGGCCCAGGAAGGCTCGTACCTCGGTTTGGGTGATAGGGGGCTGCCAGTTCTGGATGGCGGCAATTTTCAGCTGTAGAGGGGCCACTAGGCCGCTTCCCACCTGGTGTCCGAGGTAGGTCACAGACCCTTGTCCAATTTGACACTTGCTGGCCTTGATCGTGAGGCCAGCTCGCTGAAGGGCTTGCAGCACTGCTCGGAGGTGGTGGAGGTGCTCGGTCCAATGGTGGCTGTACACAGCGATGTCGTCGAGGTAGGCGGCGCTGAACCCTTCGAGCCCCGCCAGGACCTGATTGACGAGCCGTTGGAAAGTCGCTGGGGCATTCTTCATGCCGAAGGGCATGACCGTAAAATGGTAGTGGCCATCGGGGGTGGAGAAGGCAGAACGTTCTTGTGCTCGGGGTGTGCGGCCGATCTGCCAATAACCTGCTGTCAGGTCGAAGATGCTGAGGTAGCGGGCAGCTCCCATTCGGTCGACCAGTTCATCTGCCCGGGGGATGGGATGTGCGTCTGTTTTGGTGACTTCATTCAGGCCCCGGTAGTCGACGCAGAACCGGAGTTCTGGTGTGGCTCCGGGGGCGGCTGCTTTGGGGACCAGTACGACCGGGCTGGCCCATGGACTGTCTGAGGGCTCGATGACCCCGAGCGTGAGCATCTTGGCCACTTCCGCCTGGATGCAGGCCCGTACCCGATCAGGTACGCGGTAGGCCCGGTGGCGGATAGGAGGGCTGTCTCCGGTGTCCACATCGTGCACACACCAGGAAGTGACACCTGGGGTGAGGGAGAACAGACTGGCGAACTGTGACAGGAGGGCTTGGCACTCTTGGCGTTGTTCTCTGGTGAGGGTCTCCGAGAGTCGGACCCCATCCACGGAGCCGTCCTGCTCCTGGGTCCGCAGGAGGTCAGGGAGAGGCTCGGAGTCGTCTTCAACCCCATTGTCTGTGGCCATCAGTAGGCTGAGTTCTGTTCGTGCAAAGTGGGGTTTCAGTCTGTTGGTGTGGAGAACTCGGAGTGGGTTCCGGGAGGACTCCATATCGATCAGATAGGTGGCAGGACCCTTGCGCTCGATTACCTTGAAGGGCCCCGTCCATTTGTCTTGGAGAGCGCATGGCTCCGTGGGGGACATTACCCATACTTGTTGTCCCGGTTCGAATTCAATGGATGAGGCGTTCTGGTCATACCATTTTTTCATGTCCTCTTGACTGGCCTCTAGGTTGGCTTTTGCTAGGTCTCTGAACCGCCGGGACTGGTTGCGGAGGGTGAGGAGGTACCGGAAGACATCTGGAGGGTTCTTGGCCGGAGGCATCTCCCAGCCTTCCTTGATCAGGCTGAGCGGCCCCCGCACTGGGTGCCCGTATAGCAGTTCAAATGGGCTGAAGCCTAGGGATTTCTGTGGGACCTCTCGGTAGGCGAAGAGGAGGCACGGCAGCAGCACATCCCACTGGCGACGGAGGGGCTCTTCCAATCCCCCGATCATCCCTTTTAGCGTGCGGTTGAACCGCTCAACAAGTCCGTTCCCTTGGGGGTGATAGGGGGTCGTGAATCGGTAGGTGACCCCACACTGTTGCCAGAGGGATTTCATGTATTTAGAGATAAAGTTCGTGCCTCTGTCGCTGACGACTTCTCGGGGGAACCCTACACGGGAGAAGATCCCCATCAGGGCCCGGCCGACCACTGGGGCTGTCACGGTCCGGAGAGGAACAGCCTCAGGGTAGCGGGTGGCGTGGTCCACTAGCACCAGAATGAAGCGATGGCCTTGTTTTGTACGCGGGTCCAGGGGTCCCACAATGTCTATTCCGACCCTCTCAAATGGGGTCGTGACTACTGGAAAAGGTTGCAAGGGGGCCTTTAGTTTGCGGCCGCTCTTCCCACTGGCTTGGCACGTGGGGCAAGATCGGCAATGCTGGTGCACATCGTTTCTCATTTTGGGCCAGAAGAAGTGGGTCACTAGGCGACTGTAGGTCTTATCTTGTCCCAGGTGCCCTGCCAGGGGGACATCGTGGGCCAGGTTTAGCAGAAAGTCTCTAAAGCGGAGGGGCACTACTAGTACTCGGTTGGCCCCCAGCTCGGCGATTCTTTGCTCGCTGTACAACAGATCACTGTCCCAGTAGACCCAATGAGTTCCGGAGGTATCCCCTGCGCTTTGGGCGAGCGCTTGTTGGCGAAGTCCCTCTAGGGAGGGACAGGTCTTCTGTTCCTGGCGAAATTGTTCTTGTGTGGGCCCCCCCTCTTGGGCCCACTGGCCAAGGTTAGCGAGGTCGGAAGGTTGAGCAGGTTCGAGGGGGGTGTCGTGGTCGGTGGTCTCGGCTGGGGCGACCGGAGGCGGTGGCGCCGGCCATTCTGGTTCTTCCGGGTGATGGTTGGCACGGGCGGCCATGGACCGGGTGGTGACGCACGCCCAGTCCGGGACGCCTAACATCCCCAAGTGTTCTTTTCGCTCCACGGCTGCCCACGGGGAGCTCTCCAGGTCATTTCCGAGGAGGCAGTCCACGGGGGCGTCGTCTCGGACCGTCACCTTCAACATGCCGGAGACCCCTCCCCACTCAAAGGGGACGCAGGCCATCCGACACAGACTTTCCGAGTTGTCGGCTGATCGCACAGGGCAGAGAATGTTCGGTAGATATTGTTCTGGGGTCACCAGGTGACAGCGGACGGCTGTCACACTGGCCCCGGTGTCCCGAAGGGCTTCGGCCCGTCGTCCATTGATGCTCACCCATTGGCTGTACTTCTGGGTGTTAGCGGGTAGGGGGACCCGCGGGACCATGTCTCTTCCCCCTAAGCACGCGAGAGTCATGGCGGCTGGCTCCCACTCCTGATACTCTTGCTCGCCTGTTTCTTGTTCCTCGGAGATCTGTTCTTCCCCTAGTGCCGCGGCGGCCACTTGGCGGGGTTTTGGACTCTGATACTGCGGGCAGCTTGGGTCGTTTGCATAGTGGCCGACTCGTTGGCATCGGTGGCACGTGACATTGGCTCTGTACCCCGGTCGCGCCGGGGTGCTGCCCCGGTTGGCCGGGGGGGTGGTGCTGGTAGCGGGGGCGGCCGGAGTGTTGTCTCTTCCTCGTCCTTGGCCCCCTCCTCCTCCTCTGGGTCGGTGGTGACCATTGTTGTTCCTGCTCTGCTCGTAGGACCCATTCCGGCCCACTCTGGTGATCTCCCACCGGTCAGCTTCGGCTGCGAGCTGCCGGGGATCGGTTAACTTGCTGTCGAGGAGGTGTTGGCGTAGTTCAATGAAGCAATTGTTGGACAGATGCTCCCATACCATCAGATTGAACAGCTGCTCGTAGGTCGTGACGTTGTTTCCTTTGATCCAGCCTTCGAAAGCTCGGCTAAAGTACGTTACATAGTCCACCCAAGTTGTACCCGGGATGCGTGTGCAGTCTCGGAACCTCTGCCGGTACATCTCGGGCGTGAGGCCATAGCGGGTGAGGAGGGCCGCTTTCATATGGTCGTAGGAGGTCATCTGGTGGTCTGGGAGCTGTAACAGGGTATCGCGGCCCTCATTGAGGAATCTGCCCCACAGGCCGGCTCCCCAATCGTTTCTATCGATCCGGTGCGCAGTCATAGCGATTTCATAGGCCTTAAACCATTGCTGGATGTCGTCCTCTCGGAAATATTCTCGGACCACATCCTTGGGGATGTGTACCTTTTTCTCCGTGGTCCCTGGGGTGTGTGGTCTCTCGGGCACCCCTAACTCTTTATTCTGCTTGCGCAGGTTGATCTCGGCTAGGTTCCGTTCGTGCTCGTACGCCAGTTTCTTTTCCTCGAGCTCCCTTTGTCTCTGTTTCTCCTCTCTTTCTTCTCGGAGACGTAGGTGCTCTAAGTTGATTTTTTGTTCGGCCAACTTGAGTTCTACGTCCATCTTGAGTCGGGCCATTTCTAGCTCGTGTAGTCGGGTTTTTTCTCTTTCTTGGATCTCGTCTTGCGAGAGACCGGTTCTTTGCCCTTCAGGGGCCGTGTTGGTTTTTTTCGCGGTGCTTTGCTCAGGGGCTTCGGCATCCCCGGTCTCTGCCCAAGATTCTAGGGCATGCTTAAAATCGTCCTTGGTGCTTAGTCCGGTGGTAGCGATACCTAGTTCGATGCAGAACTGCTTTAGTTCACGATGACTGTACTCCTCTAGTTTTTCCATTTGGAACTTCTCAGTTGATCCGCTTTCTTTAGTTGTCATTGTGGTTCGTTGTGGGGTGAGCTACTCTCTGTACGTTATGCGGTGATTCGGATCGCGCCGCTGGCCACCAATGTTAGACGGACCGGGAGGGTCGGCCGAGATTACGGGGAGAGGTCTCCGGGGAGAGCCGTCTCCAACGACTGTACAGACAAGTAACTTCCCCCCCCCACAGACGGACACCACACAAGACTGAAGGTTAACGAGACTTTATATGCAATTCTTAGGTTACGATGGTATGATACAAGGAGGTCTGGACTCAGGGGTCCCCTCGATTCAAGTCTTTGGCTGAGGAAAGGGGTAGCGGGACAGTCTTAGTTACCAATGAGTACGAAATAGCTCTCAATCCTCGAGCTCGGCGTTCGAGATGATCGGGCCGTGGCGGAGCCAAGCAGGTCCCGAGATGGATGAAGGAAAGATGACGGTCCGCGGCGGAGCCTGCAGGTCCCGGTGAAAGATGACGGTTACAACGGTCCGCGGCCACACCAGCAGGTCCCGACGACGATGAAGACTGTAGGTTACGACGGCTGTGGCAGCGCCAACAGGCAGGATGATGGTGCACAGGACAGAGCTACGGCAGCGCCAGTAGTCCGTCCAGGATGAGTTCCTCTTTACGTCTCTCGACTCCAAGATACAACTGCCTTCCTGCTCTGGAGCTGCCCCAGTTATAGGGCTGGCGTGCTTTGATGTCCGGACCCTCGCACTTGGAGGTCGGGAGGTCCGGGATGAGGGAGTCCAGACACCCAGCAGGGGGGTGGAGCCAGCGCCCGGGGAGGCGATGGGCGAGCGGCACTTGGCGGGGGAGAGCCATCGGCACCTCTTTCTCCCATTGACTTGCCAAGTAGCCCGCTCACCTCCTGGGTGGAGGGTGGTGCCGGAATGTCTGAGGCCGGGCTAGGCCCAGGGTTGAGGTCGATCGGGGGCCAGGCGGCCTCGTGATGAAGTGTCCAAGATGGCGGCCCAGGCTGGGCGCGTGGGCCGGCAGTGGATCGGACCCACGAGGTTAACGTGCTCGAGGCAGGGGTCCCTGAGGGGATGGAGGACGTGCAATGGTGGTGTGTGGTACTTGCGTGACCGGGCTCGGGCCTGGTTGAGCCGGGGGAGAGCGGCCCTTCACGTGGCCTGTCCAACAAGGTGCAGCACAGACACCTGCAGTGCAAGCTTCCCTTACGCTCAAAACTGCTACTGTAATCACGCAAGCAACTGAGCCTTTTCTTTACAGTCACCTGTCCAGTATGTTGCCGGCCTGGCCAGAATTTGTCCGCAAGGACATCCAAATATTGAGAAAAGCGGCAAAAGGTGGCACATTACAGCCTTAGAACAATGAAGTAAAAACAGCAAATGCAGAAAGAAACTGCTTACAAATGATTTCCAGTCTCTGTACAATTCCTAAACAATCGATTATTTTAACAAACAGATACAGAATCGCCAGAGTGAAACAAGTGACTTTACATAAAATCGTGACCAAGTGACAGCTCCTGCATTGACCGAATCTGAGAACAAAACCAAGAGGCCGGAATGTTTGCTGAGAAAGGAGGCGACCTTGAGTCCAAGCAGAGGCCACAGAGGAGTGGCCTCAGGCTCTGTGCGACTATAACTTGAAACCGGAAGTCCCACCGCACACAGAGTGAGGCAGACGCACAGACACACCCACTGCACACAGAGAGGGACAGACGCACAGACACACCCTCTTTACAAAGAGAGAGAAAATGAAACTTACCTCCACTTCCTGCATTGCTGCATCATGGCGGCAGCAGCTCAGCTCTGGACCCTCCAGGAAGAGGCCACTTGTTCCATCTGTTTGGAGTATTTTACTGATCCTGTGTCCATGGAGAAACACACAAGAAAACCCACTGTAGGGAACCAGAAATATGACTTTTTAAAGATTAGACACTTTCTAGTGCGTAGACACCCACAGTGTCACTGTTGGACATTTGGTTGCCTCTGACAGGAAGAAATTGACACCCGGCAACTTTTCTGGAGTCTTTCTCACCAGACTTGTGCATCCTCCTCCAGCGGCTTCATTCCATTAGGAACGCCTTCCTGAAGTTCCTCTTGCCGGACCAAAGTGTCCGAAACAGAGTCCAAGGGTCTGAAATCTCCCAGGGAGTCCTTGAAAGTTTGGGACTTCAGTTCCCACAATCCACATGGACAAAACCCTTACAAATCCACTGGTGGTACTCCAGGCTGAAGCTTCTTTGTGGCAACGGTTCAGGTGAGCTCTGTTTAATTATTCAAAAGAGAGCTTTATTTAAAAGTGAAGAGGTGTCAATATACAGTACATGTGATTAATCAGCAAACAATTCGTCACAAAAGTTTTCCAGCGTAAATACATGAATGAGAATAAAGGATAAAAATCATAACAATGAGAAAACAAGAAATAATATAATACATATTCACGTAAAAGTTAGAGGAACAACTAGAAAAATGATGGGGGTTTAAGTACTTCTTGTTGGGAAGGGTTTGGTAAGGAATGTCGTTTGGCACAAGTATCAAAGAACGCTGTAGCAGGTGACCATAACTGACTTCGCTTGGTAACCATATGTGTGGGTGAGGTGGAGAATGTATCTAAGCTATGATTATGGCATATATCATACCACCAGGCCTTGTATGAAATGTTTGTGAAATCCTTCCAATTTCTTGTTATTTGTTGAAAGGCAACCGCTAATAATAAATCAATTATTTTGAAATTAATTTCACTGTTATCCCAAATTGATGAAAGGCTACCTAAAAAGATGTCTGTTACAGAAAATGGGGCATTAGTGCCAAAAATGTAATTAATTTGAGACCAGACACGTTTCCAAAAATTATGTACTGGTGAATTTAAGAACAGCAAATGAAATAGATCCGCGTTTGGAGATGTGCAAGACCAGCAGGTATCTGGTACACTCGAAAATCTTTTGTTTAGGATTTGCGGGGATAATAGAAGCCTATTATATATATAAAACAGTGTTTGTGTTAAGCTAGCTGCTCTTGAGGATTTGCGTATTTTAGTCCAAATATTGTTCCACAATGATAAAGACCATACTGTATTAAAATCTTTCTCACATGCCTCTTCAACGCTAGATTTCTGCCTCATCGTACCTGTGGATTGAAAAAAGGTGTATAAAGTTGATGCCTTGGGTTGAGTGCATAAAAGGGTGGATAGATCCTTATGCGAATCATCAGTATGTGCCTTGGAAGTTTTGCTAGATAACGGAGTGTATATGTCAAGTACAATTACAGAGAGTACAGAGAGTGTAATATTTAGAAAGGAATGAGGTGGGTAAAGTATATAACTGCTTAAGGGAAGAAAAAGAAAGACATTCTTTGTTTGAGAAGAATTGGTGGACCCATATTAAGCCACGTTGTCTCCTTGTTTTCCAGTAAAAGGGTTTGTTACATATTAATAAAGCTTTGTTGTGCCATATGGTTGAGGTTAAAAAAGAATCAAGAGTGTTATGAATTGAGGGATATAGAGGGCTCAATAACTTGGAAGTAAGCTCCAATAAAGGAGTGGATAATCTTTGGGGTTTAGGGGAAGAGGAGAGTGTTACATCCTGCTCTTCCTCCCTCTTTGTGCTCTTCCTCCCTCTTTGTCCCTCCTTAGTGTTGGTGTCTGCTTGTCTATGTCATGTCTCTGTGATGTCATGCATGATTCTACCTGTTGCTGTTCAAGGGATTTATCAGTTAACTGGAGGCTGATCAGGAAGTTATCTGCCTCCCGGTGGGGTTTCTTACCAGATTACATTCCTACTTGAATGCTGTACCTGACCATCTAATCCCAAGAATAAATATACGACATGAACATAACAACAAGGACCCATCATCTTTATTTTACTGAATTTAACACTGGCGATGAGGTGGAAAAGTACCCTTTCCAAAGAAAAGGGACTTCAGTGATTTTAAAGAGGTCATCATTGCAACCAAAGACAAGAAGAGAAACATTTAAAATTACTTTCCAGCTTCTGGGTACCCCACCGGTGTCTAAATCCAACCGACAGCCTCAACCCAGAGCATTGGATTAACGTTTGACGAAGTAATACTAGTACTAACTCATCTGGCGCTGGCACGAGAGCAAACTTAAAGGTCTCCCTGTTTTCATCTAGTGAGTCAGCGTGAGTAACGTTGCTGCTGCTGTCTGTCCTAGGTGTGCCTGTGCTACTTCTGCAACCTCCTGTTTAAATGAAAGTGTGCCTGCGCTATTTCTGGAATCTGCTGTTTAATAGATTGTCAGCTCACTTTGTGACTTCAGTTTATTGCCTGTGCAACTTGTGCGACCTGGTGTCTAAAGGCTTGGCTACTTTGAAGTGCTCTACTTGGACTGGGAGAAATTAGGCGTTTTGGATTCACTTTGCCTCACGAGTTGTTCTCTATGCCCAGTAAGACGTGTGGCCTACCCTGAGACCTGATGCCCATACCTTGCCAACTGTCATTTTCAAAATTGAAAAATAAAGATGTGGCTCGAGCTCCAGCGCGCACGTGCCTTCTTCTTCTGGACATGCTGACATCTCGTCTCCCTCTGTGACGTTGCAGGTACTGCGCAATGCACGCCTTGTTGCACTAGCGTGCTGTGAACCACACGGCCCCCATTTTGAACTCTCTGGAGTACTGCATTATCTGGCGCTAGCCACTGCTCTCTTGTTAGTGCGGGAGTGCCACAATAAAGTTAATTTAACCGGCCCTTCCATCCTTACTAAACTTAAATCAACGGCCCGGTAAGCCCCGTGTTTCTTCAGAATGGGGTCTTCACTGTCACCTCTTGGCAGCGTTTATGATGAAGCGTACATTCTGGCTTTTGACATTGGTTATGTTTAACGTGTTTTGCTGTTATTAGTGACTTGGAAGATTAGCGATGCAGTCTCCACAGCACACTTTCAGATAAGCTGCAATCTTCAGGGTACTACAATCTTCTTTGATTGGACGCTGTGCAGTCAAGTAAGAATAACTTTGCAGTGAAACGTTTGCTCTTTTTCATTACTGTTTTTGCCTGCATTACTGAAATCCATCACTGGACAATGCTGCCATCTTGTGGATTTTGACCTAATCCGTCCTACAGAGCAGTTTCAACTTGTTTAACTGATTGGGATTTTAGTTCATACAACTTTCAACTGTGAAGACAAAAGTGACTACTTTTATTATTTTGATTCGTTATGTTTAAGATGTTGTGAACACTTTTGCATATTTCCTAAGTTATGCATTGTGTTGTTTGTGCTGTAATTTACCCTGGAGTGCATTATTCAAGTACTTTGCGTAAAGGATTTGTCTGATTTATTATTATTGTTTTAATTTACAGAGTGTGTCAGTCATGGCGTTTCTTCTAAGTACTGTGATGTGCTAAGTATCAATGTATATGCTCTATGCTTATAATTCTGGTTCTAGCTTATATATGTATGCTGTTCCATGTTCTTTTCTGTGTGGATTTGCAAGTGATACGTTTTGAAATAAGATTCTATTATTGCCTACTTTACTGGAGCCACTTTTGTGCTCAACGTCCGTTGAGGTGCTCATTTGCTTTCATTTTGGTGATGATTTGTAGGCGTTATGCTTATTGGGGTCATTTATGTGCTCAACTATCTTAGGTGCTCCAGTTTGTTTTCATGCTTAGTGATGATGAGCTAGAGTGATGCTCAATTTTGATGTTTATTTCTGTTATGAACCACTTTATAGTGCTCTATTGTTAGAGGTGTTCATGTGCTTGCTATTAGAAGCCATAGGGGCTCAATTGTATTGTCATTTCAGATGAACCACTTATAGTGCTCTATGGTTAGAGGAGTTCATCTATTTACTGTCAGGAGCCGCATGGGCTCAGTCTTATTCTATTGTTAGAGAAGTCGTGCATTTTCTGTGAAGAGCCATTTTATTGTCATGAGCCACTTTAACTGTGCTCTATTTTAGACGCATTCATGTATTTATTGTGAGGAGTTGGGCTAATTTTTTATTGTGCTTTGTTTTAGAGGAATCGAAAATGTTTGAATTTGAGGAGTTGAAATTCCATTTTCTATCTACGGTATTGAGCCATACTGTACTTTTGTTCATTTGGTTTTGAGATGTTCAGTTTTCATTTTGCAGATTTGTGATCTTGTGACTTTACCATATTTACTTATGCTTACATTCTTTTGTTAGCTTACAGTGCTTGTTCAACCTTTGAGCCTGCTCCCTTGGTGTTACCTCTTCTTTCCATCATGTTGAAGAGGGTGTTTATTTCTTGTGCGTTTATGTTCTTTCTTTCTTCTGCCTTTCTGCTTCTGCCATCTTCTGTTTTATCTTCTTCATCTTTTCAGTTAAAGGGAGAGGTGTGTTATATCCTGCTCTTCCTCTCTCTTTGTTCCGCCTTAGTGTTAGTGTCTGCTTGTCTATGTCATTTCTCTGTGATCTCATCCATGATTCTACATGGTCCCTTAACCAGCATTGGCCCGTGGTCTGCCATACCTGTTCGCTGCCACCACTGCCGCCTGAATCAGCCCCTGAGAGGGCTGCACCGTAAACGCTACCTTTGCAACTGCGCCATAAGCGGGCATGAGAAACTACATTGCCCAGTGTGCTTCACTGCCCTTCCCCCGGCGCACAGCAGCTCGTCATCGTCAAAGCGCCAGAAGGCGCTTTAAAACCACAAGAGCGCTCTCGAAGCATGGGACGCATGTGGGTGCTGCCCGGGCAAAGCCCGGGCCAAGGGCGGGCCCATCCGCGCCCGTCTAAGCCCGCATAAGACTGGACTGGGCCACCCCCCTGAAAGTGTACTATCCGGTCCCCTTTGAAATTTTCGACCGGTAACAGATCTGATCTAATAGTGATTGTGGACATTGTACCCTAGCTCTCAATTTATTACAACAAATCTTTTGTATCTTGAGATCTATTACTACAGGTTTTGTGGGCCACTCCCAGATAAGCTGAGATCATTTTAGCTATTTGGGAGGATTTTTAGCAGAAAGAAATGTGCTGAGAAGCTTTAACAGTCCTATACAAGTATTATTTTGCACTTGTAAATTGTAATTTTTGTGAAAGTTTTAGCTATTTGTGGTTAGGAGTTTTGGGCTGTAGCTCATACCCTAGATAAAAGTGGTTGTTGTTCTTGCATGATTAGCATCCTTGTGTTTGTACTGCAGACCGGATTATTCCTCTTGGGGAACATTAGAGATGGGGAAAAGGAAAGCTGTAAAAAAAACTACTGGTAGGGAAAAAATCCCAAGGACCCAGGAGCTACCAAAATCTGCAGCAGAGAACTGCACATTAGCTGACATTGACAACCTCATTGAAGAGGTAGAGAATATGTTAGCTGATGGCAAGGAACCCAACACTAGAGGCAGTAATAGCATTTCATCCTATTACTATAAGAAGAATAAATCTTCAAGTAGGTAAGTCGATAGTGGTACAGTTATAGTCACCAGATAGCAGGAAAGGATTCTCTTCATACAGTATCAGCCCCAACACCGCAAAAAGTATTGCCTCCAACCAGTAAAGCTAACGGGATAAGCAAAGAAACGGTGCATAATCTGGTCACTGACAATGACCCCCAAGATGAAATGATAACGGTTGAATGCTCCAATAGATACTCGGTTCTAGCAGAAAACCCAGAAATATGTCCAGGGCTTTGCCAGGGGGGCGGACAAATACCTAATGGGAGTTTAACTAACCCTCTCTTATCACATGTTTAATCGCACTCACATCTTGCTGACACACATAGTTTAATAATTGCATTGACCGATAAACTAACTAGAGTCGAAGAAGAGGTCAGTGTGATTAAAAGAATGATAGAAACCCTTACCAACAACATTTGTACAAATGAGAAGGGCTCTATCCCTATAGCTAATGAGATTATCCCAGGAGAGCCAAGTTTGGAAAACAATGTCATTAATCTGGTTGAGTGCACTAACCAAACTACAGGTGTAGTTAACTCACAGACCTATAGTGCTCACGGGTTGTACAACGATGACCATAGCAGTGGTCACCAACGAAATTTAGGACATCAAGCAATAGCCCGACAAGAACAGCGTAGTTTACACAGAGGAGAGCAAATCCCTCTTCACATGAAAAGGCCCCCCTATAGTTTACCACCTGTTACTTTACGCAGGGGGGGTGTGAATGGGCTAATTATCAGAGAAAAGAGTTACCCCAAGAGGAACCCCAACAAGTTCCAAAGTGGGGACCACTGCATAAATCACAGGGGGGAATTATCCACTCCTATGTTTTCCTCACAAACGCTCCCAGATTAAAGCCGGGAACTAAGGAGGATTCGGATTCCTTGGTTAATAAGGGCATATATTGGATTAGGACTAAGCGCCACTGCCTTTCTATAATTAAATCTGATATTAAGTGTGCTGAACGGCAGCAGCAAGAAGGAGGGGATTATGACGACATCAGGGTAACTTTTTATTCGAAGGTAATAGCTGACAATTTTATAACCTTTAAATTAAGAACCCACGCACTCTTTGATTCAAAGATGGCGATTAGACAAAATAAAACACTTGTTCCGAACTCTGCCCTCAAATTAATCCTATGGTGACAAAGGTTCACTCAACCAGTTCAGCTACCACACTGAAGCCCCAAAGCGACCTTGAAGCAGTAGATTGACTAAGTGTGCTTGTTAATCCGATTTTGGCAAACTTTGGGGATCAGTATCCTCCTGATGGAACCCAAGTGGAAGCAAGCCAAGATGAACAAACTGCCTACGAGGACCCAGAGGGGGAATCGACTGATAATCCTAACCTAAAATCTAATACCCTCATGGAAAGTGAGCAGATTATAGCAAGGGTTAGTGCCCCTAAAATAAGTACTATCAAAATGTTGTCATGGAATATAGCAGGCATCACAAAAAAACTCTTGGAACCTGACTGGCAAAATTACATAGATAAGTTCGATATATGCCTTTTCCAAGAGACGTGGGCCTTGGAACCACTGTACAAGGTGGGTTATCGAACATTTAGTATTGAGGCAACTCACCTGAAAAAAGTCAGACCCTCCGGTGGGCTCTTAATTTGGATTAGAAATCAAGCAAGTGTAGAAATAGAAGATATATTGACTGGTTCACGTGATATTCAGGGACTATATTTAAAATTCCCTAATAAATCTACACTTTTACTTCTTAATATATACATAAGACCACGTGACCTCTCCAAGGAAGCACCGCTAATTACTCAACTAGGTGGGATTATCGATTCTACCACCAATCATGGTCCCATTGTAATCGGTGTTGATCTTAATTGTTGCTACGAACCTTTAAGGGGTATGGAAACCATAACGGAGGAAGAAGTTCAAGCACTAGGCATTCCGCAGCTAAGCATTGAAAAACTAGCAAGGTGCACTGTTTCAGCCCGGCAGATTTTCAATTTTACTACAGAAAAAGGATTACGGGCATGTAATGGTAGGTGCCCCTCCGATACTGAGCGAAAAAATATTTCACTAGGGGTCAGGCGCCCTCACCAATAGATTACATTATATACATTGGGGGTATGTGATCGATTTTAGAGTAGAGGAAAGGAGGGAAAGTGACCACCTCACCCTTTGCCTAATTTTAGAAGCAAAATACTTGCAGTTTCAAATTAGTCTAGGTCCGCAGGTACCACAGCCTATGCTGTGTAATAATAGGCGGGCCGTTAGATGGCCAACAATTTTAGGGAAGATAGAACCGCTAACTTCTATTTACAATATTTTTAGTGATCTCTTATCTATTTTTCTTTCTAATGATGATTTAAATCCTATTTTAATCACTCAAATCCACTATATGTTAGTGGAAAAAATTGAACCCTATCTCACTAGAGCTGCAACGGGAAAAATCACACCCAAGAACAAGTTGACACTAGTCAACCCCTGGCTCAATGAAGTATGTAGAATAGCCAAAAAGACCTAATTAAAACACTGTGTTCTAAAGAACCAGATAAAATTAGGCAATCAAGGAAAAATTATAACCGGATTTTAAACCTAGAACGCAAACGATGGGAGGGTGCAGGCTGGGAAGATTTGTTAGCCGCAGCTAGGGTGAGAGATTACTCACTATTCTGGCGGATCATTGCAAACGGCAATAAGTCTAGTAAGCCAGCCCAGGATTATCATCTGGCCCCTACTACTTGGTTTAACCATTTTGCACATGTATATGCACTAGCGGGTTATACATCAAACCAGAACTTACGTATAATTAACAAGCTCTTAAAATCTGAAGAGATTGTCCCCCTACATTTTTCAGTTATAGAAACCAAGCAGGCTATAGTATCCATCAAGGCATCGAAAGCTCCAGGGCCTGACAATGTCCCGGAGGACCTTTTTAGACATGATCCAGATGTACGGGCACCGTACATAAATCTACTGTGTAATGCAATAAGCATTACACACAAGAAGGATTGTAGGGACAATCCCGCTAATTATAGGCCTATCAGTTTGATAGATATTACCCAAAAAATATACTCAAAACAGATCCTGGAAAAGTTAAACGATTGGTTAACAGATAATGATATACTGTCCCCTTACCAGGCAGGGTTCAGAAAGAGAACCAGCACCATAGACCAGGTGTTTAGGCTGCTAACCGTTGCCTTTGAAGTACACTAAATTAAGACCAGGTAATTTGTATGTGGCCTTTATTGATTTTAAGGCCCCTTTTGACTTCGTTCCAAGAGATCTGCTTTGGGGGTAAATCTGCTAAAACAAGGTGTCCCCAAAAACATCCTGGTGCAATTGATAAGACTCCATGAAAACAACTTTGCAAAAGTCCGTTGGGGATTTTGCGGGGAACTAGCGGAGGAGATTCCGGTGAGGAGAGGTGTGCGCCAGGGGTGTGTCCTGGCGCCAACCCTGTTCCTCCTTTACATTGATGATATGGTGGACTCCTTACTGAATTCAAACCATGACTCCCCCAAACTAGGTGGTTCCCATGTATGTGCCCTCACTTTTGCGGATGATAGTATCCTGCTTTCACAAGCCCCTAGGGGATTGCAGAATCTCCTAAATAAGCTGGATGAGTACTGTATAGAAAAGGGTCTGGAAATAAATCCCTTAAAAACTAAATACATGTGTATCAGACCTCACAAAAGTTTTAAAAATAATATTACACTAAATGGTGCAGTAATAGAGAGGGTTCATAATTTTGTTTATCTAGGAGTGCCCTAGATTCTAAGCTTTCATGGCGCCCCATATCAGAAAACCAGGGACGATTTTAATGTAAAATTCTGTGCCCATTGTGAAAAGACTCCATGCTACCTATATAAAAAACCATCACTCCGGCATTTGGGGTATATAAATCAAAGGCCCAAACTGCTGCCTTCTACGGTTCTGAGTTGTGGGTAGGGGAGCAAATTTCCACTATTACTACGGGAGAAAATAGGGTTTTAAGAGCAATGATCCCCTTGCCCCAAAGTACCCCGGTGATCCCATATGTATAAACGCATTGAGGATAGGGCAGTTTTGATGACCCTCTTATACTGGATCAGGCTATGGGCTACTGACAAACTTTTTATTTATAGACAGGCATTAAAAGAACTTATTGCACTAGATACACACGTAACCTTCCCTTGGTTGATTAACATACGTAGATGGCTAATAGACCTGGGGCTTAGCGAGTTCTGGCTCCATCCAGAAAAACCGACTCTGGATTCAAGAGAGGAACTAAAGAGGATTTATTGGAGCCAGGCTGTATTAAAAGTAGCACAGAATAGCAGCGATGGCCCACTCACGAATGATTACCTGATGGTTAAACCTGTCCCTTGTTTTGAGGTTTTTCTCGACCAAATAGAACCTCAACTAGCAAAAATACTGTATTTAAAATTTAGATACGGGACTCTTCGTGCTAGATCTTTTACAGCTAAGTAGGGAACGCCCTGCAATGGGGAGGAAGATAACAAGTGTACAATGTGCCAGCTGTCCACAAAGGAAAATATAGCACATGTCCTTCTATTCTGTCCTACCTACAGGAAAGCCAGACAGAAATGGATTGCACCGCTGGGAAGCAAAATGGGTGTGAGAAGATATATGGACATGTTACGCATTTTAAAAACAGATAACACCCAGCTTGTTGTTTTTGGAGTTTCGAGATTCTTACTGGCTGCTAATTATATAAGAATGAAGAAGGGTTTGAAATTTTAATCAGGATTTTGGAACAGTGGATCTAAAGAATATTAAGCATGTATTTTTCTGTCATCTAGTTGATTATTTTTAGTGTATATAGTATTTAATATTTTATTATGAAATGTATTCCCAGTAATTTTGGGGAAAATTATTCTGACAAAAATGCATCGTATTTTATATATCGAACTGCACTTTACATTTTAATGGCGATCGCACTTTAGTCCGGATTTTGCGTATTTGCACAAACGCCACGTTCTATGAATTGGTAATCCATAACCGTGAATATTACTATAATGGATTTAATGATTTTGTTCTTTTTTGCACTGATTCGATCGCACTTTACATTCGAACTGCATATTTGCACAAATGTAATCTACACTAATATAAAAAAGAGAGAGCCCAAAACTTTGAGGCGGGTAATCTCAGAAACCACAGCACCAATCACAACACCCAATACAGCGTTGGAAAGGGCAGTTGCGGCAGAAGGACATAGGCTATGCAGACGCCCACCATATACATTTAAAAGGTAAAAGAACCGTGCCAGCAAAGTAGTCCCTTGTGGGCGTGTCTGCCTTGTGCTGTGGCCGTGTGCTGGGGGCGTGAGAAACGCTGGGGGCGTGTGGTACATTCCGCCCTTCATGCCATGTCTCATATCGTGTGCTGTGGGCGTGTGCTGGGGGCGTGGGGCATGTGTGGGGCGCTGGATTCTTCCCAGGTTCTGTACATTCCAGCTCCAGGTGTCCACCCTGCTCCCTTTAAATACCCCTGCCCCCCATAGTCATAACCCACCCTTACTCCTTAAAATACCCCAACACCCTTAAACACTAACCCATCTTAACCCTATAAATATACCCTGTACCCCAAAACTCAAACCTATCCCTAAACCCTAAAAATACCCCTGCACCCCAAAACCCAAACCTACCCCACAACCCTATAAATACCTCAGTACCTCAAAACACAAACCTACCCCTGAACCCTAAAAATATCCCTGTACCCCAAAACCCAAACCTAGCCCTGAACCCTAAAAATACCCCTGAACCCCAAAACCCAAACCTAGCCCTGAACCCTAAAATACCCTCTGTACCCCAAAACCCAAACCTAGCCCTGAACCCTTAAAATACCCCTGTACCCCAAAACCCAAACCTACCCCTGAACCCTAAAAATACCCCTGTACCCCAAAACCCAAACCTAGCCCTGAACCCTAAAAATACCCTTGTACCCCAAAACCCAAACGTAGCCCTGAACCCTTAAAATACCCCTGTACCCCAAAACCCAAACCTAGCCCTGAACCCTAAAAATACCCCTGTACCCCAAAACCCATACCTATCCCTAAACCCTAAAACTACCCCTGTACCCCATAACCCAAAACTATATCTGAACCCTTAAAATACCCAAACACCCCAAAACATATACCTCAGTACCCCAAAACATATACCCCTATACCCATACTTACCTTATCCAAACATTTAAAAAAACATGATTTTACCATTCATGTATTTACAACGAATTTCGTTGTAAATGTATGCATGGTAAAAGCATATAAAATGTAATGCCATGCGTTATAATGGCATTGTGGAGTCATGGTACTTTCGTAATGAAAGTATGCGGAGTGATGGTGTGCGGAAAGAAAGTTGCGGAATAATGGGTGTTTACCCTCCCCCGGTAAGTACATTGGTGGCACGGCGGCCCACATCTCCAGCAACATACTCATATTTTTTCACCACCGATTTGAAAAACGCACAGGTCTCTCTCATTGATGGCCAGCACTGACATACACTTTTAGACACACCTCCCGCCACATGTTCTAGAATTGCGAACTTTAGACCTGGGGAGCTACGTCCGAATCTCGGCATCAGCTCAACATCCTGTGATTCCAGGCAAATCGCTTTGTCTCCCCGTGCCTACCACAAATGAATGTGTTCTTCTGTAATGTAAATTGTGCTCATGCCATGTTGTCGAGTTCGCGCTATATAATATTGCAAGGAAAAATAAAGTAGGGAAACTCGAGTTCACACACTACTGTACGCGCACTCTTAAGTGCATCAGCAGTGCACTGTGAATCAGAGCGTTTCAGATGGTGCAATAGGTGCAATCTTCAGAGTGCAGGGCCTGGCGAATGCACATCAAACTCCTCAGCATGGACCCTTCATGTTCTCTTAGGTTTCAAAAAGCAAATCCTCATTTCACAGTGTTCCTAGCACAAAAGTTGATTTTGGGAAGCATGTTACAACAATGTGGGGAGTGAAATGTGCAAGTTCACTAACCCCATGGCATATAAAACCTTTTTATAAGGATTCTCCTTATAAGTACCGGACCCCCACCCCTGGGACACCTAGGGTAGACCCTGGGGGTACCTACCATGCCCAAACTTTGTAGTTTATTAATTTGTAAGTGCCCTAAACACCAAAGTCGAGTTTGGGCACAATTTATATTTTAAAAGCACTCTTGCAACACAGGGCTGCTTTTAAATTGACATCAGGCTCCAGCAGTTCACACATGCAAGTGCAGAAAAGGGCTGCTGGCCTCTAAACTGCCATGCCCTATTCTATACTAGGAATTTAACTGTAGTTTCAATCCCTTTGCCCTATATGTACTAATACTATGACCTTATAGGGTAGGTCATGCCAATCACAGGGGTACCCTAACCCGTAGTGTACCCTAGTGCATGAAGGTCCTTTCATTGTATTCTACGTGTGTCTTTAGCATAGCACTAGCCCTGGGCCTGGTTAGCATAGCTCAGGGTCAGTCAGAGTCAGTTACCACCAGTACCAGTCAGCAAAAGGTGGGGGGTGCCCCGGGCACAGGATGACTTTGCTACAGTATTCCATAGAGGAAGCTCCTGAAGAGAATAAGTAATCTTTGTTGATTTCGAGGGACCTCAAGGCACCCCGTGGCTCCATATAGGAGGCTGCTGTAGAGCATTAGCTGTGTGTGGGTGTTGAATGCACCCTGTGGGCCCCCAGAGAAGGCTGTACAAGGTGCATGGTTCCACAGAGGACGAAGCTGCGGAGGAGCACAAGGTGTATATGTGGGTGTTCACGGTTCATAAGTGAAGACACCACTTAAGTCTTTAAGAGGATGCAGAGTATGGATGTGGGTAATATGGGACTCAAATCACACCCTGCAGGTCTCATAGAGAAGGGTGCCCAGGGACACACTGTATGTATGTGGATGCGTAGGGTTCACAAGTGAAGACATCCTGTTAGCCCCACAGAGGAATAGAAGGTACATATGTCAGCTTTAGGGAACACAGGTCGTCGACTATGAGTCTCATAGAAAAGACTGCAGAAGAGCACGAGGTATGTCTGGGATATTCAGGCACCACGATGAACCTGAGTCCCCTAGAGAAGGCTGCCCAAAAGGGCAAGGTATATGGGAGGGTACTTCGGGAATTGTAAGTAAATACACTCTGCGAGACCTATATAAGAAGCTGCCAAAGAGCACAAGGCGTGCCTGTCAGAGTGCTGAGATCTCAGGCCTTACACCTTTAGCCACAGACACGGCTGCAGAAGATCAGAGCGCTTCACAATAGGAACAGAAATGATACACGAGGAGAACATTACAAGTGAACAAAATACAACAGCAAACATTAAGTTACATGAGGTAAAAGCGACAATTGTGAGCAAACAAAATACAAGAGGTAGCAAACAGTGTGTTACAAGAGAAAAGAGACGTGTGCATGTTACAAAAGAGTACTAAACACAGGTACAAGGATAATACTGCAATAAATGGCATACACTCCAACCACACGAACCCACTGGGAAGGCACTTCCATAGTCATGGAGAATAGAGTTTTCAGTAATGGGAGGTCTTCCTTCAGATAATACAGAGGGTGTGAATTACTTTTGGAGGTATCTTTGGAGGAGGAGAACTTGGAGGTCAGTTTTGAAGACCTGGCAGGTATGTAGGTTTGTGGTCCCCAAGGTGCTTGTACGAAGAGCCGGGTCTCCAGCTTCTTGCAGAGCTCAAGATGTGCGGAGGCGGCTTGGATATGGTTAGTGTGTTTGCCAGGTAAGTTGGCGTCTTGTTGTTGAGCTCTTTATAACTCATGCACTTAGCTTTGAAAATGATGTGGGCTGGAAGGTGCAGTCAGTGCAGGTCTTTCATTGTGGAGGTGAGATGACTGAAGTTAGTCTATGTCGTTTAATGTGGAGAATTTATTGAAGAGCTGGATGAGCTGTGTCGCGTTATGTATGCTCCTTTAGTAGGTGCTAGGTGGTGTTGGGGAGACTGTTGAGCGGGGCTTTGGCTCTCCCGATGAGAGAGGACATGTACGGATGTTCTGAAGTCACCCTCCAAGAGAAACAACCATTCTTTCTCCAAGAGAACCCAGCTCTCTTTGGTCTTTGCAATGTGCTCCTTGAATGAGATGTCTGTGTCAAGGGTGGGGATAAAGTCTGGTAGGTTTAAGTAGCCGCGGCCAATCTTGAACATCTGATTGTTTTGAGCTGTTGGCTACAGGTAGAGTTCAGTCTTTATGGGGTTTCATTTTAGGACATTAGTTGACTTGCAGGAGTATAAAAGTTCAGGGCCGGATTCGAGTCTCTATATGTCATTGGGTGAGGATATCTTTAGGTAAAGTTGAGTATCATCCGCATATCGATGGATGTCGATGCTGCTGTTTGTAAGAATGGATCCAGGAGATCCCTTGCAAAGGGTAAAGAGGATGAGGGAAAGGATGGAGCTCAGACGTACTCCGCTGGAGACAGGGTATTTCTGTGATCTTGTAGAACCTATTTGCATGAACTTGCGCCAGGTGTTGCCGTAAGTTGGCAACCATTTCATGATAGACCTGAATATACACTGTGGCTTTTTCAGGATGTTGATGAGAGCTGAATGTCCATCTGTGACGAAGGCTTTAGAGAGGTCCATGGCCAGGAGGGCAGGGGTTGTTCTTCTCATTGAGGAGGAGGGTATTGTTGACTCCTTCGAGTGTTGTTGTCTATGTGCTCCTGGGACTGTTTTCTTCATGATTTTGTCTACAAGTGGAAAGTAGATTATAGGGTGGAAGCTGGTGAGGTCAGCTGGGTCCAGGGATGGTTTCTTTAGGAGGGGAAAGATCTGGCTTGTCCTAAGAGAGTTTTCTTGACTGAGGTTGATGATGAGAGTGGGTGGAAGGAACTCTTTTTGATTTTTTTAACAGTTTGATGGTGGATGAAGAAAGGGAGGTTGCCTAGAAAGTCTTCTGGATATTGGAGGGATCCGCACGCATGAATTGATTGAACCAGTTCCATTTGGTGGTGAGGAAATTGGGGAATGGTTGGAAGTGCGGAGGCGTGGAAGTGGATCCAAATTTGCCAGTCTTGGTAAAGTAGAGGTTGATGGCATTTCATTTGTCAACTGATGCAGGGATTGTAGGTTCTGGGAGAGGGTTAGTTCAATGTTTGACATCCTTGAAGAGGGCTTTGTTTCTGACGGTTATTATATTATTATTATTATATTAAATTTATAAGGCGCATAGCTACCCGGAGGTTTCCTGGCGGCCAGAACAATTTGCAAACAGAGCAGACAGCATTTACTGGTTGAATAGCCAGGTCTTAAGGCCTTTTCGGAAGATTTTGTGGCTAACTTTGTGGCGGAGTAGGGAGGGTAGTGAGTTCCACAACATTGGTGCCAGATACGAGAATGAGCGTCCGCCCATACGTGAAAATTTGAATCTGGGAACTATGAAATTAGCTTGGGATGAGGAGCGAAGTAGAGGGGTCGGAAGATATGTCTAGGCTAGGGAGCAAAGGTAATGGGGAGCTGTGCCTAGTTTAATCTTATGCATATAGCATAAGGCCTTACATTTCGTCCGGTGCTCAATCCTGAGCCTGTGGAGATCACGTGAAGTGCCTGTGATGGAGGATGCTTTAGGTACATGACGAAGTAGCCTGGCCGCAGACTTCTGCACCACCTGCAGCTTGCGTACTAACTCCCTATTTGCTCCTAGATAAAGGATGTTGCCATAATCAAGCCTCGACATGATGATTAATGCCTGGATGACCGTTCTTTGAGTAGATTCAGGCAGCATCCATAGTATCTTACGGAGCCATCTGAGAATAGTGAGGCAAATAGAAGTGGTCTTTGCTACTTGCTGTTTCATAGTCAGCTGATCATCAATCACTATCCCCAAATTACATACAGTTTGTACCGGTTTAGGAAGTTCACCCATTTCAGACGGAAAGTGGTGCGGGCTCCAGAGACCTTTATCCTTCCCCAAGCCCTCCGTCTTATCTCCATTTAGCTTTAACCAGTTAGCATCAATCAATCAATCAATGACACTTGTAAAGCGCGCTACATACCCGTAGGGTCTCAAGGCGCTGGGGGGGGGGGGGGGGTGCCGCTACTGCTCGAACAGCCAGGTCTTCAGCTTCTTCCTGAAGGAGAGGTGGTCTTGGGTCAGGCGCAGGTCGGTCGGCAGGGAGTTCCAGGTCTTGGCAGCCAGGTAGGAGAAGGACCTTCCTCCTGTAGTCGCTCTTCGGATGCGGGGGACGGCGGCGAGGGCGTGGTTGGCTGATCGGAGGTGGCGTTTGGGAGCGTAGAAGTTGACTCGGCTGTTGAGGTAGCTCGGGCCTTGGTCGTGTAGGGCTTTGTGTGCGTGGGTGAGGAGGCGGAAGGTGATTCTTTTGTTGACGGGGAGCCAGTGAAGGTCTCTCAGATGTCCGGAGATGTGACTGGTTCGTGGGATGTCGAGGATGAGTCTGGCTGAGGCGTTCTAGATCCGCTGGAGTCTCTTCTGGAGCTTGGCGGTGGTACCGGCGTAGAGGGCGTTGCCGTAGTCCAGTCGGCTGGTGACGAGGGCCTGGGTGACGATCTTCCTGGTCTCGGTGGGGATCCACCAGAAGATCTTCCGTAGCATGCGTAGGATGTTGAAGCACACCGAGGAGACGTTGTTGACTTGCCTGGTCATGGAGAGGGAGGAGTCCAGGATGAAGCCCAGGTTGCGTGCATGGTCTGTCGGTTTGGGTGCGGTGCCCAGGGCGGGAGGCCACCAGGAGTCGTCCCAGGCGGAGGGTGAGGGGCCCAGGATGAGGACCTCCGTCTTGTCCGAGTTCAGTTTCAGGCGGCTGGTCGTCATCCACTCGGCTACCTCTTTCATCCCTTCGTGCAGGTTGGCTCTGGCGGCGGTGGGGTCGTTGGTCAGGGAGAGGATCAGCTGGGTGTCGTCGGCGTAGGAGATTATGCTGAGGTTGTGTTTGCGTACGATGGCCGCGAGGGGGCTCATGTAGACGTTGAAGAGGGTGGGGCTCAGAGATGATCCTTGAGGGACGCCACAGATGACTTCGGAGGCCTCTGACTTGTACGGTGGTAGGCGGACTCTCTGTGTTCTTCCGTCGAGGATGCATCCAGCTGGTGATTTTATACAGCTCTACCTGTAAGGATGAAACTCTGGAGTTGTCATTGGCGGGTAGTGAAAAGAGGAGCTGGGTGTCATCCGCATAAGAGAAGATTGACAACCCAGCCTCTTCCGCGATGGTGGCTAAAGGGCTGACGTAAAGATTGAATAGCATAGGACTGAGTATTGATCCATGTGGCACTCCATAAGGAGATGCATAGGTCTTGGAATAAACCGATGGAGAAAAGACCTGAAAAGTCCTATCAGTGAGGAAGTTTTTAATCCAATCCAGAGCTGAGCCAGCAATTCCCAAGGACTGGAGTGCTTTTAGAAGGGTAGGATGAGACACCGGATCAAAGGTCTAATAGAATGAGTGCCACCGTTTCCCCTTTATCCAGAGGCAGGCGTATTGTTTCAGTGACTCCTAAGAGAGTAGACTCTGTGGAGTATCCAGCTCTAAAGCCTGATTGGGACCCGTGTAAGATGTCATTGGATTCCACAAACCGTGTAAGCTGTTGGTTCACGTGTTTTTCCAGGATCTTAGAAAAAACAGGGATTAAGGAGATCGGGCGGAAGTTGGAAGGCTCAGCTGGATCTGCATTTGGTTTCTTCAAAAGGGGGAGAACCATTGCGTGTTTCCATTCTGCTGGTAAGATGGCTTCCCTCAGTGAGGCTTTAAGTAGATCCATGACGATCTTTAATGAGGAGGAATTTAGATTTTGAAGAATATTGACTGGAAGTGGGTCGTTAGGGGAGCCTGATTTGAGACTGTTTAGATTAGCATTAAAAGACAAAGGGTCTAAGGGTTGCCAGTTTGTTATTTCCATGGTAGAAGCGGAATCAGAGGGCCCGACTGGGTTGTTACAGTCAAGAGCGGGGGATGGATTCATTATATGCTGTTCCTTATTAGTAGTTGCCGACTCGAGTTCTGCATAGATTTTTCTACTTTTTTGATGAAGAACTTCGCCACAACTTCACCGTGTGCTTCATCAAGTGTTGGGGGTATCGGTTCACAGGTTGCTCCTGAGAGATCCCCAACTAATTTGAACAGGACTTTTGCATTATTTTGTGCTGATGTGATAGTTTTGTTCACATATTCAGCACGCGCAGCTTTACATAGGGAATTATACTCTCTCTTAGCAGTTTTATAACAAAGCTTGGATTCTAAGGCATAATCCTTCCTCCAGCGTCTTTCCAAAGCCTAACATTTTGCTTTTTCAATTTTTAATTTTTCGGTGAACCATGGGGCAGGATTATTTGATTGCTTAAGTGAAATGGGGAGGCAGGTGTTCACAGATGCCGTTATCCAAGTGTGGATGGCCGCTGCGTCCGAGATTTGAATGGAAGAAGAGTCAGGAATATTGATCACGAGATGTTGATTTAGAGAGTCAATATCTAGTTTCATCCAATTTCTACTTCTGACTTTGGGTAAGGAGATGGCCGGGCTATTCAGCCATGAATCAAACACCAACTTAAAGTTTACCAAAAAATGGTCAGACTAAAGTAAGGGCAGGGCTTTTTGGCTAAGAACATTGGGTAGATTTGAAAATATGGGGTCTAGCAAGTGGCCTCCCCTGTGAGTAGGACCTGTATTACGGAGTGGTATGTTCATGGCTTCTAGATCGGCAATCAAGCTAGAGCCAATCTTACATGTAGGATCGTCAAAGTGAATATTAATGTCGCCCACGATGGTGAAATTGGCTGCATTGAGTAGAAAAGGGGCAATAATATCTGGAAAGCTTGCCGCCCATGGCCCAGCTGCACCCAGGGGGGATACACCAGGAAGCCAGTCAGTGTGAACTGAGGTTTAAGGAGCAATCTAAAGAAACCTGCTTCACAGCCTCCTCAAGGCGTGTCTCCATTCACACAAGTAATCTTTTTTTTTAATAATCGCGACACCGCCACCGATTTTGTCTCCTCGGTCTTTCCTAACAATTGTGTAGGTTGGTGGTGGGGCCACTGCATTATCAGGGCCGGAGCTTTCGTGTAACCATGTTTCCGTAAGGAAGATTGCGTCAGGCTGAGGTGGTGAATTATAAAGAAGATCAAAAATGTCCTCCTTATGTTTCGCGAGGGATCTGCAATTTAGGTTAAAATGTAACCTCTTTGGATTGGGTTTTGATAGTCCTCCCCCAGCTGATGGCTGTTTAATGGAATAAAGCCGGTGGCAGTATTCTTCGACTGTGGTTTCTTGTGTGAAGTAGTGCAGGTTCCCTCACTGATGGTGGTTTTGTAGTAAAAGTATTTAGCTGCTATGATGCATTATCTGTGGTTAGACTTAGTTTTTTCAGTAGGGTGAGGTCAGCCTGAAGTTTGAACTTCTGCTGTTTTCGTATGTTAAGCTTGTTTTCATTAAGCTCTGACATCTGTGGTGGACTGAAGTGTTCTGGAAAGTTCTTGAATTTTTACTCAGATATATGTCGTTGATGGAATGGAAGGATATTTTTCCTCTTCTCAGTTGTGCTTGATGCTGAGGTGTAGAATACTCAATGGTGAAGGGGGTGGCAAGGTGCTCGGTCCAGCAGAGGTCTGTGGTAGTCCAGCAGCAGATACGAGGAGATGCTGTTAGAATGAGTTCTTGTGTGTGGTCTTTGGAGGAGGCAGTGAACCAGGTTTCGTGGGTGGAGAGTGAAACTAAGTGTGTTGGGTCAAGACATCAGTGATGTCTGAAGTGTTTGTAACTGCACAGTGTGCATTGATGAGTAGCAACCGAGTATGAGGTTGTGATACAAACACAATTCCTAGGACCCGATTCACAGAACTAACTTAAGACAAAATCCTAAACTTACTACCATTTTCGTATTCACAGAAGGCACTTACTCATTCCGGTATTCACAGAAGGCACTTACTCATTTTGGTATTCACAGAAGTTAGGACTCCTAACTTTAAAACTCCTGAATGCCTTCTGTGAATACACAAAGCCTTAAAATTAGGATTTTTCTCAATTTAGTAGTAGTAAAGTTAGGACTCCTAACTTTAGGACTCCTAAATGCCTTCTGTGAATACACAAAGCCTTAAAATTAGGATTTTTCTCAATTTAGTAGTAGTAAAGGTAGGACTCCTAACTTTAGGACTCCTAAATGCCTTCTGTGAATACGGAAAGTCTTGAAATTAGGATTTTTCTCAGTTTAGGCATTTAGGCGTCCTAAAGTGAATACCGAAATGAGTAAGTGCCTTCTGTGAATACCAAAATGAGTAAGTGCCTTCTGTGAATACCAAAATGGTAGTAAGTTTAGGATTTTGTCTTAAGTTAGTTCTGTGAATCGGGCCCTAACTGTTCCAATTATGAAATTCACTGGTACTGTACCCATTTCATGCTTAGAGGCTCAAAATATTATTTGTTTGTTTGGATTGCTCATTAGGGGTAAGATAGAGCTTCGCAGCCTCGTGGTTCCTGTGGAAAGGATGAGTAGTGTGCTTTGCAAAGTGAGTGCATGTGTATGTAGGTGGATTTATCTGCCAGTGTAGGTTGTATCTGTCTGCCACTGGTGGCCAAGTCTGCATAGGTGCCACTGGGGGATAAATCTCCTGTCTTAGTTTCTGTTGAGGGTCTGCCAGTTTACCACACAAAGAAACTTTGGAAATCCTGGAAGAAGTTCTATTTGAAGAAGAATGGACGTACCACACACCAAGACATGTGGTCCTTGAATGCTGCCGCCTGGCCCTTACGGAAAATTTCTTTCGGTTTGAGGAGACACTGTACCGCCAACAACACGGTACCAGTATGGGCAGTACTTTTGCGCCGAGCGTAGCTGGACTGTATGTCCACTATTTGGAGAAGAAAAAAATCCTGACCATGGATAACCCATACACTAATCAGATAATGCTGTGGAAGCGTTATATTGATGACATTCTGTTGATCTGGAACGGCAATGAGGAAGAGGCAATGAACTTCTGCGCCTGGCTCAATGAATAAGACCCTTTTTTACAATTTACTAATACAATGAGCAGAACCCATCTGGTGTTCCTGGACCTGAACATATGGGCAAAAGACGGAACCCTATCGACCAGCACTCACTATAAACCAACTTCGAGAAATTGTCTCCTAACTTACAACAGCTTCCACCCAAGGCACCTGAAGCAAAACCTCCCGTTTGGACAATTCCTACGGCTTAGACGGAATTGTTCCAACAAATCAGACTACCTAGTGCAAGCTGAGGAACTGAGCAAAAAATTGGAACAACGGAATTACCCAAAGAAGGTAATAAAGGAGGCCAACAAAAGGGCAAGTAATAACAACAGGGATGCCCTTTTGGAACCAAAAGTACAAAATCCCTCATCAAATGAAAGACCCATCTGCATTACAACTTTTGACAAAGTATCAAACCAGGTCACTAAGATTGTTAAGAAACACTGGACCATACTGAACAGTGGTGATCTAAACATCCCGAAGCCGATGTTCGGCCACCGAAGAGGTATGAATTAAAAAATGTACCTGGTCCATACATGACCAAAACTTGTGGAGAACACCAACAGACTTCATCCACTATCAAACGGTCACTACCCATGTAATAATTGTAGTGTTTGCCACCTGACCTAAGTGACTAAATCAGTCACGTTTAACAATAATACCACATGGTAACTCAAACAGTTTTCTAACTGCAATACAAGTGGGGTGGTATATCTGATCACATGTACTTGCAATCTACATTATGTAGGCATGACCCCAAGGAAAGTCAGCACCCGGATAGTGGAGCACAGGAGTAATATTCGCTGTAAAAAAGCCACCACTCGCATGACCAACCACTTCATTGAAAAAAACCACACACCAAACGACTTGCGATGGGTGGTTTTAGAATGTGTGAAGAACAGAGACAACCTTGAAAAAACCCTTCATGAACACGAACAGAGTTGGGTTTTCAGACTACAGACAGATATAAATGGGCTGAACGATGACATACCCTGGGGTGCCTTTAACTGCTGAACACCCCAATACGATATATACCAAAATAGCAGTGGACCTGGTAGGTCTTCATGAACAATCCTGATACAGTATCTGTTTGAAAACCGGAATTGACAAAATCCTCAGAAAACATTCAGAATTAATTCTGGGAATCTATACCAGTAATTATGTGACCCCTCTTCTGTACATGTCGTTTTTTGTACATATCGTTTTTACAATAATTTTTTCCAATTGTTTTATAATTGGCCCGAACATCTGCCCAGCAGTGTCTGAGTAAGTCATCTATGCGCGTTTATTAAAACGAGTTTCACAACATACTGTTTCATTAACATTATCCCCGTTTCTGGGAATTTGTTGTTCCTCTATAAAACGCTGAACCAATTGAAACGGAAGAAAGACCGCCTCTGCCTGTTTCCGTTTGCATCCTCCTAAAATGGCCGCTCGAACGAAACGGTCTAGTTTCCAACCCGGAAACTGGAACAAACAAAAACCGAGCTCACGGATCGCATTCTAAGATGCGATCCGAGGGGAAGCAGCTAGGTAGTACGGCGCAGCGTTGCTGATTAGGAAGTAAGTGAATGACCACGTTTCCTAAGACAGAGATGTGACAAACGAATCTCTGAAATAACCATGGCCCAAAAACTTCTCGTTTTTGAAAATTAACCGCGTATTTACAATCCCGTAATTTTACAGCATTGTTTCCACCGAGGCGACACCGCCCCCCTCAGAGACCATGATGTGCTATTAAGCACCTACAAATGTAAATATCTGGCATATTTCTCTTGTTATGTGTTAAATCTGTGTTCACTGTCTGTGTTTTTGTTAAGTCACTTCTGGTGTTTGTATAAGATATTTCACGTTATAATCACCTCACGTGTTATTTATCTAGCAGACACCGGACCTGAAAGCGTGCAAGCACCAATATGGTGTAAAAAACACCATACAGAGTGTGCATCATGAAGGACGTTTTAATAAACCCCGATCTCGGTTGAGAAAGGGGCTAGGTGTTTTTAACTCTGCTTTATTCATTTCTTTTGCAGGTTCCTCATTGAGCAATACGTTCGCCCTAAAGGTCACGCGTATGTATTCTGAAGCACGCAAGTATCAGATTGGTACAGCGTTATTCACTGTAAATACTACCTTTTTTTCACTAATAATTCCTTGACCCGGATTTAGGCTTCTAGGAGTGGCACAATACAGGGCGGGTCCCTGTATGGTCCTGACGAAACGCTAGGGGTAGCGTGAAACATGTTGACCATATACTGAACCTACCTACATTATTGGTCGGTGTACAGTATAAACCCCATTTTTAACATACCAGTCTAGGAGCAAAATAAAACATTGAGGCCCACTAGCACGGTATTTTTAACCCACACTCTCACCCACTCCACTTTTTTCTACACCACACATAGTCCTTCACTACTACAGTGCTCCTACGTAGTTCGCAAGTCGCAGCAAGCCCCTTTTCGTAGAGAACTGGGATGGCCCCAATGATGAAGCATGTCACCGTGAGGAAACTCCGGTGAGTGAGGGGACTAAAAGAAAGACATTTTTTCTTTCTTTTCTGACTACACTTAGACTTTATTTTGTAGTTAGCCACCACACGAGACAGGTCTCCGAACCCAGACACTGGGTTCTTTTTCTTCATATGTCTCTTTAGGAGGACGACCTGTTCTCGAGAACCTCCTTTTCCCTCTGATTATACATGTAGATGGTATAGGCCAGTAGGGCTGGGGCCAAAGCAGTTGGTGTCTTCTTCTTCCTGGGTCAGCACGGCTCTTTGGGGTAGCCATTCAGGAACCACACCAGGGCTGGTCGTTTTTCAGTGGGCATCTCTAGCGCTATATACATTAAACCCCACACCGGCATCAGTGTGGGTTTAATGTGCTGAGAAGTTTGATACCAAACTTCCCAGGTTTTAGAAAAACGACATTATGGGCTGTGGAGTTAGTAATGAGCAACTCCCAGCACCAAATACTCTTTATGGCTTTACTACGCTTACAATGTCTAAGAATAGACTTAGGCACTGTAGGGGTGCAGAGCTCATGCCACTGTACCCTCATCTGGTAAGTCAGAGGGGTGAATTACCTAGGCCTAAGGCAGTGGATTGTAGTGTGTGCCATGACAACTCTTCACTTTTCTCTGCACCAGGACATGCAGCCTGCAATGTCAGTTTGTGCGTGTAAAGGTACACGGCCTCTAAAATTGGCACAATAGGTGCTGCAGCCCTTAGAGGCCTTCTATGGTCACTGTGCTCATGGTACCCATGGTACCTTTTACAGGAGGCTTACCTGTGCCCAGAGATGTGCCAATTGTGGATACAAAGGTACAGTTTTGGGAAAGAACACAGGCCCTGGGAACCTGATGGTAGGGACCCAGGGCACATCAAGTCAGGTTGCGTCAGATGTCAGGCAAAAAGTGTGCGGAACCATGCAAAAAGGGTCACTTTCCTACAAGTAGTGCCACAACTTAATTTTATTATGGGTTTAGATGTAAAATACTAATGTCTTTATCAAGTAGAATTGAGTGCCAGTGATTAAGCTAATTTACCCGGAGCAGGAATTCTGGCCTAGTCCTTGCAGATCTAAAGAGGTCCAAATAGGCGGCACCCTTGTCTGTGTCCTTGTTTGTGATACTTGGAGCTGGTGCTCACAGTCTTGATATGTGGGACTGGAACTTGCAATTTGAATATGTGTGGCTGGTTCTCACAGTCTGGGCATGTATGTTTGCGACTGGAATTATATTTTTGTAAGTAAGACCGCACTCTACAGATCTACACTTATTTCTTGTACTCTGATCTCTGCAGGTGAAACTTCAAGAGTGGTGGCGTCTTCTGAAGAACGAGGAGGAATATATTCTGGAGTCTAAAGTCAAGGAAGAGGAACAATATAAAACCATGAGAGTGAGTGGCTGCAGTGAGTGCTGTGTGTCTCTGTGTCTGTATTTGTATTTTCACATGTACTTGTGTGTACCTCTTAAAGTTCAAGACACACAGAAGCCGATTAGACACCCTACAGACTGCTTCTTGATACACACTGGGTCACCAGAGTCACCGCTGTTGGACATTGTGTCTGAAATCAGCCAAGGATGTGTCTTAAAATAAATAAAAATTACTTTGCTCACCTTAGGGTAATACTTCCACTCGCGCGTCCTCCTAAGGCTCTGGCTCCCTCTCAGCTGCCTGTGTGCCCCCCGCACAACTCCTTGCTCCGCCAGCAAACCTTTGCCCGCGCGGCCGTCTCGCACTGCAGCAGCCTCCAAACCCAAGCGGCCAAGCCACTGACGTCAGCCGCGCGTGAGCTCTTCTCCCACACCGGGCCACTAGAGGGCACATGCCAGCAACAACAGCTGAAGGCAAGGCGAGCTCCCGCTGGGTCTTTATTGATTTTGAGCCTTTCTACCCACGACCTGCTTTTCTGAAACAGTGCGCACCGCTACGCTTTACGGACATTTTTACTCTGTTTTTTAAATATTTAAGGCTTTTAACATGCAGCGTGACACCGGCAACATGCTGCGCTGCTTACTAAACACAAAGTATTGAAAAAAGAAAGTTTGGCAAGCCACACCTTCATTTTCTTCGGCGCTGCTCGACAAACTCTGTTGGGCAGTGTTTTCACAGCGCACCAGGACACAGTTAAAAGTAAAAAACTCAAATGCTACATTAAACTGGACTTTTATTCAACATAAACAAAAAATTCTAATACTGTGATATTGTTTATCGGTATCGTTAGACATGCGTTGGTTGTCCTCGGTTATAACCAATGCAGCGACTCCATTTTGATCAACAGTCCAGCGGTGTTCATGTTCAGAAGCCCCAAAGCACCCCCGGCAGGACGATGCCATGCGCACCCGCATCGGCACCTACGACGGCACCTTACATTGCGACGAGGGCAGCTCTGGCGTATTTTCCATGGAGAAGCACTGTATTGTAACTGGCTTGTTATAATCTACTAGCGGGAGGTAAGGTCCTTGTTTGAAGCTGGGATAGGAGGTGTGTTAGACCTGGGATCTCTGGTTGGCTAAGGCCAAAGTTAGGCAGAGACCACCACTCTAGTCAGGGCTGGGGAGTTACATGCCAAAGATAACCCCTGCTCACCCCCTTGATAGCTTGGCACGAGCAGTCAGGCTTATCACGGAGGCAATGTGTAAAGCGTTTGCGCAACACACACACAGCAGCAACACACTAGGGACACCACAAAAAGAACTTGACACAAGGTTATATATAAAAATAGCCTTTGTATTACCATAAACACATTAGATCATAATCACACAATGTACACTATGCCAACTGGCACTAGGCAGTAGCTACAGGGAATTATATACACCTGACAGGACCACATGGATCACTGTCAGAATCAGCACTTAATAGAAATAGTAGATGTAGCACATACAATAACTATAGCACAAAATAACAACTGTAGACACAACCAGTAACTACTGGTAGAAGTTAGGAACACACTATGCCATCATAATCACATTAGGAATACATTACGCAGTGAAACATAAACTCACTAGCATCAACCATAATATGCAAAACAACCACCTAATCCTAAAACGCTTTTAGAGGTATAAACCAGGGTGCATAAATACATTACACATACATCACATTAGGCATTGCTATCATAAACACAGTATGCCATCACCTAAGGTGCGCAAGAGTTTAGTCCTAAATGTGGCAGCTGCCCACTATTTTCTGGGCAGCTGGGGATGTATGGGGATGAGGGAGTGCGTCTCACTCCTACCTTCAATCTTCCCCCCAAAGAACTGTGCGCCTAAATGGTGCAGATGCCCACTACTTGCTGGGCAGCTGGAAATGTTTGAAGGAGGCATGGGCTCCCAGTGGCCCTTAAAACAAATGCCAAACATGGGAGCCACCCGTGGCTCTGGGAGTAAATTAGCGAGCGTTGAAGCCCCACAGGGCTAATTCAGGCCCTCAAACACTGTGGGGCACAACACGGGGCGAGGACACGGGCCTCTCTGGCCCTCTAAATAATTATGGGCTCATAGGAGCGGCCCACTGACTGACGGGGCCGCTCTGACTCAGGGCCCCACACTGGGTTCTTTCAATTAAAATATTCCCCCACATGTTGGAGCGGCCCGCAACGGCGGGCCCGTTCAGGACAGAGGCAGTGTCACTCTGCCTGGTCCAGCAGCAATGCAGCACACAGGGAACCCCCCAGCCCGTCTTGACTTACCGGGCTGCTCCTCCAGTGGGGTCCTCTCCTTGGTCCGGGCTGCACTCGTCTCTGGTGGAGCCTCCGAGGCTCCAGGTACTTAGGTTGCATGCGGGGCTCCTATCTCTGACACGGAGCCCCGTCCACACCTTCAGCCACTCTCCGCTCCTCTCTGTGCACCACGGAGCTCTCCCTCGCTCTCGGAGGCCCCGGGTGCAGACGCCGCCTCTGTCTTCAGTCTACCAGAGCGCGGGGTGGGCTCCTGTCGGCTTCCGGATTGGCTTCCCTTTACTTCCGGGTCGCCGCGGGCAGTGTGGCGGCCCTCAGTGTTTTACTTTTGGCGGCTGCAGGTTGTAATACGGGGTAGGCTCCCGTTCTTCAGCATGAAGTCCCTGGCTGGGTGGGCACCCGCTAGGGATATCAAAGCGGCACAAAGTCCCTGGCGGGGTGGGCACCCGCTAGGGGTATCTAAAAACGGCAGATCTGCGGGGTGGGAACCCGTGCCACAAATAAGCACTATTGTGGGGGAATCTCCACGCCAGGGATCCCCCACCCAAAATGATCGCAGCCTCGGGCTGCCACCGCAATCAGAAGCACTGCTCTTCAGGACAGCAAAGCGATCTTCAGGTATCAAGAAATAAAGCGCTTCTCAGGGAAATAATGCGCTTCTTTAGGCCACAAAGATATAGCCCTTCCCAGGCACTTAAAGGCAAAGTCCAGAGAAAGTCTTTCAGAAGGCAGGGGGGGCAAAGGCTGGGCCCAGGGGTCAGCTCACAGGGCCCTCCAGCATGGAGGCAGTCCCCACTGTCGGTACCTCCTGGCATCCAGCAGCAGCAGCAGGCCCCCCTCAAGTTAGAAACACAGAGAGAGAATATTTTCATGGGGTCACAGCCCCTTCTTATACACATGTTTACTTTGTCTACAACTGTAGGGCCAGGGGAGAACCAGATGCAACTGGTTGAGGAGCACTTTGTTTTGCTCAGCTCCCCTCTCTATTTACAGGACAGGCCAGGGACATCAGACGCACCACAGGAGGTGGAGCCAGCATTGTGGAGGGAAGGCACAGTCCTATTCAGGTCCCAGGTGCAACTCCTCCCTCCCATCTACATGCAGATCTCCCCATTTACCACCGGACAGACCCATTGTGGCTCCTGGAGCCAAGCACACCAGCCAGCCCCCGTCAGTCACAAGCCAGACAGGCAATTCACATTCACTGCACACAGAAATGGCAACTTCTAAAAGTGGCACTTCTCCACTAGTCACATTAAATCTGCGCACACCATGGCGCAGCATTTATTCTCACGAGTTCGCACATACCAAACTCACCCCTGCACTCCTCTCACATCAGGAACTACCATGGACACAATATCTCCCATGCATTCCTATGGGAGGGCAGGCCAATCTCACCACATGCACTCAGAGTGCGCACGCACTTTACACTGTGACACAGTGCTAAAGTGTGCAAAAGCCCCAAACTACTAGTATCAGGTCACATCAAAAGGCAAAAAGTTTAGGGGTGAACCTGCCAAAAGGGCCAAGTCCAACAAGGGGTTACAGAGCAGGTTTTGTGGGAGGGCATTCCAGATGATAGGGGCATTCCCAGAGAAGGAGCGTGATTGTGTGGATTTATTTTTATGCAGTGGTGGGATTAGGAGGAGGGTATTGGTGCTTCTTAGAGGTCGTGTGGTGCCCGCAATGAGGAGTTTCTTGGAGAGGTACTGCGGAGTGTTTTGGTGGAGGACTTTATGAGTAATGCAGGCAGTTTTGTAGGCAGATCTGTCTTTAATAGGGAGCCATTTAAGAGATTTTAGAGCTGGGGATATATGATCGAAGCATTTGCAGTCTGAGATGAGCCTAGCTGCAAGGTTGAGCACAGCTTTGATTGGAGCAAGCTCGACCTTGGGGATCCGTTGAGGACGGCGTTACCATAATCAATACGTGAAAGGACAAGTGACTGAACTACAATTTTCATCGGTAGGTATACAGGGTTTGATTTTCTTTAGGTGACGGAGAGTGCAGGGGGCTCCTTTAGCAGAGTTTTTGATGTGGACGTTAAGGGTTAGGGTGTTGTCGATAGAAATACCAAGAGATTTGAATGGAGTTGGACAGGGCGAGTGAGCAGTTGAGTCCGTTAAGGTCAGAGATCAAGGATTGAATGGGGAGAGGGTTATTTTTGGGGGAGAAGAGAATGATTTCGGTTTTATTAGGGTTTCGTTTGAGATGATTGGAATGGAACCAGGTTTGGATCTTGGTAAGGGTGTTGTTCAGGTGTAGGAGGTCAGCGTGATTTTTGATCTTGTAATAGATTTGGGTGTCGTCGGCGTAGAGGTTGTAGTTGATGTCTGCTTGTTTAAGAATGAGGGTGAGGGGTTCCATGAAGAAGTTAAAGAGGGAGGGAGAGAGAATAAATCCTTGGGGGACTCCAAGGGAGACAGGAGTGGGGTTAGAAAGACAGTTTTGAATTTTGATTTGCTGAGTTCGGTGTTGTAGGTAGGAGACAAACCATTTGTAGGCAGTACAATTAAGGCCGAAACGGGTCCTAAGCACATTAAGTAGAGCTGAATGGTTGACTGTATCGAACGCAGCAGAGAGATCAAGGAGGATAAGAAGGCAGGTCTCGCCATTATCAAGTGAGTGGTGGATGTCATCGGCAACATTGAGCATTGCCGTTTCGATGCTGCAGCCTTTCCTGAAGCCTGATTGAAAGGGGTCGAGTAGGTTGAAGTTTTCGATGTGTTTGTCTAGTTGTAGTAGGACACATTTTTCAAGGACCTTTGAGAGTAGGGGGAGGTTAGTGATGGGGCGGAGGTTGTTTAGGTCGTTGGGGTCAGCTTTGGGGTTCTTGATTATGGGAGAGATTTGTCCAAGTTGAAGGGAGGTGGGGACACAGCCAGTGGAGAGAGATGTGTTGATGATTGTGGTCCAGTATGGGGTGATGATGTGCTTAATGGAAGGTACAAGGTTAGAGGGTAAGAGGTCTTTTGTGTGGGAGGACGGTTTAAGATTACCAATTATTTTAAGGACTTCTAGCTCAGTCACTGGGAGGAAGTTGATCAAGGAGGCATTGTTCTTTAATTGTGAGTTAGGGGAGTTGGTTTCCGGAGATGTGGTAGGGGATAAGTGTGGGAAGTGGTTAGGGGGGTGAAGAAGTAGGTGGGTGAGGAGAGTCGCTGGGGAGCGGTAGAATATTGGACGGAAGAGAGAAGAGGTCAACTGGTCGAGGGGATGTGGAGTGGGCATTAGAGGTGAGGATGGGTTTGCATTGGGAGTTGGAGGGGAGCTGTGTGGAAAGAAAGGATTGATCAATTTTGTCTATTTTTTCCGAGAAGAAGTGGGAAATTTCTTCACATCTGGCTGAGGAGGCGATCAGATTTGGAGGTGCGTGGGAAGTTTGGTTTCGAATGATTTTGAAGAGTTCCCTAGGTCTGTTTTTGGCACGATCAAGTTGAGTGCGGAAGAAGGATGCCTTTTCCTTGAAGATGTGCTTTTTGTACGTGGATCCAGCACGTCTGAGGGGTGCAAGATGGGAGGGGGTGGATGGTGTCTACAGGTTTTTCGACAGTCTGAGTGACCGTCTTTCATTATTAAGCTCGGTATTAAACCAAGAGTTGGAGGGGGTGTTTCTTTGGTTTTTGAGTTTAGTCGGGGCTAACTGATCAAGAATAACGGCAACAGTATTGTTGAAGTGTTCATTGAGGTCATTAGCTTTTTGTGAGGGGGAATGAGAAGAAGTTGAGCTTGGAGTTTAGACTCAAGAACAACCAGGGGACTATGTTTTAGATTTCTGGTCAATTTCTTAGGTCTGTTAATTTTGGAGGTGGGGAGATTTGCAGTGGTAGCAATGGTGAACAGTAAAAGGTGATGGTCAGATCAGTCAACGGGGACGATATTGGTCACGGAGGCCAGATCTTTGTTGGAAAGAATCCGTCAAGGATGGCTCCTGAAATGGATGCCACTGTCCCAGAACTCAACCCCTCACCATTCACAGAATCCTATTACCAGACTGCTACACATCTACGTACATATATGCACTGATCTTGCACACGGAAGGTTAGGTCAAGAGTTTCAGGTTCGCACTAAAGCAGTACTTTACAATAGAATTGTTAGAAATGGGGGTCTCTAGTTGGCAGCGGATGGCGCCAATGTCCAAATAGTGATCCTTCTTCCTAAGTCAGAGTAAGGGGGCTACACCCTTTAATAACCCCTGCTCAACCCTGTGGTAACGTAGCACAAGCAAACAGGCCTATCTCAGAGGCAGTGTGTGAAGCATTTATGACCATACACAATAATGCAGTGAAGACACTACAAAGGGACACCACACAAGTAGCTATAGAAAAAAGACTATCTTTATGTAGGCTTAACACAAGGCTCAAAAGCCATCAAGAAGCCACAATGCATGTAAATGTAGATTCACTCAAAAAGCAATAAAAGCACTCAAAAGCGGGTCTACGCGATCCGGTGTTGCACAATGTACCTGAGGTTTAAAGGAGCATGTCACGCAGCTTCGTGAGGAAAACGTGATAATGTTATTATGTTATGTTATTATAATTTATTGTGCGCACAGCTACTCCAGCCAAGGAGCGTCCCGGCGCATAGACAAGGAGAAACATAACACAACAGGAAACATAAGACATAATAGGGCAGCTAAAACAGAAAAGTTTTTATTGCTCTCCGGAAGGTCATAAGGTCCTCTAGCAAACGGATTTCAACCGGGAGAGAATTCCAGGTTAATGCAGCTTTTACGCTGAAGGAGCGACCCCCCATACGGCTGAGTCTGAATCTAGGGACTACAGCAAGGGCCTGGCCTTGAGAGCGGAGGGTGCGAGTGGGGACATAGAAAGAAAGACAGCTGGACAAGATTTCAGGGCCTATACCTCTCAAGATCTTAAAGGTCAGACAGAGGACCTTAAAGAGAATGCGCTTCCTCACTGGAAGCCAGTGTAGGGAGCGAAGGACACTCGCCACCGGGCAAAATCTGGGCAGGCCGACAATCGCTCTAGCCGCAGCATTTTGAACCCGTTGCAGGCGAGTTAACTCAGCCTGGTTGGCCCCGGCCAGAAGAGAGCTAGCGTAATCCAGGCGAGAGATGATAGTTGCCTGGATTACCAGCTGTCTGGTTGGGGCATCAAAGAATTTGAGTACTGGTCTTAAACCTCTCAACAGACCAAAACAACAGGCTGCTGTTTTTTTGGTATGTCCTACAAAGGTAAGGCCCGCATCGAGCCAGACCCCCAGATTTTTCACCTCCGACACCGGGGTCGGAGTAGGTCCCAGCTCTGGAGGCCACCATTGGTCACCCCACAGCTCCACTCCCCTTCCGACAATCATTACCTCCGTTTTAGTGGCATTGAGCTGGAGACAGTTTCCTGTCAACCAGCTTGCCTTCAGTCCAGACTGAAACCTGGGGGCATCTTGTTCCGTGTCCCCGCTGAGAGTAACCGCCAGCTGTGTGTCGTCGGCATATGAGACCAGAGTTAGGCCCCACTGCCTAGCGACATCAGCCAGCGGCCTCACGTAAAGGTTAAACAACGTGGGGCTCAGCGAGGACCCCTGCGGAACCCCCATGGCCAGAGGCTGGAAGTTGGACTTGAAGGGAGGGATGGCAACACAGAAGGAACGATTGTCGAGGAAGGAGCGGAACCACTGCAGCGCCTGACCGCCAACACCAATCTCCTCGAGCCGATGCAGGAGGATGCTGTGAGATACCGTGTCGAAGGCGGCGCTGAGATCTAACAATATCAGCGCCGCAGTTTGACCAGCATCCAACCTCGCACGGAGATGTTCCACCATCACAAGAAGAGCGGTCTCCGTGCTGTGCCCAGCACGGAAGCCATTTTGTGTGGGATCGAGGGCGTTGGTCCGGGCTAGATGTTCTGACAGGGCCAGATTGACATGGGCCTCTGTAATCTTTGCCGGCCAGGGTAGCATCGAGATGGGACGGTAACTTTCAGGCTTAGACGGGTCCAAGGAGGGTTTTTTGATAATTGGGGACACCACCGCCTGCTTCCACTTAGTTGGAACTACACCCGACTCCAGGGAGAGGTTGACAAGGGAACACACGACAGAGCGTCCCATAAAGGCCTGATCTCGGAAGAGAGCAGGTCTTACTGGATCAGATGGAGAACCAGATTTAACTTGCAGCGCAAGTTTGTCAAACCCATCCGAGGTAAGAAGGGGGAATGAGAGCAGGGTGATCTGATGAGGTGTCCCATTGGAACTTCCCAAACCGATCCCTATGCTGGGGAATGTCCGATAGATTGCTTGGACTTTTCCCAAGAAATAAGAAGCAAGGGATTCGCAGTGGGAGATGGAGCTCACGGCCATAGAGGTAGTCCGCTTCGCCATGAGATCTTTAACGGCCTTGAAGATGGCCTTCGACGGGTTAGTGCTGTTTCGAAATTCTGCGGCATAAAATGCCGCTCGAGCTCGACAGATAGCCCGATGATAGAGCTTGACGGACGTGGCGTATGCAGCTTTTAAATCAGCCCCATACGTCTTCTGCCATGCCCTCTCCGCCCGTCTACAGGCTCCCTTCAGGGCACGTAAGGCGCCATCGTACAAGGGACTCGACTCTCTAGTATTGATTTTAGTCGATACGATGGGTATCAGAGTGTCCAGAGCCCTAGTAAGCCAAGAGCAGAAGAGGTCATACCCCTCTTCTACGCCATTCAATGGACCCAGCGGCTCCTCTGACAGAAGACGATGGAAGTCTTCTAGCCTGAGTTTGTTCCAAAACCTCCTAGGTACCCGTCTAGCTGAAGAGGTAAAGGGAGTGACCGATATAGGACAAAGAATGGACACCAGGAAATGGTCAGTCCACTCTACCGGAGCAATAGATGTAATTTTAGTCTCCGGCAGATTGGTGAAGAAGGGGTCCAGAATATGTCCCCCAATATGGGTAGACTGGGAAACCAGCTGGGAGAGTTGAAAGGCCTCTAAGTCTGAGGAAATGCTGCGTACTGTCAGATTGGAAGGGGTGTCGAAATGAAGGTTCAGGTCACCCATGATGGAAAAGTTGGCGCAGTCAGTGACCAAAGTGCCAACGATGTCGGGGAAAGCATTTCTGAACACCACGTCGCTACCTGGCGGACGATACACAACCATCCCGGAGAGCGTAAACTCAGGGCTGACAGAGACCTTAAAAGAAGCACTTTCACACCCGGCAATATTAAGGCCACTCCACACACAGGAAAAACTGGACCTAACTATAAGAGCTATACCCCCACCTCTAGAAGATCTATTCAAGGTGAACATAGAATAGCCAGGGGGGCATGCTAGATTGAAAATAGCAGCGTCCGCTTCCTGGAGCCAGGTTTCAGTGATGGCAAAAATATCAGGGGCTTCATCCTCAATAAGATCGTAGATGTTCTGGTGATGTTTCAATGCCGATCTAACATTCAGGTTTAGAATCCACAAAGAGGAAAGAGAGCCCCTAATGCGGTGAACATCTGAAGGGTTTTTCCGGAGGATGGACCCCGGAGGGTCAAGTACCCAACCGTTGCATGGGCAGCGGTGCGGACCGCAGAGCGGATGGACAGGCGGAAGATTACATCTATGGCTCACCTGACCGATGGAATATAAGCTCTCTCTGGAGTATGTCAGCATTGCGACACGGAAAGATGAAATACTTGTCGCAGCCCAGCAACCGCAGCGGTTATAATGACAGGTGGACTCGCAGCAGCCACAGCTCCCAGGTGCAGCGGTCTGCGGCGTGCACCCACGATGATCCTGGGACAGTGATTAAAGGCCGGCACCCAGCTGCAAAAGTGCTCGGTGGCGGCGGCTCACGCAGGTGATAACAAGATCCTCGATGTGGTGACCAGTGCGGGCACTCAGCAGTACAGCTCCTCAGCTGCAGCGGCCTACAATAGCGATAGCGATGATACTCATAGCACAGACAGATGCAGGCTCTCAGCTGCAGTGGCCCACAAAAGCTATAGCGATGATTCTCGTTGCACAGACAGATGCGGGCTCTCAGCGGCAACAGCTCCTCAGCTGCAGCAGCCCGCAATAGCAATAGCGATGATTCTCATAGCCAGGACAGATGCGGGCTCTCAACGGCAACAGCTCCTCAGCTGCAGCGGCCCACAATAGCGATAGCGATGATTCTCGTAGCACAGACAGATGCGGGCTCTCAGCGGCAACAGCTCCTCAGCTGCAGCGGCCCGCAATAGCGATGATTCTTAGCCCGCGTTTCCCGCAGTAGACCCAGAGGCTCTGGAAGTCTTGACAGAAGCCTCACCTGTGAGTAGAATCCCCCTCAATAGGAATCCGGACGGCTGATGGGTGAAGTCTAATGTCCCTGAGACTTCAGCAGGAGGCAAGCTCAAATCAGGCCCTTGGGTACTTGCTTCAGCAAGATGGATGAAAGTTTCAAAGTACTTTCCCTCTAGTTACACGAACAGAGGTCCGTATTGACTTCCAGAAGTAACACACAGGGTAGGGGTTTTAGCACAGATATTTATACCCCAAAATTCGTTGTTCCCAAATGTCACAAGCCACTGAACTCAGCCAGAACCAGTTTGGTGTTGTCCTGGAGCACATTGTTTACAAGGCTGCATCCTGCCTTTCAGGAAGGGGGGGTCTGCCATCAGACGCACAGTGGGAGGTGGAGCCATCGTTCACCTTGCCAGGCACAGCCCTGCTCAGATCAAAGGGTCACCCATCCCCATACTCCAACTGCAGATCTCTCTATTCAATCCAGGTCGGGCTCAGCCTGCCCTGTCCCTACAAAACCAGACAGCCAATACACATAACAGCAGAGCACACTGGAATGCTAGGCAAGAAAATACCCATGTTCTAAAAGTGGTATTTTCAACACAAAGAATATAAATATAATCTTCACTAAAAGATGCACTTTAATATTCTGAGCTCAGGCGTACGAAATTTAGCTTTCCTATCATGTTCCTTGGGTCAATTAGGATTATAGGATGTAATAATCAAAACTACCCATCCTGGCCTAAAGGAACAGGTAGCCTTGCAATAGTGGAAAACGAAATGGAGTGTAATTCACTATCAGGACATGCTACACAGACCAAGGCATGTCCTACCTTTCACATACAATGCACCCTGCCATAGGGGTGACTTACATGAAGGCAAGGGAAGGTTTAGGGACTGGTAAGTGGGTTCACTTCACAGTCAGCACGGCAGTTCTGGACTGCACACAGACTCTGCAATGGCAGGTTTGGGACACACTTTACAAGCTGCTCCTGTGGGTGGCGCAATCAGCGCTGCAGTCCCACCAGCAGCATTCGGTCTACCAGCCCTGGGCACGCACGGTGCACTATACTAGGGACTAATTTGTAAACCAAATGAACCAATTATGGGAATACCAATTCAAACAGTCAATTTACAATAAGGAGCATTGGCGCAGTGGCACTTAATGGCAGTGGCACAGCGCCCAGGGCATCTAACACCAGCAAACACAGAGGAGACAAAGCGAAAGATGGAAGGGAGACCCACACCAATGGTGCCAGGTCTAACACGACTGCACCCTCACCTGGCACAGGAAATAGGTCTATTTTTCACTAGTGATGCACAATGCTTGGTGCGCTTCCACCGCCACGTTAGGTGGTTAACACAGGCGTTGAAAGTAGTGTCATCACTGTTATGTTCGATTCAGAAAAGGGGGTGGTGATGAACAGAGTGTCTGAATTAAGCAGACCACTCTTACCCAGTCCAAAGATCAGGGCTTGATCCATCACCGTTATTTATCTCACTGCCCCATCCCAGCTCAGAACCTGGCTATATGCAAATTAGTCTGTCCCTGGCCCAGTGCATCATGGGAACAGGGCAGACCAAACTACCGAGCCAATTCTTCACCAGAAAGAAGACAAGCTTCCGGGGACCGGTTTCTGGCATTTCAGCCGTCGTCGGCCCGGCTTGCTTGCACCACCCCCTTTTCTGAATCACTGTTATGTTGGCACACTTGATATGCCCCTCCAGGTCACACAACATGTTCCGAGCTTTGCGTTACCAGGGGTGGGGCTAGGCCTCTGGGCATATGTTATATCGGCATAAGTACCTGGCCACACAAAAGGTCAGATCAGTTTCACATGCAGTTAGGCACTCACAGCAGGAGTATACACATGCCCTATCGTACAGTTCATTCACTACCTTCTGTGCTTTTGCCCCGGCAAGGGACATAAGTTACCCAATCACACTCTGTGACACGGAGAGTAGATGTTTCACATTGTTCACAGGTCCCTGTAACTAGGAACCTGGCTTGGCAAAGACCCTTACAGAGGGCCACAGAGGGTAGAAATACTTAGGCCAGTTCAGTGTACCACAGAGAAGCTACAGTGAATACATGGAGTGAGTTACTTTAGTGCATATGGCTAGTTCCTATAACAAACAATAGCTAATGACACTGGGACACTCACTAACATTGGATCAGACCATGGTTGGTGCTTGTTTCTCTAGAAATGTAATTAAGGCTACATTAATGGCGCCAGTGGTCAACTCTATCGCAGGTCTTACTGTGGAGCACAAGATACATTCCTCACTTGCCCTCATTTATGAAACTGCAGCAGACCTGGAGCTTCTCCAGAGCCTTTGACTAAAGTTTTGCACCCGCCAGGCTGCTAGAGGTTTCTCCCAGATGTTGCAAATACACATGTACAAAAGAAATAAATAGAAATAAACCTCAGTCCCACCTGGGGTTCAGGGAGCTATCACATCACAGTTTCACACAACACTGGAACACATACTTATTATGTACTGGTGACACAACACAAGGACACAACCCTGTACCAAGGAGAGAGCTAATAAGTGCAACCCTCTATCAGAACTGGTGACACTCTACAGGAACACAAAACTATAAGAAATGGTCACACATCAAAGGAGCACAACCCTCTACCTGTATATTATGTAATAGGGGCGCGCAATTATTAAATCTTATAAGCACCAATACATTTTTAGATGTGATGGAGCTTGTTGCAGTACCTACAAGAGCCAAACATATAGAGCCTACTTACAGAGGTAGGGGCTCGGCCTCTACCATTGATTTTATTTTTCTGACTCCCCCATTAGAGAATCATGTGTTAAAAGCCGGGGTAGTCCCTACAGTTCTTGGGGACCACAACCCCATCAAGCTAATCCTGAGTTTTGCCACCAGGCCGACCCATAACAAAACACACAAGATGATGGACGGAATGTTGCACATTGGCAAAATATTCACCCCCAGTCACAGATCTGGGTTTAATCCATTGTTATTTTGCTCACCACGCCACCCCAGTTCAGACATGGCCATATGCAAATCAGTCTTGACCCTGTGCCTCATGGGAACAGTCCAGCCCGAACTGCCAAGCCATGTCTTTCCTGGACCGGTATCAAGCATCCTAGGACCGGTTTCTGGCTATCAGCCGTCATCAGCCAGGATAGCTTGACTCCATGACAAAGAGTGTGGTGCAAGGGATTTGTCCCCCTCCACCGATAACCTTAGATTAGTCTGGTGTTGTATAGACAATTAAGTTTTATTTGGCAGGATGGCAAGAACATATCCGGAATGAATCGATATTTGTTTGTCTTTTAAGGAACACAGTTTTAAGGTAGTTGACGCTTTCACATAGTTATGAGTAGGCGTCAAAACTTTCTTGCCTAGGCCCATTAAGGAAACATATCCGGGCCCAGGCTGGTTTAATGCTGATTGTTCCGCAGCTAACAGAGCTCTCCAAAGGGCGCTTGTTAACAAACTTAGAGATAGCCCCCTTATTAAATCACTCAGACAATGCTATAAACTAGCCATTTCAATCAGAAAGGAGGCAATAATAAGAGAGCGCTGGGACAATCTTGCTCTGGCAGTCACGTTAAAAAAAGGGAAGGATTTTTGGTTAGCTGTTAAAGATATATATATATATATTTTTTAAAACCTTTATTGCAACACTCTGAAAGTACAAGTATGGGCCTACAACCGCAGGGGCCGGCCGCTAGTCATAAATGTAACCAATCATAGCACGGTTTAACACAGCTCATCAGCCGACAGCCCTGAGGTCCAGCAGCGATTCAGGATGAAGTTTGTCTTGGAACGTATGAATAGGGTACAGGATATAATAAAGGTTCCATTTTATATTATAGAAATAGATGGATCAGGTGCCATACAATCGAGCTAAAGGAGACGGGGGACAGGCCAAGAAACAGGATATACATCAGAAACAACAATATGAGGAACCCTGGCGCCAATGCTTATGAATCGAAGTGAACAACAATACCGGATACAGTTTCATAAGCGCCGGTTCCCAGATCCTGCCCACCCGGACTTTCGATTAACCTAGGAAGCGTGAGCACAAAATTCCAGAACACAGTGTAGTCAGAATAGAACACAGACGATACTGACCCGAAAGGAAAGAAAGGGAAGGGAGAAAAAGGCCATAGAAAATAAGAAAGGCAAAATAAAGAACCCCCCCGTCCAACCCCCCACCCTGCACCCCTGCCGATGGCTATAGCCTAACCCCACTAGCAGCGTGCCTGTCGCCCTAAAAAACTAAAACCCCTAAAAGAAGGGAAAGAAAGAGGAAAAGCGGGGGAGGGCCTAGTAGTACATGCCCCCAGCCCCTTAATCCCCCTCCAGAAACAGGCACCCCCTATCGCAAAGAGACGGATGTGGAGCGAGCCTTATGAGAGAAATTAGGGGGCACCGTGACACACCGCCCAGCCTCTTAAATCAAATCAGCACAAATTGAACAGTCATAATACCATTTCAAACCGCCCCGAGTTGAGTAATCTCACCCCTGACCCTTCCGGACCAGCACACAAGCCCTCCCCAACGAGACCCAAGGGCATACAAGCAAGTCATAGAGGAGAGGGAAGTCATCGAGAGTCAATCCGTTACCACTTGCAGCAAGTAAGTCCACGGGAGCTTCAGGTGCAGGAAGCCTCCCTCTCCCAACAAGACAGTCTCGATGTTTCTTGCCCCGGGGTCGCAAGGTTTCCAAAAAGGGGGGGGAGACGATCACCAGATGAAAAAGAGTCTACAACACTAGTCTCCGGGGGTAGGAAGCGAGTCAATACCTCAAGAGTCAATAACCGTGGAAGGTGCAGTGGCACTCTCACGACCTCCAGGACACCATCTTCCAAAAGATATATTTTTTTTATTATTTACTTTTATAAGGCGCTCTGCTACCCAAGGGTTTCCCGGCTCCGCCTGAAGAAGGTCTGAGAACAAATGAAAGATGTAAACATATTGATTAAAAAGCCAGGTTTTCAACATCCTACGAAAGTGCACAAAGCTAGGCTCATTCCTCAAAGGCAGAGGGAGAGAATTCCACAAAGTAGGCCCCAAATAAGAAAAGGATCGACCACCTACACTGGATAATCTATATCTTGGGACCACAAATTTTGTCTGATTGGCTGCGCGGAGAGGACAAGGAGGGACATACGATTGAGCAATGGATCTCAAATATTGAGGGGCCTTACCTATTTTAATCCTATACATATAACTTAAGGTCTTAAATTTAATGCAATTCTCCACTTTCAACCAGTGGAGATTGTGCAAGGAACTAGAGACAGATGTAAATTTAGAATTCTGGCAGAGCAGCCGAGCAGCAGCATTTTGGACAATTTGCAACTTATGAAGAACCTCCTTATCGGCTCCAAGAAAAAGGATGTTGCCGTAGTCCAGGCGAGAGGTGACCTGAGCCCGGATTACCGTTCTTTTTGTGGAATCCGGCAACATCCATAAAATCTTGTTGAGCCATCTAAGTATGGAGAAGCATGTTGCAGCCACCTTTATGGCTTGAGGCCTCATCGAGAGATGACCATCGATTATAAATCCCAAATTACGGGCTTGTTTAGTGGGCTGAGGGGTGGCACCCAATTCAGGGGGCCCCAGAGTCTTTGTTTTTCCCGAGGATGAGCACCTCTGTCTTCTCTCCATTAAGCTTAAGTGAATTGACTTGCATCCACTGCATGATTTTTCTCAGTTCATCTTGAAGAGAAGAGGGCCTAGAGGCTCCTTTAGCAGAAAGGGAGAAGACTATTTGGGTGGTGTCAGCGTAGGCAACAATTGACAGTCCTGCCACGAGGGCACCCCATGACCACAATTAGTTGTAACATCTCTAGTGAGGCGTGGGAAGCACATTTTACGAAGATTTACTCAGCTTCAGCCCCATCTATTGCCACCAATGATTGTGCAACTACTACTAGGGTCTTGATTAACCCATCAGAAGTAGAGGAGGCTATTGATCAGAGCCTGGGCTGTAAAGCCTCTGGCCCTGATGGTTTGCCCATTGATCTTATTAAAAGTCAGCCAGACTTCTGGGCACCTTTACTCTTGAATGTTTTGAATAATTTAACAAATTCCACTATATCCCACACGTGGTCCTCCAGCAGTATTGTGCCGATTTTTAAAACGGGGGACCGTTCAAACCCAAGTTGTTACAGGCCGATCTCCCTGATCGATAATACGCTGAAAATCTTGGGGAGGGTCTTGTACAACAAGATTAGGTCATCGGCCGAGGAAGATCAGATCTTACATCCCTGTCAGTTGGGGTTTAGAAGCAATATCGGCACCGTTGAGCAGTGCCTCAACCTCAACCTGATTATTGGCAAATATAACGCAGCCAAAAAACACCTACATATTTAGCCTTCATGGCTCTTACCTCGGCCTCTGACTTTGTCAACAGGTCACGGCTCTGGAATATCCTTTTAAACTGTGGCCTGGATGAGTCCCTTGTACATTTTTGACCCTACCTGCACAAAGACCTACACGTCCGGGTGCGCATTAGCAGGGACGGTGAAGTATCCAAAGACATTGAAGTTGGGAGAGGGGTCAGGCAGGGTTGCGTCCTGGCCCCTCTCCTATTCATCCTCTATATTAATGACCTGAACAAATCATTGGCAATATTTACCCACGATATCCCCTGTATTAATGGCAACAAACTTCCTGCTCTGTTATACGCCGACAATGCAGTGCTAAAGGGCCGTATCCCAAAAGCTCTCCGCATCTTGGGGCGGGGCTTTGTAAACTTCATGGCCAGTTTGGACCTGTGCACCAATTTTAAAAAATCTCTTTTAATGGCGTGTGGGTCGAAGAAGTATTTTAACTCATCATCGTTTTAGGTTCAGACAGTTTACAAAGCACTTGCACTTCCCCCTACCTAGGGCTGTTTTTTGCCTCTAACGGACTGTGGGCCGACCATGTGGTTTACTGTAGGAGAAAGTTTTCCAACTCTAATAACATAATACTTGGTTTGCCCAAGCCTAGGACTACAGAGGTTGTATCTGCTACTGTTAAGACTTTTAAATTTCAATGCATTCCAACTACCACCTATGGTGCAGAAGTTTGGGGCTTTACTAATTGTGGTAGCATCCAGGAAGAAGAGAACAGATTTTGCCTCACAATCCTGGGTGCTCCCATTTCCTCCTCACATATGCTTGTCACTGCGAACTTAATTTGCCATACATCGAAGACTATATCAAGGCTTGCCCCGCATTAGATTGGATCAGACTCTGGAAAAATCCTGCGGCCCAACTAACTAGGGATATTATCTCTGATTGTTTGAAATGTGATAGGGGGGTGGAAATAACTTGGCTGGCCGCCGTTCACAAAAGTATAACCTGTGTGAACCATTAACAGTTATTTTTAAACCCCTCAGACCCTGGTATCATTAGTAAGAAATCCCTCCAAATGGCTTTATACGCATCTTGTAGGAACGTAAAACATGATAAAGAGATTAAGAAAATATCTGTTGCTAGAAAAAAATAGTGCCGTTCGATAATTATCACTCGACTCTGAATTCTTCTCCACACTCGGAATAAGGGCCCTAAACATACATTTTATATTATATGTGTAGAGAGATAAAGATCTCGAGACTAAGAGCTTGTTTAAGGCGAGAAAGACAGGCAGCTCACTTTCAACCATTTAGTATGTGAGATTTGTGTTACTATGTACTCAGTGGTGCAGGAGTTGCCCATATGAAATAACAGTTTGAGCCAAAGCACCCTTTAACCCCCAGGCATGACTCATAGGGACAGCCAGGCAAGTGACGTCACTAGACTGCAGCTACGAAGATGAAGCGTGGTCCTTCTAAAAGGGAGGTCCTTGTAATTAAATAGTGCATGAATGGGTAAGTGGAGCTGTTAAGATCAACCCCACTCCCATGTAAGAGAGCAGATTCACGAGAAGAGGATTGCAAGTTTCTGAGAAGCAATCAACCCTCATTTTGTTTTCTTTTAATAAAGGTACAAGATGCTCTCCAAAACGTAGGCTTATTGAATTTATTGTCATAAGAAAATTCAGCGGCCTGGCTGCACAGTGTGGTGAAGAGGCCCTGAGACACCCATATGCCTCAGATACTCATGGTTGTTGAGCTGCATGGGGTGGCCTGAGTGGATGGAACAGCCTGTACTTAAACAGGAAACTAGCCGGCAAGCAACCACACCCATCCTTGTGTGACACAAAGCATGTGAAAAGATGATTGTGTGCATACAAGAAAGCTACCAGTGCTCTCCTGCTAAGTGTGCCGGTAGCATGTGGGCCACAGAGGGTAGGAAGGCTGATCTCTTGGCTCATGTCAAATTTGAAAAGCATTTTTGGGAAAAAGAGGACGCATGGCTTGAGGACCATGAATTCCTATTAAAAGAGTATTGTGATATTGAAAGTGCTGAGACTTCACTTGTAAGACTGATTTTTCAGATAAGGTTTGAAGAAGGAATATTTTACTCACTATTTTCGGGGTTAGGAGTACAGTTTTTTTCATAAGTATTTACAAAGTAATTCTGTTTCCAGAAAGGGTTTAATGTTAGGGAGGTAAAAAAATGAAATATGCATTTATGTTTACACCTCTTATTTATTTAATGCTACCCATGCTTTGGTTGTAGATGGGTAATTGCATAGGTTACATGATACATCCGAAAGTCATTCTTCAGATCGGGCAACAACAGCAGAACGTCGTCGTGGGGAACGCCACTGACCTAGGCACGAGGATAGTGTGGGTTGGAAGCTTGGGTCGAGTTTTGTGCATCTGTTACTGTCCATCGCAGCTCTCTTCTACAGATCTCTCTCTATTAGCTGTCTGTAGCTGCCAACTCCTGCAGACTGTCCTCTTGTGTTTGCCCTCTCCTGGTGCATAGCGTCTTTACCATCCTTTTGATTCGATGGCTTGTTTACCTCCGTAGAAGACAATTTATTTTTATTTTTCGTTCAACACTTTGGGAGTGGATGTGCATACTGGCTCTCTAGCATATATTTGCTAACCCCTACAGCCCCGCCCTCGACTCTTTCCATGTTGCTTCCTCCTGAGTGTGTCTGTTGCTTGTCTCACGTCTCCTCTTCTGGTTGCTTTTTTTGTCTTTTTTTCCTGCCATCTCATTCATCCCTCCTTGCATTGTTGCTTGCAGAGGAACGGGCCGCTTAATCCTGCTCATCACCGCGCCGGCTGAATGGGCGCAGCCCTCTGTGACTGCCGCCCGGACTGACAACCCCCTGCGCATTGTTTTACAGAGGTTCCTCAAAGTGTGACAGTATCATGAAGAATGGAAACATTACTCGTGCTAAAACCAAAGCAAGCTGAAGTTAGCAAGCCCACAAGGTGAAAGGCTTGAGCCGTCCTTTTCTATTAAAAAATTCTATAAAACTGTACTATATTTAGAGCTCCTCCTTCCCACTAATTGAAAAGCGCCTTGCTGCTCTGTGTTGTGAGTAACAAACGGGTAGCAGCATCGTGTTATCAATCCGTTCTTGTCTTTAACATTCTGTTAGCATGGGTGCCACCATTCTGTTTACTCTTACTGAGGGAATAGGATGCCGCCTTCCTAAAGACTGAATCTCAAAGGGACAATTCTACCTTTACAACCGAGCGCGGCTCCGCTTATGCAGATAGGTGTCTACTTAAAGATGCTTGGCAGATGGATATTTTGCCACTTAAAAGGTCCCAAATGCGAGACCTATTGGAAATGCCAATGCTTGTTTTCTGTCCCAGGTGGCGTCCGTCAGTCTGTGTGACATCAAAGTATCCAGATGTGACCAATGGTCACAGTGGGGGCTGGCGGAGTCCTCACACAATGAGGTGTGAATCACAAGCTCATGGCAGCAGCAGGGCCATCAGAGATAGCCGTTTTCGCGCTATGCTAGACTGATGGCCCGTTCAGTGTCACTTTGCAGGCCCAAGACCAGGGGCGGCTGGTGACATTTGAAACTGGTGAGGCGAAAACTAATTTGCATATTGCACCGCAGCGAGCGAGCAAGCCCGAACCACCTTGCATCCATCCATACATCATTCATGCATCCACCCATCCATCCACCCACCCATCCTGCATCCATCATTCATTCATGCATCCACCCATCCACCCATCCTGCATCCATCACTCATTCATGCATCCACCCATCCATCCATCCAGCCATCCATCCTGCATCCATCACTCATTCATGCATCCACCCATCCATCCATACAGCCATCCATCCTGCATCCATCCTGCATCCATCATTCATTCATGCATCCACCCATCATTCATCCTGCATCCATTCATGCATCCACCCATCCACCCACCCATCATCTATCCTGCATCCATCCATCATTCATGTATTTTTATGACCATATAACTTGCACACAGCTTGTCAGTGTTCAATACCAGTCTCGAACCTTCTACTCCAGCACAAATGATACATGATTAATATTAATTGTTTTTAAAACATGTATTTATTAGACACCAATTTCACACCTTAGTCGGAACATCATTTTTATTTGTTTTTTAAAATATCTATTTATTTAACACAAAAGTAAGTCATGTATACATTTTTATGGCTCGATAAGAGGCTCGAACCTGGTTTCCCAGCACCAAAGTCGGCCGCGCTAACCGTCAGACCACATCCTCTCCCCTTTGGTGTGGCCCTGCAGTTGTGATGGTATATATTCACACCAAAGTCATGTATACATTTTTACAACTTCACACCAAAATCGGAACATACATATTGAGCCCAAAGTCATGTAACATTTCTACAACTGAACTACACACCAAAATGGGAATCCCCGCTTTCTCCCATGCGAGCTCATTTTGTAATGCGTTGATAGTCACTAAAGAGGGCAGCGTCTGATGCTGCTTGGGAGGCAGAAGCGAACCCCCCTCCCCATACCTCCCCCCCCCCACACACACACACACACACTCTCAATACATCCTGCTATGCACATGCTGCCCCATAAGCAGATGTGGTACCCAGGCACACGCGAAGCAACCAAGTACCTCGTTGTCAAAGACTTAACAGACACAGGCATGAACCACTTGCCCCCAACCAGTAGCAGAACAAGCATTTACAATGCAATGGTTTTGCCTTTGTTAAAGTTAGAGCTATTGCCATTGCTCTTGACATTATTTTTATTTATGTTTTTTTAACATAAATAAATGGCATTGTCATTTACAATGCCACTAGCTTTATCTATCGCAAATGACACACACAAACACACACAGAGCCGCCCCACACACACCCCCACACAGAGCCCCGCACACACAGCCCCCCACACACACAGCCACACAGAGCCCCCCACACACACAGCCACACAGAGCCCTCCACACACACAGCCACACAAAGCTTCCTACACACACAGCCACACAGAGCCCTCCACACACACCAACACAGCACAAGCAGGCAACAGGGGCAGACGGAGGCACAAGCAGGCAACAGGGGCAGACGGAGGCACAAGCAGGCAACAGGGGCACACAGAGGCACAAGCAGGCAACAGGGGCCCACAGAGGCACAAGCAGGCAACAGGGGCCCACAGAGGCACAAGCAGGCAACAGGGGCCCACAGAGGCACAAGCAGGCAACAGGGGCACACAGAGGCACAAGCGGGCAACAGGGGCACAAGGAGGCACAAGCGGGCAACAGGGGCACAAGCAGGCAACAGGGGCACGAAAACGGAGGCACAAGCAGGCAACAGGGGCAGGTGGAGAAAACACAATTTTCAACAGCCCACTTGGCTCTGCAACAGTTGCCTTTGAAAAGCAATACGGCGTAATGGGCATGATCAAATCCCGTCCCCTGCATTAAAAACAAGCATTAGAAATGCAATAGGTCTCGCAGCATTAGAGTTAGTGCTTTTATAATTGTTTATGGGTTTTTTTGTAAATCTTTAGCATGAGGTTGAGGGTGAGTGAGGGTGAGGGGTTGAGGGTGAGTGAGGGTGAGGCTGAGGGGTTGAGGGTGAGGGTGAGTGAGGGGTTGAGGGTGAGGGGTTGAGGGTGAGTGAGGGTGAGGGGTTGAGGGTGAGTGAGGGTGAGGGGTTGAGGGTGGGTGAGGGGTTGAGGGTGAGGGGTTGAGGGTGAGGGTGAGTGAGGGTGGGTGAGGGTGAGTAAGGGTGGGTGAGGGTGAGTGAGGGTGGGTGAGTGTGAGTGAGGGTGAGTGGGGGTGAGTGTGGGTGAGTGGGGGTGAGGGTGAGGGATTGAGGGTGAGGGGTTGAGGGTGAGGGGTTGAGGGTGAGTGAGGGTGAGGCGTTGAGGGTGAGTGAGGGTGAGGGAGGGGTTGAGGTTGAGGGGTTGAGGGTGAGTGGGGGTGAGTGAGGGTGAGGGGTTGAGGGTGAGTGAGGGTGAAGGTGAGTGAGGGTGAGTGAGGGTGGGTGAGTGTGAGTGAGGGTGAGGGTGGGTGAGTGTGAGTGAGTGTGAGTGAGTGTGAGTGTGGGTGAGGGATTGAGGGTGAGGCGTTGAGGGTGAGGGGGTGAGGGGTTGAGGGTGAGGGGTTGAGGGTGAGGGGTTGAGGGTGAGGTGTTGAGGGTGAGGTGTTGAGGGTGAGGGGTTGAGGGTGAGGGGTTGAGGGTGAGGGGTTGAGGGTGGGTGAGGGGTTGAGGGTGGGTGAGGGGTTGAGGGTGGGTGAGGGGTTGAGAGTGAGTGAGGGTGAGGGTGAGTGAGGGTGAGGGGTTGAGGGTGAGTGGGAGTGAGGGTGAGTGAGGGTGAGGGGTTGAGGGTGAGTGAGGGTGAGGGGTTGAGGGTGAGTGAGGATGAGGGGTTGAGGGTGGGTGAGGGTGAGTGAGGGTGAGTGTGAGTGAGGGTGAGTGAGGGTGAGTGAAGGTGGGTGAGGGTGAGGGGTTGAGTGTGATTGAGGGTGAGGCGTTGAGGGTGAGGGGTTGAGGGTGAGTGAAGGTGAGGGTGAGGGTGAGTGAGGTTGAGGGGTTGAGGGTGAGTGGGGGTGAGTGAGGGTGAGGGGTTGAGGGTGAGTGAGGGTGAAGGTGAGTGAGGGTGAGTGAGGGTGGGTGAGTGAGTGAGGGTGAGGGTGAGGGTGGGTGAGTGTGAGTGTGGGTGAGGGATTGAGGGTGAGGGGTTGAGGGTGAGGGGTTGAGGGGTTGAGGGTGAGGGGTTGAGGGTGAGGGGTTGAGGGTGGGTGAGGGGTTGAGGGTGGGTGAGGGGTTGAGGGTGGGTGAGGGGTTGAGAGTGAGTGAGGGGTTGAGAGTGAGTGAGGGTGAGTGGGGGTGAGTGAGGGTGAGTGGGGGTGAGTGAGGGTGAGTGAGGGTGAGTGAGGGTGAGTGAGGGTGAGGGGTTGAGGGTGAGTGAGGGTGAGGGGTTGAGGGTGAGGGGTTGAGGGTGAGGGGTTGAGGGTGAGGGGTTGAGGGTGAGGGGTTGAGGGTGGGTGAGGGGTTGAGGGTGGGTGAGGGGTTGAGAGTGAGTGAGGGTGAGGGTGAGTGAGGGTGAGGGGTTGAGGGTGAGTGGGGGTGAGTGAGGGTGAGTGAGGGTGAGGGGTTGAGGGTGAGTGAGGGTGAGGGGTTGAGGGTGAGTGAGGATGAGGGGTTGAGGGTGGGTGAGGGTGAGTGAGGGTGAGTGTGAGTGAGGGTGAGTGAAGGTGGGTGAGGGTGAGGGGTTGAGGGTGATTGAGGGTGAGGCGTTGAGGGTGAGTGAGGGTGAGGGGTTGAGGGTGAGTGAAGGTGAGGGTGAGGGTGAGTGAGGTTGAGGGTGAGTGGGGGTGAGTGAGGGTGAGGGGTTGAGGGTGAGTGAGGGTGAAGGTGAGTGAGGGTGAGTGAGGGTGGGTGAGTGTGAGTGAGGGTGAGGGTGGGTACTCCTCGATGACGGGCGTGGGTGGGGGGCAGTGCTGGAGGATGTGGCGGGGGGGGGGGCGGTAATCGAAGAACAGGGCGAGAGAAAAAAAATCTAAATAAGAGAAAAAAATTAAAGGAGAAAAGACAATTACCGGAGAAAAGAGAGGCTACATAGACGTTGCTCGGGGGCGGGAGGGGTTTAATAGGTGCCCGGGAGGGTGAGAGATAGGCGGGAGCGGAGCCGGGTTCAGAGTTACAGCTGGTTTGTGGGCAGAGAACGGAAAGTGCGTCCGGGGAGGGTAGAGGTAGCGAGGCCCGAGGAGCGAGAGGAGGGGAGAGCCAGCGGTGAGCGATAAAGGGTTCGGAGAGGTAGTGCTGAAGTGATGGGGAAAGGCTCGCGATAAAAGGCCCTAAGGGAGAGCCCGTGCTGGGACTGGAGAAGGGCGAGGCATGGAAATCAAACCACGGGGGAGGGCAGGTGAAGTGTGGCCGGGGGAGGAGGCTAGCCAGTGCGGTGGGCGGCTGGAGGGACAGCAGAGGTGGAGGAGAGAGAAAGAGGCGGGAGGGGCTGGCACGAAGATGGAGCGGGAAGGGTGGCAGTGCAGAAAGAGTGGTTTGAGCCCTGGGGAGAGGCCGTGGGAGGGAGAGCAGTGTTATTGTGTGTCGGGGGCGTTGTAGAGGGAGTGAAGGACTATGTATGTGTGCTGTTTGATATAGCGCCAGCCTTCACCCAAATATGATAGAGCGCTTTACATTTGACGATTGAGTCCCAGGTAGCCACGGAGAGTCAGTGGGTGAATGACGATAAAAGTGGGGCAGTATAGAGTCAGTGATATGGGGAGATAAAGTGAGGACCGCCAATCCCTGAGGAAGAGGAAGGAGGAGTAGCAAGTGCAGGAGGAGGATAAGGGTGGATGAGGAGCACGTGCTGCAGGAGGGAGGGGGAGTAAGGCAGGAGAACCAGTGCTGGGGGGAGTAGAGTATGGTCGCGTGCCAGAGAGGGGGCGGGTGCAATGGGCCGAGAGGGAGGGGCGCCGACAGTGTTGAGAGCAGCAGGTGTTGTGAAATGGAGATAAACTGGGCGGAACAAATAAATGATGAAGGCAGGAGATTGGGACTAGGCGCGAAGACCGGATGGAGACTTTAAAGGGGGTGGGGGGGAGAGTGTAGAGGCAAAGTTTGTCAGGTGCAGAGTAATGATGGTACATTTAGGGCCGACTTCTGATATGGGCGAACTGGGCCCAAGCCCAGGGCGCCAAGCTCCAGAGGGGCGAAAAGAACTGTCAGCACAACTACCCTTGCAAACACCAACACAACTCCTCTGTTCCTTTGTCCAGTGATCTATTCAAAGCGCTATCTAGCCCCCTGCTGCCACACATCAACAGCCCCGCCCCTCCAAACAACTTGGAATTAGCTTCACAGGGGGTGGGAGCTACCTTGTGGGTAACTCGAGTGAGGGGGGGGGGAGATGTGTGTTCTGACACAAGTCAGTGCTTGATGTAGCCAGTCAGGGACTGGCCAGGCAGAACCGGCCTTGAGCACGGGCGAGCTAGACCCAGGGCGCCAGGGGAGCACCGAGGTGCTTTATTAATGGCATGCAGTCAGCAGACTAAATATGGCTCTAGGGCTTCATCGTATTCTTTTGTTTTTCATCAGTTTTTTTCTATATTCCATAGGCACAACATTTTTACCGTCAACTAACCCTCCTCCCTCAACTAACCTTCCTCCTCCCTCAACTACCTGGCACCCCCTGCCCACATCCCCCAACCGGCCCCTCACCAACAGCTTGGCTCTACCATGGAGCAGTTGATCTGTGTACAATTTAGGGGGGTGAGGGTGATGGCGGAGATGTGTGTGTTCAGAGGCCACTCATGGCTCTGATGTAATCAGCCAATGACTAGCCGTTGAACACAAAAGGGACCCCTTGTTGCCTTATTTTACGCACAATCGGGAGCAAGGGCGAAGTTCTAGTGCCGCCCAGGGCGCTATCTGAGCGAAGGCCGGGCCTGGGCTTGAGAAAGGAGGATGAGGAGAGAAGGCCGGGTCTGAGGAAGGACTGTGGAGGAACATTAGGGTTGTGAAGGACTCAGGGTGAGAATAGAGGACCGGAGAGCCGGGTCGTGGGGTCAGGGTGAGGAGGGAGGTGAATGGGACTAGAGAGTGCGAATATTCGTCGATGCAGAGAGAAGCAAGAGCAATGCCCCGAGCTGGGAGCGAGATTGGAGGGCTGGAGGGCCTGCAGCAGGGAGTGGAGACCGGGCCCTGTGATTGGTAGAACGGCTCCTGTCTGCGCCAATGGCAGCTCGTCACCGGGGCTCACTGTTGCTGCCTGACTGAACTTCCCTCAGCAGCCCTACAGCTTCAGGGCCACGGAGATAGAGGGAAGGGAGGGACGTGCCTCAAAACGGGTCGGACTTGGACAGAAAACCAGGCATAAAGAATAAGAGAGGCACTCAGTAATGAATCACATAGCTAACAAGGCGTATTTCAAGACTCGTCGAAAATACATGAAAGGCGAGCCTGCAGCCTTTACCTTGGACGCGCAGAAACATTTTAGCGCTCCTTGCAGGTCTTCCTCTTTCGTCCTGCTGCTTCCTTCTTCCCCCGGGCTGCCGGGGGCGGGCACTTCCGGCCGGCCGCGCTAGGATTGGCCGGCCGGCCAGTCACGGGGTTAGGAGAGACGCAGAAGTGCCGGCAATGCCGGACCAGACACGGGGGCGTTCCCGGCGTCCCGTGACGTCGGCAAAAGCCAAAGAATGTCGGGAACGCCCCCGTGTCTGGTCCGGCATTGACGGACAGGCCCCTCGTCCAATGGCAAGGCTCCGTTTACGGAGCCAGCCAATCAAGGACGAGGGCCGAACCAAGCCACACTACAGTTAACATCAGGTTTTCGCCTGCGCCGAAAAGATGCGCAGAGCGCATCTTCGGCGAGGCAAAACCTAAAAAAGGCTTGCCCTCCAGCTTACAATTCAGCACTGCAGCAACTGTTAACTTATGGACATCCAGTGAGCAGTCAGCAGACAGTGGTCACGCTTGAAATGGAAAGTGCACATGGAATAGGCCCACACAAGAGGCAGAAGCACCATAGTGCACATTCATTATTTATGTGGCGGTGATGGGGTTCGGCGGGGCCGTATCCTAGCACTCTGAATTCTGATCATACCTGAGTTGAGTGTGAACGCCGGGTCTCCCTGGCCGAGCGTTTCCTTCGGGACTTGTCGTATTCCTGGGTGCGGTCAGGTCAGAGGTCAAGTCTTCAATCAAACCCCATACAAACAGAGGCCGCAGTACGAGGGAGGGAGAGAGAGCTCTGCCCCCCCCCCCCCCCCCAGACAGGGGGTTATGTACCCGGGCTATGTATTGACCATCCAATCCTGGCGCTGTATGCAGCGCCAGGATTGGCTGGGGGGGCACCATGACTCCTCGCCCAGTCGCCCTGTGTAACCTCGGGGGCTGCGGCCCGCCCCCTGGTCCTCTCTCTAAGGGGGAATTCACAGGAAAACGATCTGCGCATGCGCGGGCATGCTTGTGCCCAAAAATACACTTGCGCAGCTGCAGCAGGCCCATCCTCCCCCCCCCCCGCGCACTCCGGGAAAGTCGGGTGTCTCCCGGTTTCCCGGCCGGCAGATAGCACGATTTTTTTAAATATTTGTATTGGGCTTTTAGTGACGACGTGGTAGGTCCATGGGGCTTAGTGGGGCTACGCCCCTACGCCCCAATGGACGCACCGCGCCTGCCCAAGACACAGAGGGGAAGGGGAGGAGGTCGGGCACACTGCAGAGGCCTTCCTCGATGTGCACGTTCCACCACTCAGGCAGAAAAATAAAGTTGTCATTTTAAAGTAGGGCTATTCCTGCAGTTCCGGTACGCTTTTTTAAAAGCGAGAAGTAGGGGAACGGACTAACATAATTTTTTTAAGTAGGGGCACGCCGTGCCCTTCCGATCCCGCCCACTTCTAACACTGCCCTCCACAGACATCAGGACTGACTCCGGAGCGCCGCAGGACTCACACTTGGGGACTCCACACGCTGCACGTGTGCTTCACACAGATAAAGGAGCGTCTGCGGATTGACTCAGTACATTAATGCGAGACCTATTGCATTTCCAATGCTTGTTTCATTTGAAGCTCTGCCTGGAAGTGTGAAGTGCACAGAGCAGTGAGGGGCACACACTTCAGCTCGCAGGCTACCAACAGAAGCGGTCGCTCCTCACACTGCTCCCCGCTCTGCCTGCCACCTGGTATCGTAGTACCATACCGCCAGACTGCTGTCTGCTACCTCGCCTCGCTCCCACATCTGCTATTGCCTGTTTGATTATCAGAAGTATATGGTAGCGCTAGATTGCCTGATTGTTTATTAATTTGAATATCATTTTTATATCGTAGCGCTAGATTGCCAAAGTGCGCTTTCACTATATTTTCAGTTGTGCTGTGCTGCCTGTTGTTTTCATCTGTGCCTGAATGTGTCGGTGCCACTGCTATTTGCATCGCGTTTACGCTGTTTGTGCCCCAATCCTGTTTCACTTTTGGCTTGCTGCCATTTTGTTGTTGTTGTTGTTGTTGTGTGCCTCCCTGCCCGGATCTCCACCCCGCTCCCGCCTCCCAGCTGCTCCTCCCTCGCCCCTCCCCTTCCACTATCCACATATGACAGATGCCTCTGCGCCAGCGTTCACGCGCAGCGGTCGCGCCCCATGCGCGCCGAAGGTGCGCCAAAGGTAAGCCCGTCTACGCCCGTCCGCGCCTGGACCGCGCCCAGCGCCAGACCCCCTGCTCCCCGCAAATCCCATTCCACCCGCATTACCTACGACGCCGCAACCCTCTCTGCCCTTAACCCCGGCCGCCCTCCAAAATGCTACCAAGCCGCCCCAGGACACACCCATGGACCCTTCACCTGCCACTCCTGCAAGTTCGACTGCATCAGGACCCACACCAAATCCACAAACTCCAAACAGAGCACCAACACTAACCACCTAAAGTGCTTCCTGCTCAACACCCGCTCAGTCCACAGACACTCCATCGAACTCTGGAACCTACTCGACACTACATCGCCGGACGTCGCCTTCCTTACAGAAACATGGATCAACGCCTCATTTGCCCCCGACATCGCCATAGCCATCCCGGACACCTACAAGATCATCCGAAAAGATCGCACCAACCAAACTGGAGGAGGCATCGCCATTGTCCATAAGAACACCATCCGCATCACGACCAGTTCCGACGATAACCTCGCTACCGCCGAACACCTTCACTTCCAGATCCACACCGACCCCAAAACCACACTCAGAGGCACCCTCATCTACAGACCCCCAGGACCCCGCACACAATTCAGCGAAGACATCGCTGACTTCATCAGCCCACATGCCCTCCCATCCGAGAACTACATTCTACTGGGAGACCTCAACTTTCACCTGGAAAAGAAAAACGACAACAACACCACCACTGTGACGGGGTCCCTCCTCCGGGAACTGAGCAACACAGCAATTGGTGGGAATCCACCCCCTTTCACCCACTGCCTTTGGTTCCCAACAGCTGCCTGTCCCGACATGGAGGGAAGAGCTAGAAACAGGATGGCCAAGGGAGACGGAGGACGGCGGTCCCTTTAATTCCTCGGCATGGACGGACGAAGCCCCACCCATCAGTAGGCCGGAAACAGGAAAAGAGAGTCCGGCCCCGAAGACGACGGACGGCGTATCCCTGGAGGAGCGAGGTGGATCGAGAGTGGAGAGCAGAGGAGAGACCAGTGACGACCAACCGAGATGAGAGGAGTGGAGCGGAGAAGCGGAGACGAAGCCAGGAGGCCAACGGACCCACGAGTCGCCCCGCCACGCACCCAAGGGAGGGGCGTGGCTGCAATAGGTACGGGGCCGGGTAGCGGGTTGGGTGGCTCAGCACGTACCTCCGCCTGTATAGTTGTACAGACCCGTGTATAATAGTCCCTTCCAAGACCCTTCCCTACACGAGCACCCCCACACTGCGTGTAGAGACTGAGCACCTTCACCGGTTGTTTTCCTCACCCCCGGCCCTATGAACTGTATGACCGCGTATGGCTGCCTGACACCAGTTTCTCTTTTGTTTTTGGGCTCCCCTGGAGTGCTTGGAGAAGAAGAGAGGAAGACAGCCCTGTGGATCCGGTGAAGCAAACTGGAGCCTCCGCGAAAGCCGCCCTTTGACCCTGCAGCGTTTGCCCGGGAACGAATAACTAGTAGACAGAGACGCTGCTATATCAAAATAAAACCCTCTTTAAAAGCATTGCTGAAAGACTCTGGCTCTATCGTTCTTTCTACACCCCTGAGTAGTCCCGCGAGGCTCGACTCTAACATAGAGGGTTCCCCTGCCCTGGGACAACCACCCTCCTGGACAACCTGGCCAATCTCGGACTCAAACAACTCATTGACACCCCCACCACTTTGCCGGACACACGCTTGACCCTATCTTCACCTCCAGCAAGCACATCTCCTTCGATCACACCACAGCTCTCCATTGGACGGACCACAGCTGCGTTCACTTCAACTACAAAAAGTCCACGAACCACAACCCCCCACAACCCATTCCCCGAAGAAATTGGAACAAAATCACCACCAACCAGCTCTTCACTTAGCTTCACCAAAACCCCCCTGCCAATTAATCGGACCCTAACCAAGCAGCCACCAACCTCACACAGTGGAACACCCACAGCGCTGACGAACTAGCACCCTTGAAAAACCATCTAATCAAGCAAGGTAGCAAAAAAGCCCCCTGGTTCAACAATGACCTTAAAAAATCCAAGAAGTTCTGTCGTACTCTCGAGAAAACCTGGAGAAAAAACCCAACCACTGACAACCTGGCCTCCTTCAAGAACGCCACCCGCAAACACCATCAACTGATCCGATCCACCAAGAAATCAGCATTCAAGGATCGACTTGACAACAATGCTCAAAACAGCAAGGAACTATTCAACATCGTCAAAGAATTCACTAACCCCTCCGCCGGCACTAACGACATTACTCCCTCCCAAGACCTCTGCAACTCTCTAGCCTCGTTCTTCCACAACAAAATTGCTGAAATACATAACAGCTTTGAAAACCAGTCCGAAGGCCAGTCCACTCCACCCACCTCCGAACCAAAACCGCAGTCTAACAACCTTTGCGCCTGGAACCCAATCACCACCGAAGACACCATCCGCCTGATAAACTCCATCCACTCAGGATCACCAACCGACCCATGTCCCCACCATATTTTCAACAAAGCAGACTCCATCATCGCACCCCATCTCTGCGATGTCATTAACTGTTCCCTCAACTCCGCTACCTTCCCGGATAACTGGAAACATGCCGAACTCAGCGCCCTTCTCAAGAAACCCACGGCAGACCCAACCGAACTTAAGAACTACCGCCCCATCTCGCTCCTCCAATTCCCTGCCAAAGTCATCGAGAAAGCCGTCAACAGTCAGCTCGCCGCCTTCCTCGGATCCAACAAATACCTCGACCCTTCACAGTCCGGCTTCCGAGCCAAACACAGCACCGAAACCGCCCTCATCGCTGCAACAGACCACATCCGAACACTACTGGACAATGGAGAAACAGTCGCTCTCATCTTACTTGACCTCTCCGCAGCCTTCGACACAGTCTGTCATAGCACCCTCATACAATGCCTCAGCAACGTTGGAATATAAGGAAAAGCATTAGACTGGATCATCTCGTTCCTCACCGGAAGTACACAGAGAGTCCGCCTCCCCCCTTTCAAATCAGAGGCCACCGAAGTCATCAGCGGCGTACCACAAGGATCATCACTCAGTCCCACCCTCTTCAACGTATACATGAGTCCCCTCGCATCCATCGCACGCCAACACAACCTCAACATCATCTCCTACGCAGACGACACCCAGCTGATCCTCTCCCTCACCAAAGACCCAAACACCGCCAAAACCAACTTACACGAAGGAATGAAAGAAGTAGCCGAGTGGATGAAGAACAGCCGTTTAAAACTAAACTCGGACAAAACAGAAGTCCTCATCCTAGGGCCATCCCCCTCTGCCTGGGACGACTCATGGTGGCCTCCGGCCCTCGGAACCGCACCCATACCTACGATGACCAGACAAGTCAATGCCGTCTCATCATCTTGCTTCAACATCCTACGAATGCTCAAAAAAATCTTCCGTCGGATCCCCACCGAAACAAGAAAGACGGTCACCCACGCACTGGTCACAAGCCGACTGGACTACGGAAACACCCTCTACGCCGGAACCACAGCCAAACTACAGAAAAAACTCCAACGCATCCAAAACGCCTCAGCCAGACTCATTTTGGACATCCCTCGGCAAGATCACATTTCTGGCCACCTGAAAGACCTCCATTGGCTCCCTGTCAACAAGAGAATAACGTTCCATCTCCTCACCCACGCACACAAAGCCCTCTACGACCTAGGACCTGAATGCCTCAACACGCGACTGTCCTTCTACACCCCCTCCCGCCAACTACGATCGTCCAATCAAGCCCTCGCCGCAATTCCGCGCATCCATAGATCCACCATGGGGGGAAGATCCTTCCCCTACTTAGCGGCCAAAACCTGGAATTCTCTCCCCAACCACCTCCGCCTTACACAGAACCACCTCTCCTTCAGAAAGCAACTACAAACTTGGATATTCGATAAGTAAAAACACCTCCCTCCCCCAAGCGCCTTGAGACCCTCTGGGTGAGTAGTGCGCTATACGAATTTTGGAACTTGAACTTGAACTATAGGCATTGGAGGGACATGACATGTTTCTGTCCCTCCACAGACAGCAGGACTGACGCCGGAGCGCCGCAGGACTCACTCTCGGGGACTCCACACGCTGCACGTGAGCTTCACACAGATAAAGGGAGCGTCTGCGGATTGACTCAGTACATTAATGCAATACCTATTGCATTTCCAATACTTGTTTCATTTGAAGCTCTGCCTGGAAGTGTGAAGTGCACAGAGCAGTGAGGGGCACACACTTCAGCACGCAGGATGCCTTCGCTCTCATAAGCGTTGGAGGGACATGACATGTTTCTGTCCCTCCACAGACAGCAGGACTGACACCGGAGCGCCGCAGGACTCACACTTGCGGACTCCACACGCTGCACGTGAGCTTCACACTGATAAAGGGAGCGTCTGGGGATTGACTCAGTACATTAATGCGAGACCTATTGCATTTCCAGTGCTTGTTTCCTTTGAAGCACTGCCTGGAAGTGTGAAGTGCACAGAGCAGAGCAGTGAGGGGCACACACTTGAGCTCACAGGCTGCCTTCGCTCTCATAGGCGTTGGAGGGACATGACATGTTTCTGTCCCTCCACAGACAGCAGGACTGATCCCGGAGCGCCGCAGGACTCACACTTGGGGACTCCACACACTGCACGTGTGCTTCACACAGATAAAGGGAGCATCTGCGGATTGACTCAGTACATTAATGCGAGACCTATTGCATTTCCAGTGCTTGTTTCATTTGAATCACTGCCTGGAAGTGTGAAGTGCACAGAGCAGAGCAGTGAGGGGCACACACTTCAGCTCGCGGCTGCCTTCGCTCTCATAAGCGTTGGAGGGACATGACATGTTTCTGCTGCTTCCACAGACAGCAGGACTGACGCCCGAGTGCCGCAGGACTCACACTTGGGGACTCCACACACTGCACGTGGGCTTCACACAGATAAAGGGAGCGTCTGCGGATTGACTCAGTACATTAATGCAAGACCTATTGCATTTCCAATGCTTGTTTTATTTGAAGCTCTGCCTGGAAGTGTGGAGTGCACAGAGCAGAGCAGAGAGGGGCACACACTTCAGCTCGCGGCTGCCTTCACTCTCATAAGCGTTGGAGGGACATGACATGTTTCTGTCCCACCACAGACAGCAGGACTGACGCTGGAGCGCCGCAGGACTCACACTTGGGGACTCCACACACTGCACGTGTGCTTCACACAGATAAAGGGAGTGTCTGCAGATTGACTCAGTACATTAATGCGAGACCTATTGCATTTCCAATGCTTGTTTCATTTGAAGCACTGCCTGGAAGTGTGAAGTGCACAGAGCAGTGAGGGGCCCAGGCTTCAGCTCGCGGCTGCCTTCGCTCTCTTACACGTTGGAGGGACATGACATGTTTCTGTCCCTCCACAGACAGAAGGACTGACGCCCGAGCGCCGCAGGACTCACACTTGGGGACTCCACACACTGCACGTGTGCTTCACACAGATAAAGGGAGCGTCTGCGGATTGACTCAGTACATTAATGCAAGACCTATTGCATTTCCAGTGCTTGTTTCATTTGAAGCACTGCCTGGAAGTGTGAAGTGCACAGAGCAGAGCAGTGGGGGGCACACACTTCAGCTCGCGGCTGCCTTCGCTCTCATAAGCGTTGGAGGGACATGACATGTTTCTGTCCCTCCACAGACAGCAGGACTGACACCGGAGCGCCGCAGGACTCACACTTGCGGACTCCACACACTGCACGTGTGCTTCACACAGATAAAGGGAGCGTCTGCGGATTGACTCAGTACATTAATGCGAGACCTATTGCATTTCCAATGCTTGTTTCATTTGAAGCTCTGCCTGGAAGTGTGAAGGGTGAGTGTCAGGGACCCTGGGAGGGAGGGAGACCCCCAGCACTGGGGAGAGGGGCCCCGGGGGACCCAGGGTGAGTGTCAGGGGCCCTGGAGGGAGGGAGACCCCCAGCACTGGGGAGAGGGGCCCCGGGGGCCCCAGGGTGAGTGTCAGGGACCCTGGAGGGAGGGATGGAGACCCCCAGCACTGGGGGAGAGGGCCCCGGGGGCCACAGGGTGAGTGTCAGGGACCCTGGAGGGAGGGATGGAGACCCCCAGCACTGGGGGAGAGGGCCCCAGGGGCCACAGGGTGAGTGTCAGGGACCATGGAGGGAGGGATGGAGACCCCCAGCACTGGGGGAGAGGGCCCCGGGGGCCCCAGGGTGAGTGTCAGGGGCCCTGGAGGGAGGGATGGAGACCCCCAGCACTGGGGAGAGGGGCCCCAGGGTGAGTGTCAGGGGCCCTGGGAGGGATGGAGACCCCCAGCCCTGGGGGAGGGGCCCCAGGGGCACCAGGGTGAGTGTCAGGGACCCTGGGAGGGAGGGTTGGAGACCCCCAGCACTGGAGGGGCAGTATACAGTATCCTAGTATACAGTAGTGTTGGTTGTAGCAGAAGGGACACCAGTAGTTGATTTGTCTTTGCCAGTGCTTGTTTGAGTGCAGCCTGTGACGTCCCACCCTCAGGATACAGTATTGGGACAGAGGGGACACCAGTAGTTGATTTGTCTTTGCCAGTGCTTGTTTGAGTGCAGCCTGTGACGTCCCACCCTCAGTATACAGTAATGTGACAGAGGGTACAGCAGTAGTTGGTTTGCCTTTGCCAGTGCTTGTTTGTGCCGCCCGCTGCCCGTGGACTCTTCGCCTTCATCCCGTATTACAGCTTGTAAAGGGTGGAGTCACAAGTCGGGCAGCTTAGCCATATATGGCAGTGGAGACCCCGCCTCTATGCTAATCGCCAGCAGCGCTCAGGGCTCCCATTGGCTTCTGAAGTTGGACTCTTTGGCATTAACAAGGTGCTCTCGCTCCCGGGGAGCCTCGTCTCGTCTGCTGCGGGTCCGAGCGGAGCCCAGAGGAGCCCCCGACGGAGCAGTGACCCCGCCCCGGCCCCGCAGACATGAGCCTCCTGCGCCTCCTCCTCCCGCTGCTCTGCTGCCTCGAGCCCCTGCGGGGGGAGGGGCCCCGGGGGCCCCAGGGTGAGTGCCAGGGACCCTGGGAGGGAGGGATGGAGACCCCCAGCCCTGGGGGGGAGGGTCTCAGGGACACAGGCTGAGTGTCAGGGACCCTGGAGGGAGGGGGAGAGGGGCCCCGGGGGACCCAGGGTGAGTGTCAGGGGCCCTGGAGGGAGGGAGACCCCCAGCACTGGGGAGAGGGGCCCCGGGGACCCAGGGTGAGTGTCAGGGACCCTGGAGGGATCGAGACCCCCCGCACTGGGGGGAGGGGCCCCAGGGGCCCCAGGGTGAGTGTCAGGGACCCTGGAGGGATGGAGATCCCCAGCACTGGGGGAGAGGGGCCCCGGGGGCCCCAGGGTGAGTGTCAGGGACCCTGGGAGGGATGGATTGAGACCCCCAGCACTGGGGAGAGGGGCCCCGGGGGCCCCAGGGTGAGTATCCGGGACCCTGAAGGGATGGATTGAGACCCCCAGCACTGGGGAGAGGGGCCCAGGGGCCCCAGGGTGAGTGTCAGGGGCCCTGGAGGGATGGATTGAGACCCCCAGCACTGGGGGGAGGGGCCCCAGGGGGCCCAGGGTGAGTGTCAGGGACCCTGGAGGGAGGGATGGAGACCCCCCGCACTGGGGAGAGGGGCCCAGGGGCCCCAGGGTGAGTGTCAGGGACCCTGGGAGGGAGGGATGGAGACCCCCAGCACTGGGGAGAGGGGCCCCAGGGTGAGTGTCAGGGGCCCTGGGAGGGATGGAGACCCCCAGCCCTGGGGGGGAGGGTCTCAGGGACACAGGCTGAGTGTCAGGGACCCTGGAGGGAGGGGGAGAGGGGCCCCGGGGGACCCAGGGTGAGTGTCAGGGGCCCTGGAGGGAGGGAGACCCCCAGCACTGGGGAGAGGGGCCCCGGGGACCCAGGGTGAGTGTCAGGGACCCTGGAGGGATCGAGACCCCCAGCACTGGGGAGAGGGGCCCCGGGGGCCCCAGGGTGAGTGTCAGGTACCCTGGAGGGATGGAGACCCCAGCACTGGGGAGAGGGGCCCCAGGGGCCCCAGGGTGAGTATCAGGGACCCTGGAGGGAGGGATGGAGACCCCCAGCACTGGGGAGAGGGGCCCCGGGGGCCCCAGGGTGAGTGTCAGGGACCCTGGGAGGGATGGATTGAGACCCCCAGCACTGGGGGGAGGGGCCCCAGGGGCCCCAGGGTGAGTATCAGGGACCCTGGAGGGATGGAGACCCCCAGCACTGAGAGAGAGGGGCCCTGGGGGCCCCAGGGTGAGTGTCAGGGACCCTGGGAGGGATGGATTGAGACCCCCAGCACTGGGGAGAGGGGCCCCGGGGGCCACAGGGTGAGTGTCAGGGACCCTGGAGGGATGGAGACCCCCAGCACTGAGAGAGAGGGGCCCTGGGGGCCCCAGGGTGAGTATCAGGGACCCTGAAGGGATGGATTGAGACCCCCAGCACTGGGGAGAGGGGCCCGGGGGCCCCAGGGTGAGTGTCAGGGACCCTGGAGGGAGGGAGACCCCCGGCACTGGGGAGAGGGGCCACGGGGACCCCAGGGTGAGTGTCAGGGACCCTGGAGGGATGGAGATCCCCAGCACTGGAGGAGAGGGGCCGAGGGCCCCAGGGTGAGTGTCTGGGACCCTGGAGGGAGGATGGAGACCCCCAGCACTGGGGAGAGGAGCCCAGGGGCCCAAGGGTAAGTGTCAGGGACCCTGGAGGGATGGAGACCCCAGCACTGGGGAGAGGGGCCCCGGGGGCCCCAGGGTGAGTGTCAGGGACACTGGAGGGATGGAGACCCCCAGCACTGGGGAGAGGGGCCCCGGGGACCCAGGGTGAGTGTCAGGGACCCTGGAGGGATCAAGACCCCCAGCACTGGGGAGAGGGGCCCCGGGGGCCCCAGGGTGAGTGTCAGGGACCCTGGGAGGGATGGATTGAGACCCCCAGCACTGGGGGGAGGGGTCCCCGGGGCCCCAGGGTGAGTGTCAGGGTCCCTGGAGGGATGGAGACCCCCAGCACTGGGGAGAGGGGCCCCGGGGACCCAGGGTGAGTGTCAGGGACCCTGGAGGGATCGAGACCCCCAGCACTGGGGAGAGGGGCCCCGGGGGCCCCAGGGTGAGTGTCAGGGACCCTGGGAGGGATGGATTGAGACCCCCAGCACTGGGGGGAGGGGCCCCAGGGGCCCCAGGGTGAGTGTCAGGGACCCTGGAGGGATGGAGATCCCCAGCACTGGGGGAGAGGGGCCCCGGGGGCCCCAGGGTGAGTGTCAGGGACCCTGGGAGGGATGGATTGAGACCCCCAGCACTGGGGAGAGGGGCCCCGGGGGCCCCAGGGTGAGTGTCAGGGACCCTGGGAGGGATGGATTGAGACCCCCAGCACTGGGGGGAGGGGCCCCAGGGGCCCCAGGGTGAGTATCAGGGACCCTGGAGGGAGGGATGGAGACCCTCAGCACTGGAGGAGAGGGACCCTGGAGCCACAGGGTGAGTGTCAGGGGCCCTGGAGGGAGGGATGGAGACCCCCAGCACTGGGGGAGAGGGGCCCTGGGGCCCCCGGGTAAGTGTCAGGGACCCTGGAGGGAGGATGGAGACCCCCAGCACTGGGGGGAGGGGCCCTGGGGACCCCAGGGTAAGTGTCAGGGACCCTGGAGGGAGGATGGAGACCCCCAGCACTGGGGAGAGGGGCCCAGGGGCCCAAGGGTAAGTGTCAGGGACCCTGGAGGGATGGAGACCCCAGCACTGGGGAGAGGGGCCCCGGGGGCCCCAGGGTGAGTGTCAGGGACACTGGAGGGATGGAGACCCCCAGCACTGGGAGAGGGGCCCCGGGGACCCAGGGTGAGTGTCAGGGACCCTGGAGGGATGGAGACCCCCAGCACTGGGGAGAGGGGCCCCGGGGGCCCCAGGGTGAGTGTCAGGGACCCTGGGAGGGATGGATTGAGACCCCCAGCACTGGGGGAGAGGGGCCCCGGGGGCCACAGGGTGAGTGTCAGGGGCCCTGGAGGGATGGAGACCCCCAGCACTGGGGGAGAGGGGCCCTGGGGGCCCCAGGGTGAGTGTCAGAGACCCTGGAGGGAGGGATGGAGACCCCCAGCACTGGGGAGAGGGGCCCCGGGGGCCACAGGGTGAGTGTCAGGGACCCTGGAGGGAGGATGGAGACCCCAAGCACTGTGGAGAGGGGCCCGGGGGCCCAAGGGTAAGTGTCAGGGACCCTGGAGGGATGGAGACCCCAGCACTGGGGAGAGGGGCCCCTGGGGCCCCAGGGTGAGTGTCAGGGACCCTGGAGGGATGGAGACCCCCAGCACTGGGGAGAGGGGCCCCGGGGGCCCCAGGGTGAGTGTCAGGGACCCTGGAGGGATGGAGACCCCCAACACCGGGGAGAGGGGCCCCGGGGGCCACAGAGTGAGTGTCAGGGACCCTGGGAGGGAGGGAGACCCCCAGCACTGAGAGAGAGGGGCGCTGGGGGCCCCAGGGTGAGTATCAGGGACCCTGAAGGGATGGATTGAGACCCCCAGCACTGGGGGGATGGGCCCCAGGGGCCCCAGGGTGAGTGTCAGGGACCCTGGAGGGAGGGATGGAGACCCCCAGCACTGGGGAGAGGGGCCCAGGGGCCCCAGGGTGAGTGTCAGGGGCCCTGCAGGGATGGATTGAGACCCCCAGCACTGGAGGAGAGGGACCCTGGAGCCACAGGGTGAGTGTCAGGGGCCCTGGAGGGAGGGATGGAGACCCCCAGCACTGGGCGAGAGGGGCCCCGGGGCCAAAGGGTGAGTGTCAGGGACCCTGGAGGGATGGAGACCCCCAGCACTGGGGGGAGGGGCCCTGGGGACCCCAGGGTAAGTGTCAGGGACCCTAGAGGGAGGATGGAGACCCCCAGCACTGGGGAGAGGGGCCCAGGGGCCCAAGGGTAAGTGTCAGGGACCCTGGAGGGATGGAGACCCCAGCACTGGGGAGAGGGGCCCCGGGGGCCCCAGGGTGAGTGTCAGGGACACTGGAGGGATGGAGACCCCCAGCACTGGGGAGAGGGGCCCCGGGGACCCAGGGTGAGTGTCAGGGACCCTGGAGGGATCGAGACCCCCAGCACTGGGAAGAGGGGCCCCGGGGGCCCCAGGGTGAGTGTCAGGGACCCTGGGAGGGATGGATTGAGACCCCCAGCACTGGGGGGAGGGGCCCCAGGGGCCCCAGGGTGAGTATCAGGGACCCTGGAGGGAGGGATGGAGACCCCCAGCACTGGGGGAGAGGGGCCCCGGGGGCCACAGGGTGAGTGTCAGAGACCCTGGAGGGAGGGATGGAGACCCCCAGCACTGGGGGAGAGGGGCCCCGGGGCCGCAGGGTGAGTGTCAGGGACCCTGGAGGGATGGAGACCCCCAGCACTGGGGGGAGGGGCCCTGGGGACCCCAGGGTAAGTGTCAGGGACCCTGGAGGGAGGATGGGGACCCCAGCACTGGGGAGAGGGGCCCCGGGGGCCCCAGGGTGAGTGTCAGGGACCCTGGAGGGATTGAGACCCCCAGCACTGGGGAGAGGGGCCCCGGGGGCCCCAGGGTGAGTGTCAGGGCCACTGGAGGGATGGAGACCCCCAGCACTGGGGAGAGGGGCCCCGGGGGCCCCAGGGTGAGTGTCAGGGACCCTGGAGGGATGGAGACCCCCAACACTGGGGAGAGGAGCCCCGGGGGCCCCAGGGTGAGTGTCAGGGACACTGGAGGGATGGAGACCCCCAGCACTGGGGAGAGGGGCCCCGGGGGCCCCAGGGTGAGTGTCAGGGACCCTGGAGGGAGGGAGACCCCCGGCACTGGGGAGAGGGGCCCCGGGGGCTACAGGGTGAGTGTCAGGGGCCCTGGAGGGATGGAGACCCCCAGCACTGGGGGAGAGGGGCCCCGGGGGCCCCAGGGTGAGTGTCAGAGACCCTGGAGGGAGGGATGGAGACCCCCAGCACTGGGGAGAGGGGCCCGGGAGCCCCAGGGTGAGTGTCAGGGGCCCTGGAGGGATGGATTTAGACCCCCAGGACTGGGGGGAGGGGCCCCAGGGTGAGTGTCAGGGACCCTTGAGGGAGGGATGGAGACCCCCAGCACTGGGGAGAGGGGCCCATGGGCCCAGGGTGAGTGTCAGGGGCCCTGGAGGGATGGATTGAGACCCCCAGCACAGGAGGAGAGGGACCCTGGAGCCACAGGGTGAGTGTCAGGAACCATGGAGGGATGGAGACCCCCAGCACTGGGGGGAGGGGCCCTGGGGACCCCAGGGTAAGTGTCAGGGACCCTGGAGGGAGGATGGAGACCCCCAGCACTGGGGAGAGGGGCCCGGGGGCCCAAGGGTAAGTGTCAGGGACCCTGGAGGGATGGAGACCCCAGCACTGGGGAGAGGGGCCCCGGGGGCCCCAGGGTGAGTGTCAGGGACCCTGGAGGGATGGAGACCCCCAGCACTGGGGAGAGGGGCCCCGGGGGCCCCAGGGTGAGTGTCAGGGACCCTGGAGGGATGGAGAACCCCAACACTGGGGAGAGGGGCCCGGGGGCCACAGGGTGAGTGTCAGGGACCCTGGGAGAGAGGGAGACCCCCGGCACTGGGGAGAGGGGCCCCGGGGGCCACAGGGTGAGTGTCAGGGGCCCTGGAGGGATGGAGACCCCCAGCACTGGGGAGAGGGGCCCCGGGGGCCCCAGGGTAAGTGTCAGGGACCCTGGAGGGAGGATGGAGACCCCCAGCACTGGGGAGAGGGGCCTGGGGGCCCAAGGGTAAGTGTCAGGGACCCTGGAGGGATGGAGACCCCAGCACTGGGGAGAGGGGCCCCGGGGGCCCCAAGGTGAGTGTCAGGGACCCTGGAGGGATGGAGACCCCCAGCACTGGGGAGAGGGGCACCGGGGGCCCCAGGGTGAGTGTCAGGGACCCTGGAGGGATGGAGACCCCCAACACTGGGGAGAGGGGCACCGGGGGCCCCAGGGTGAGTGTCAGGGACCCTGGAGGGATGGAGACCCCCAGCACTGGGGAAGCACTGACACTGCTCCAGCGCCGCTGACATGAGCCTCCTCCTCCTGCTGGTCTGCTGCCTCGGGCTCCTGAGGGGGGGGAGTGCCCGGAGGACCACAGGGTGAGGGCCCGCACACCCGACCCACCTTCCCTGCCTCTTTAAAAGATACAGGACAAACCCAGCCAGGTTCCAGTCCATGCCCCTCACACTCACCCAGGGACACTCCACCCACACAGGGTCCATATCCCTCCCACTCACTCAGGGCTCCCTCCCACCCAGGTTCAAGTCTGGGCCCCTAACCCAGGGGACCTCACTCACCCGGAACTCCCCGCACTCTCACCTCTGGGTCACATCCTCCAATCCAGGGTCCAGTCTGAACCACTCACACTCGCCCAGTGGCCCTCAGACTCATCACGATGATACTGTGGTGTCTTGGGCCACTAGGCCCACTTGCTGATAAAGGACCACACAGACACAGTAGTAGTGTCTAGAAACTGGCCCCGGGCACGTGTGTCCGGCCCCTTTTATTAGCAGGGTCACGTGACCGGGGACGCCTGTGACGGGTGGGTGTGCAGTGTGGGTGCTAACAGAGGTGGAACACTAGAACATGTCCAGCAGGACATTACGGATACTTCACACTCACCTGGGATTAGACAGGAGAGCCCTGACATGTACAAACTATTACCCCAAATTGAGAACGAATCCTTCCCAATGGTGCACTCAGGATGACCAGTTTGTTAAGATTTCAAAGGTTTTGTGGACAGATTTGAACACCTTGTTCGACATTGTGGTACCAAGTGATTTATGGCCTGAGTGTAAGATAGCAAAACACACAAGATGATGGCTGGAATGTTGCACAATGGCAAAACATTCTCTCCCAGTCACAGATCTGGGTTTAATCCATCATTATTTTGCTCACCAAGCCACCCCAGTTCAGACATGGCCATATGCAAATCAGTCTTGACCCTGTGCCTCGTGGGAACAGTCCAGCCCGAACTGCCAAGCCATGTTTTCCCTGGACCGGAATCAAGCATCCTAGGACCGGTTTCTGGCTATCAGCCGTCTTCAGCCAGGATAGCTCGACTCCAGTGGCGTAGTGAGCACGGGACCCACGTCTGGGCATACCTGTCTAACTTAGGGCAAATAAAGCGATACCAAAGGGTAGCTTGACTCCAGTGAGGGTAAGATAGCCATACAGAGGCCTCCACGGTACCCTTAAGGTGTCCACGGATCACCAAGGTGTCCACGAGTCTTATGCACCATCCCCTTACAAGTAACTAGAGTTTTACCAAGTAAACAGAAGTGATTTTTAAACGCACATTTAAGAGCTGATCCTACCAGTAACGGTGAGACCCGGCCTGTAGAGGGTGCTCACATCCCGATGGAGCTGGTCACACTCTGCTCTCAGGCAGGCACGGACACTGCAAGGTTGGTTGTGCACATACATGTACGTGTGCACATACATGTATGTGGTGATCCCCTGAAGCCGACGGTGACCCCGTGCCTGTCCCTGCTCTGGACGGCGGTCACTGTCTGTGCCCCCCCCCCGGGTCACTGTGCTTCTGCCTCCAGCAGAACCGGCTCCCACCGCTGCTGACTTTATTTCTAAAAGGTTTGCAAGGAAGTGTCATTGGCTCTGTACCGGATGCTAGAGGGGGGCACTGGGGGCCACATGTGGGGGAAATGGTGACGGTGACTCGTCCAGCAGGTTAGGGCGAGTACCAAAAACATGTAGTTTCTTTTGGCTTTTCAAGGATTTGTGTTTGCCTAATGTTTGCTATAATTTACACCCCTCCGGTTTGCAGTTCAGTCTTATATCCCTCAAACCGAGCTGCTCCAGGAGTATAATGCTGACAAGAAAGCCGAAGAGCCTTAAGACCTGCTGAATCTGAGTTGAAACACCCCCCTCCCCCTTCCCCCACCGCCTTGAGACACTCACTGGTGAGTAGCGCGCTTCACAATTCCCTGATTGATTGATTGACAGACGTCTGTCCACCGACCTTATAACCTCCCTACCCACAGGCCCTGCTCTTCAATAATCAGAAACCACCCTGTCAAGTTTCCCTGCTCCATGCATAGTGCACTGCTTCCGTCCAAGTGTTCCCTTTGAATTCTGGGACCTGTTGTCTTGCTGATTACGTTATAAAACAGGACTACAGGTCCCAGAATTCAAAGAAAGGCGTTGATTGGAGCATGGACCTAGGATGTTTGGCAGCTACCGTGAGAGTGTAGGAGAAAGGAACATGCCTTCCTTTCAGGGTGCAGCCTCCTCGCAGGGGCATCCCTGCCCGCACTCCAAGGAGCACTCACGGTATTTCCTGTACAGCTGGAACCTGTGAGTCCATCCAGTTTGAACCTGTGAGTCCATCCAGTTTGAACCTGTGAGTCCATCCAGTTTGAACCTGTGAGTCCATCCTATGTGCGTTGCGCCTGTGTCGGCTTTAACTCATTTGGGAGTGAACCTGTGCTCGAAGTGGGCGGGATCGGAGGGGCACGACGTGCCCTTACTTTAAATTTAAGGACAGCAGTTCTCCTACTTTCTGTGAAAAGATACCCGTCCGGGGTGGTTCGTTCCGAGAGCTGAAAGCTCCAGAGCGGAGTAAGGCAGGGAGTCTCCTGTGCTGTGACACCGAGGGAGGGGCAGACAGCTAAACAAGCCTTCCTGCCAGGGTGTAACCGAGGGAGGACAGACAGCTAAACGAGCCTTCCTGCCAGGGTGCAACCGAGGGAGGGGCAGACAGCTAGACAAGCCTTCCTGCCTGGGTGCTGCTGCCTGGGAGAAATGTAAATGTGCACAACGGATCAATCTGCAAATGTAAAGGGTGCTCGGAAGCCGGTATTGGGTTTGGTTGATGGAACCACTCGACACGTCATGATGACACAGATTTATTCTTTTTAAATGGTATTTGTAAGGAGTTACCAGCTGAGGGTGCAGTGTGTGCTTCTTTAAGGGGCGCAGCGCAGGCCCCTGCGCCACAGGGGTCCGTGTTACGCCCCTGACCAGGATTCACTTCTGTGGCCCTCTTGTTAGATATGGACCCCTGAAGGACAGTAGCTGAGAGGTTTCTTTCACATTTAAGGTGTGCGCTACTTTATATGCACATACCTGAAGCCGAAAGACAGAAGTGTTTTTGTAGCCATGCTTTCACCCCGCCTTACCTTTCTTTTTAAATGCACTTCGACCGCTGGAATGGCCTGGGGTGGGTGATCTGGAAGGAGATGAAACCCTTGTACTCTTGTGCGGATGGCGTTCACTACAATTGTGCGCAGTATGTTCTGAGCCTGAGAAGTCTGAAACACAGGTCTTAAAACTGGGAGCTCAACATATTTCAACCTCAAACAAGCATTTTCAATGCAATAGGTCTCGCATTAGGAAAGTTTGAGCTATTGGTCTTGTAAATGACACATTTTTTATTTATGTGTTGGTTTTGAAAATAGCGAAATTAATAGCTTTGTCATTTACAATGCCAATAGTTTTAACTTTTGCAAATGTGACACCTATAGCATTTGTAATGCAATATGTGTTGTATTTACATGACTTAGATGTATTTATATTACAAATAACAATGGCTTTTATTTTTTTAAAATAATTAATACTTAAAAGGGATTGTAATTTATAATGGCAATAGCTTAAACTTTTGTAAATAACTTTTGTAAACATTATATTCAGTGTATTTTATTGTGACGAAAATCCAAGAACAGAAGTGAAATATTAACATCTTTTTATGACATTTGTAATAAAGCTTGAAACATTGAGAGAACATATTTGAACCAGTTGTTGTTGAATGGTTGCACAGATTGATGCTGTGGTGGCGCTGAGTGATGTTGTGGTGGCGACGAGTGATGCTGTAGCATTCAGTGATGCTGTGGTAGCGCATAGTGATGTTGTGGTGCCCCTGAGTGGTGATGCTGTGGTGGGGCTGAGTGATGCTGTAGTGATGCGATAGATTGACAGAATGAGTGCGATAGATAGATAGAGGGAGGGCGATAGAGTGAGGGCGATAGAGTGAGGGCGATAGATAGATTGACAAATACAGTGAGTGCGATCGATAGATAGATAGCTAGAGTGAGTGCGATAGATAGACAGATAGAGGGCGATAGATAGGTTGAGAATGGGCGATATATAGATAGAAAGATAGAGTGAGGGAGATGGATAGATAGTTGATAGAGCGAGGGCGATAGATAGAGTGAGGGCAATAGATAGAGTGAGGGCGATAGATAGATAGAGTGAGGGCGATAGAGTGAGGGCGATAGATAGAGTGAGGGCAATAGATAGAGTGAGGGCGATAGATAGATAGAGTGAGGGCAATAGATAGAGTGAGGGCGATAGATAGATAGAGTGAGGGCGATAGAGTGAGGGCGATAGAGTGAGGGTGAAAGATAGATAGAGTGAGGGTGAAAGATAGATAGAGTGAGGGCGATAGATAGAGAGAGTGAGGGCGATAGATAGAGAGAGTGAGGGCGATAGATAGAGTGAGGGCAATAGATAGAGTGAGGGCGATAGATAGATAGAGTGAGGGCAATAGATAGAGTGAGGGCGATAGATAGAGTGAGGGCGATAGATAGATAGAGTGAGGGCAATAGATAGAGTGAGGGCGATAGATAGATAGAGTGAGGGCGATAGAGTGAGGGCGATAGAGTGAGGGTGAAAGATAGATAGAGTGAGGGCGATAGATAGAGAGAGTGAGGGCGATAGATAGAGAGAGTGAGGGCGATAGATAGAGAGAGTGAGGGCGATAGATAGATAGATAGATAGATAGATAGATAGATAGATAGATAGATAGATAGATAGATAGATAGATAGATAGATAGATAGATAGATAGATAGATAGATAGCAACAGTAAACATCCCGTATTCGAGGAATTTACTGTGTGCAATTTTAATTTTGATTCAACGTTTCAATGCGTCCCCTCGAGCACCTGTTATGCTAATAATATAAATGAATTTGCAGATGTTAATCACTGTAACCAAACAAAAGGAGGCGGACATGTGGCCTCTGGCTTCAAAGGCACAAAACCTGAGTTCAGATCTTAGTTCCTGCACATAGGCAAAGCGTCTTATCTGACAGTTTTGTGCTTTCTGAGCGGGCGGGCACAGTGAGTGCTGAGAAGCCGGACTACCAGTGTGCTCATTGTTTTGACGGCCACCTTACAGTTTTTTTTCTATCCAGCCATGAAGTGAAGGCACCTCAGCAAGTTAACTACACCACATATGTCTGCGTGCAACAATATGTTTCTGGGGTCTGATTCCAGTCAGGGCGAGTCAGACGTTTATCCTTTTTTGACCAACAAAGTCAGTTTGAAATGGACAGTAAAATAAATAAAACAAACTGCACGCCTTCTGCTGTGGGCTCCGAGACGAGAATGGACAGGGAAGGAAAGCCTGGCAGAACACCTGATATGTCTGATGTTTGTGGATGCCTGATGCTTGTGGATGTCTGACGCTTGTGGATGTCTGACGCTTGTGGATGTCTGACGCTTGGGGATGTCTGACGCTTGGGGATGTCTGACGCTTGGGGATGTCTGACGCTTAGGGATGTCTGACGCTTGGGGATGTCTGACGCTTGGGGATGTCTGACGCTTGGGGATGTCTGACGCTTGGGGATGTCTGACGCTTGGGGATGTCTGATGCGTGATGCTGGTGGATGTCTGATGCTTTGGGATGTCTGATGCGTGATGCTGGTGGATGTCTGATGCTTGTGGATGTGTGATGCTTGTGGATGTCTGATGCTTGTGGATGTCTGATGCTTGTGGATGTCTGATGCTGGTGGATGTCTGATGCTGGTGGATGTCTGATGTTTGTGGATGTCTGATGCTTGTGGATGTCTGATGCTTGTGGATGTCTGATGCTTGTGGATGTCTGATGCTTGTGGATGCCTGATGCTTGTGGATGTCTGATGCTTGTGGATGTCTGATTCTTGTAGATGCCTGATGCTTCTGGATGTCTGATGCCTGATGCTTGTGGATGTCTGATGCTTGTGGATGTCTGATGCTTGTGGATGTCTGATGCTTGTGGATGTCTGATTCTTGTAGATGTCTGATGCTTCTGGATGTCTGATGCCTGATGCTTGTGGATGTCTGATGCTTGTGGATGTCTGATGTCTGATGCTTGTGGATGTTTGATGCTTTTGGATGCCTGACGCTTGTGGATGTCTGATGCTTGTGGATGTCTGTTGCTTGTGGATGTCTGATGCTTGTGGATGTCTGATGCTTGTGGATGTCTGATGCCTGATGCTTGTGGATGCCTGATGCTTGTGGATGCCTGATGCTTGTGGATGTCTGATGCTTGTGGATGTCTGATGCTTGTGGATGTCTGATGCTTGTGGATGCCTGATGCTTGTTTATGTCTGATGCTTGTGGACATCTGATGCTTCTGGATGTCTGATGCCTGATGCTTGTGGATGCCTGATGCTTGTGGATGTCTGATGCTTGTGGATGTCTGATGCTTGTGGATGTCTGATGCCTGATGCTTGTGGATGCCTGATGCTTGTGGATGTCTGATGCTTGTGGATGTCTGATGCTTGTGGATGTCTGATGCTTGTGGATGTCTGATGTTTGTGGATGTCTGATGCTTGTGGATGCCTGATGCTTGTTTATGTCTGATGCTTGTGGACATCTGATGCTTCTGGATGTCTGATGCTTGTGGATGTCTGTTGCTTCTGGATGTCTGTTGCTTCTGGATGTCTGATGCTTGTGGATGTCTGATGCTTGTGGATGTCTGATGCTTGTGGATGTCTGATGCTTGTGGATGCCTGATGCTTGTTTATGTCTGATGCTTGTGGACATCTGATGCTTCTGGATGTCTGATGTCTGATGCTTGTGGATGCCTGATGCTTGTGGATGCCTGATGCTTGTGGATGCCTGATGCTTGTGGATGTCTGATGCTTGTGGATGTCTGATGCTTGTGGATGTCTGATGCTTGTGGATGTCTGATGCTTGTGGATGTCTGATGCCTGATGCTTGTGGATGCCTGATGCTTGTGGATGTCTGATGCTTGTGGATGTCTGATGCTTGTGGATGCCTGATGCTTGTGGATGCCTGATGCTTGTTTATGTCTGATGCTTGTGGACATCTGATGCTTCTGGATGTCTGATGTCTGATGCTTGTGGATGTCTGATGCTTGTGGATGTCTGATGCTTGTGGATGTCTGATGCTTGTGGATGTCTGATGCTTGTGGATGTCTGATGCTTGTGGATGTCTGATTCTTGTAGATGCCTGATGCTTCTGGATGTCTGATGCCTGATGCTTGTGGATGTCTGATGCTTGTGGATGTCTGATGCTTGTGGATGTCTGATGCTTGTGGATGTCTGATGCTTGTGGATGTCTGATTCTTGTAGATGTCTGATGCTTCTGGATGTCTGATGCCTGATGCTTGTGGATGTCTGATGCTTGTGGATGTCTGATGTCTGATGCTTGTGGATGTTTGATGCTTTTGGATGCCTGACGCTTGTGGATGTCTGATGCTTGTGGATGTCTGTTGCTTGTGGATGTCTGATGCTTGTGGATGTCTGATGCTTGTGGATGTCTGATGCCTGATGCTTGTGGATGCCTGATGCTTGTGGATGCCTGATGCTTGTGGATGTCTGATGCTTGTGGATGTCTGATGCTTGTGGATGTCTGATGCTTGTGGATGCCTGATGCTTGTTTATGTCTGATGCTTGTGGACATCTGATGCTTCTGGATGTCTGATGCCTGATGCTTGTGGATGCCTGATGCTTGTGGATGTCTGATGCTTGTGGATGTCTGATGCTTGTGGATGTCTGATGCTTGTGGATGTCTGATGCCTGATGCTTGTGGATGCCTGATGCTTGTGGATGTCTGATGCTTGTGGATGTCTGATGCTTGTGGATGTCTGATGTTTGTGGATGTCTGATGCTTGTGGATGCCTGATGCTTGTTTATGTCTGATGCTTGTGGACATCTGATGCTTCTGGATGTCTGATGCTTGTGGATGTCTGTTGCTTCTGGATGTCTGTTGCTTCTGGATGTCTGATGCTTGTGGATGTCTGATGCTTGTGGATGTCTGATGCTTGTGGATGTCTGATGCTTGTGGATGCCTGATGCTTGTTTATGTCTGATGCTTGTGGACATCTGATGCTTCTGGATGTCTGATGTCTGATGCTTGTGGATGCCTGATGCTTGTGGATGCCTGATGCTTGTGGATGCCTGATGCTTGTGGATGTCTGATGCTTGTGGATGTCTGATGCTTGTGGATGTCTGATGCTTGTGGATGTCTGATGCTTGTGGATGTCTGATGCCTGATGCTTGTGGATGCCTGATGCTTGTGGATGTCTGATGCTTGTGGATGTCTGATGCTTGTGGATGCCTGATGCTTGTGGATGCCTGATGCTTGTTTATGTCTGATGCTTGTGGACATCTGATGCTTCTGGATGTCTGATGTCTGATGCTTGTGGATGTCTGATGCTTCTGGATGTCTGATGCTTGTGGATGCCTGTTGCTTGTGGATGTTTGATGCTTGTGGATGTCTGATGCTTGTGGATGTCTGATGCTTGTGGATGTCTGATGCTTGTGGATGCCTGATGCTTGTGGATGCCTGATGCTTGTTTATGTCTGATGCTTGTGGACATCTGATGCTTCTGGATGTCTGATGTCTGATGCTTGTGGATGTCTGATGCTTCTGGATGTCTGATGCTTGTGGATGCCTGTTGCTTCTGGATGTCTGATGCTTGTGGATGCCTGATGCTTGTGGATGCCTGATGCTTGTGGATGTCTGATGCTTGTGGATGCCTGATGCTTGTGGATGCCTGATGCTTGTGGATGCTTGATGCTTGTGGATGCCTGATGCTTCTGGATGTCTGATGCTTGTGGATGTCTGACGCTCGTGGATGTCTGACGCTTGTGGATGTCTGACGCTTGTGGATGCCTGATGTTTGTGGATGTCTGACGCTTGTGGATGTCTGATGCTTGTGGATGCCTGATGTTTGTGGATGTCTGACGCTTGTGGATGTCTGATGCTTGTGGATGTCTGACGCTTGTGGATGTCTGACGCTTGTGGATGTCTGACGCTTGTGGATGTCTGACGCTTGTGGATGTCTGACGCTTGTGGATGCCTGACGCTTGTGGATGTTTGATGCTTGTGGATGTTTGATGCTTGTGGACGCCTGATGCTTGTGGACGCCTGATGCTTGTGGACGCCTGATGCTTGTGGACGCCTGATGCTTGTGGATGTCTGATGCTTGTAGATGTCTGATGTTTGTGGATGTCTGTTGCTTGTTGATTGCACAGATGACCTTTATTACATAACTGAAGATGTCAGCAGCGAGCGTTTAAAACACAGAAAAATCTTGCTGTGAATGTGTGTGTGTGCTTTCCTGGTCGTGGTGTGCAAGCCTTCCTTTCAAGTCGGGTGGGGGAGCAGGGGAGCCAGTAAGTGGGAGGGAATAGCTCTCGGCATTGCTGGGTGGGCGGGGGAGCAGCAGCCTGTGGTGTGAGAGACAAATGTTGGTGTGAGGAGGAGGGAGGGGGGAGAGAGTGCGCTGTGCATACCAATATTGGTTTCGAGTAATTATATTACTCGACCGAAAAAGGACAGGGGAAACCTTGCTAAAAGATGCCAGGTCTAACATTGAACATCAGCAGAAAAAAGTAAAAGTGCGATGATGTGCATGGTTGCACATGTATATGCTTTACTTTCTATAAGCGTTAAAACACGAAATATTATATTTGTGTTTTTCACTCATGGATTTGATATAGGACTCTCTATGCACCAGTGGAAAGTATTTATTTTTCGCTTCACGATCTCAAAGCTGTGGCATTTCACTAGTCGTCGGAACAAAGGATGACGTTGCATGCCGTTGGACCCAAGATATCGACGGTTGCTCTATCACGTGATCTTTCTGCCTTTGGAACATCAGGTCTGCTTGTGGAAGTGAAAATTGCTAGCAAAAAGGAGCGTGAAACGGAAGCAACGTACAGCAACTTTTGTGGAGCGGAAGTTTGAAGTTTGACTTTTGTGCACAGAACGGAACAAAGCAGCGTAATCTCTTTGGGTGTTTTCAACATACATGTCAACATTTTCTGATTGGAATGTGGGAGATTTGAAAAGAAAATAGGGGGAATGCATTTTCCCCATTGATATATAATTAGGCAATCACCTAAATCGCATACGGTCTGTTGGCATGTGTATGTCAACAACGTCTTTCAATTCCAGCAGCTTTCACATGCATTTTTCCAGCTCATATATATATATTTTTTTTTCCAAAAACCTTTATTGCACCATTAAGTTACACAGCGGAACGCCTACAACCCAAGGGGCTGGCTGCTATAACAGTTCGTAAATCACATTGCAGCATTATAAAGTCTCTAGTAGAGTATCCAATATTGTAGTCCGTAATTTAGCTGCTGTGATGAAAAGGTGCAGCACATGCATAAGTGTCTCAGACATTAGTGGTTTTTGATTTTCCATTTTTTATGAACAGCAACAAACCAAAGTAACTGTTAGGAATAACAATGTGGTCGTGTGTATAGCAATACTGATCGTTTGTAGTTACCTCACCGAGATGTCCCAGTCCAGTCCCCTTCCCACTCTCGCTAACAGCCCCTGAAGGCCATGTTTGTGCTAGATTAGATACCCCTCTTAACTGGTGTTCCATGTAGTCCCTCTCCTGTCTATCCTGCATGATAATGTAGTGAAGAAGCCACTCTCACAGTCCCTGGTTTCCCCCCCTCATAAAATGCCCCTAATACTAGCCCTCTTCCTCTCACTCATCTGATTCATCCTGATCGTCCTCCGGCAGCTCATATATTTTTAAGTCAATAACAGAATACAAAATGGTTTATAGAATGGACTGCAGATCTAACGTCAAAAAGCGTTAATCGATGCAGATGACCTCTACATTACCCATCATGTCGATGATTTAGAAAGCAAGCTTTTCGAGGCTTTCGTGAGTTCACTTTGAGAAAGCACACACATCCCTCTTTTGGAATTTGATTACAGCAATGCATGCCGATGCTGCAACCCTGGTGTACGGGAGCTTTACTTTCTATGAGTCGTTGGTTAGGAGGTAGGGCGGCCTCAGGGTCACAATGTACACGTTTGTTGAGGGAAGCTGGGGAGAGCAGCCTATGGCGTCTCGAACACAGAGGCAGTCTGGGTCTTTTGCGACTGTAGTGCTTGTTGGCATGTGTCTTTTACGGTAGACGTGGAAGAGCTGATGGTGCGTCAAATGCTGGTTGTGGTAAGCGACAGTAATTAAAACAAGCAGCGATGAGGGTGGGGGGGCTGACTCATACAGCGAAGTGGGAAGGCTTTGGGGGCCGGGCAAGCCGCACTGTGAAATCCGCTCACTTTGAAGTCAGACAAAGTAACTAGATAAGAAAAAGATGAAATCTCTAGATATAAATATATAATTGATGACTGAGCCATACTCTCCCCTTTCAAAGGTCGCTTTTGGTGGGGTTCAAAGGGAGAACTGGAATTCACAAGCATTAACAAGATTGAATAAATTAATAAAGTGAGTGAATGCTTGGGCCTTCTCCAGATCTGTACCCCCTGAACTGATAGTGTCAAACAAGGTGTGAGCAGGGGGCGGGGGAGCGGATCCCTTTGAAGTGAAGCTCTCGGCAGAGCACGGCCTCGCGGCCATGAAAGTGAAACAGCAGGGATGCAATTAGGGGTGTAATTAGTGGGGAGGAGAAGTGAGGCCGAGCGCGCGCTGGGGTGAATGCCTGAGGCCGAGCGCACGCTGGGGAAACTTCAGATGCCTGTGGGAGGGAGGCTGATGGGTTTGATGTGGACGCGCGTTCCGCACGAGTGCACCACATGAACTGGACGCAATCCTCAATGGTGTCAGAGCTTGGTTTGCCTACTATACTCTTGTCTATTTATCCCTTACGAGATAGAATAGTCAACAAGCAGATGGCCGCCTTCCTTGAGATGAACGGATCCCTCGACCCCTCACAGTCCGGCTTCCGAGCCAACCACAGCACCGAGACCGCCCTCATCGCCGCCACCGATGACATCCGAGCCCTGATGGACAACGGAGAAACAGCGGCCCTCATCCTCCTAGACCTCTCCGCGGCATTCGACACGGTCTGCCACCGCACCCTAGTACGGCGCCTCAGCAACGTCGGAATCCAGGACAAGGCGCTGGAATGGATCATCTCCTTCCTCGACGGAAGAACACAGAGAGTCCGCCTACCACCGTACAAATCAGAGGCCACCGAAGTCATCTGCGGCGTCCCCCAAGGATCATCTCTGAGCCCCACCCTCTTCAACGTCTACATGAGCCCCCTCGCGGCCATCGTACGCAAACACAACCTCAGCATAATCTCCTACGCCGACGACACCCAGCTGATCCTCTCCCTGACCAACGACCCCGCCGCCGCCAGAGCCAACCTACACGAAGGGATGAAAGAGGTAGCCGAGTGGATGACGACCAGCCGCCTGAAACTGAACTCGGACAAGACGGAGGTCCTCATCCTGGGCTCCTCTCCCTCCGCCTGGGACGACTCCTGGTGGCCTCCCGCCCTGGGCACCGCACCCAAACCGACAGACCATGCACGAAACCTGGGCTTCACCCTGGACTCCTCCCTCTCCATGACCAGGCAAGTCAACAACGTCTCCTCGGCATGCTTCAACATCCTACGCATGCTACGGAAGATCTTCTGGTGGATCCCCACCGAGACCAGGAAGACCGTCACCCAGGCCCTCGTCACCAGCCGACTGGACTACGGCAACGCCCTCTACGCCGGTACCACCGCCAAGCTCCAGAAGAGACTCCAGCGGATCCAGAACGCCTCAGCCAGACTCATCCTCGACATCCCACGAACCAGCCACATCTCCGGACATCTGAGAGACCTTCACTGGCTCCCCGTCAACAAAAGAATCACCTTCCGCCTCCTCACCCACGCACACAAAGCCCTACACGACCAAGGCCCGAGCTACCTCAACAGCCGAGTCAACTTCTACGCTCCCAAACGCCACCTCCGATCAGCCAACCACGCCCTCGCCGCCGTCCCCCGCATCCGAAGAGCGACTACAGGAGGAAGGTCCTTCTCCTACCTGGCCGCCAAGACCTGGAACTCCCTCCCTCCCGACCTGCGCCTGACCCAAGACCACCTCTCCTTCAGGAAGAAGCTGAAGACCTGGCTGTTCGAGCAGTAGCGGCTCCCTCCCCCCCCCCCCCCCCCCCCCCCCAGCGCCTTGAGACCCTACGGGTATGTAGCGCGCTTTACAAGTGTCACTGATTGATTGATTGATAGTCGAGACCTAAAAACGAAACCTGCAGATTTCCCGTTCTCACCTCGTCCTCTCTCAATTCCAGAACCAGGCAGGTTGGCCCCCATAGACCCATTTATAACTTAGTTTGTGAAACAAAAAGGCTCAACCCCTTCCCTCGTCCTCATTTGTAAACTCTGATCTGTGTTTCTTCCAGACATTGTAACCTGTTCATCTGACAGAACTGGTGTTGAAGGGACAGAAAAAAATTAATTCATCTAGTGAGTGTCTTTAGAGACTACTACGTGTGACCAGAATCCCTGGGTTTAAATCTCTGCTTTCCCACATGACTCAATAGTGTGCTCTGAGTCAAATCCATTGACTTCATGTTTCTAATTGATTGTGACAGCAACATTTAAGATCATGTACAAGTCTTTCATTTCAAGACGGATCCTGTAGAAAACCCTCCCTTGTTTATGCTTTAATGGCCTGTAATGTTCCACCTTCAATAACAATAATATTGGCCCTGATGGAAGGGACCCAGACATGTGTCTCACTGGTCCCTCCTGGCGCTGTCACAAGGGAGGGTTAATACATGTTCATGTTTAGAATTGTTCACTTTCAATCAATGTCGCTGCAGTGTTGTGCTCCAGGCCTGGGCAGTGTCTGTGGGTCCAGGGCCCTCCATCAGGTGTTACCTCAGAGTCCTGTCACTGCTCTGTTAGTGATGAAAATACCTTTGTGTCACTAAGCATTGAATTGAATTGAATTGAATTGAAACTACACTTGTATAGCGCTATCTACCCGGAGGCCTCGTAGCGCTTATGACTGAAAACTCACTTAGCGCGGGCTCATTGGCTAAAGCACTACAGGCCCTTCTTGGCCGCAGACCTCGAAAGTATCAGAGGGACGGTGTCTCAACTCCTCCTTTCATTTCCTGAACCCTCCCAGTTTATGCGCCTTTATTTCATCCATCTTTGTCCAGGAAGCTGCGCACCTGGAGTCGTTACAAATGGTTTGGTTAAAGTTGTTCTATGTTTACATTAAGCCGGGTTCACTGTTGTTGCCCTCTTTATTTTCTTCGCATTTCACTTTCTAAAAATACATTTCTCTACCACCGCAAGATCGCTGACATCCACGACAGCTTCAACACCCCGACCACCCCGACTACGCCAGACTCCACCTCCCCTGTGAACACCACCAGCGCCAACTGCCTGACCTCCTGGTCCAACATCAACGACGACGAGCCACGCAAGGTCATGAACTCCATCCACTCAGGATCTCCGTCAGACCTGTGCCCACACCACGTATTCAACAAAGCAGACGCTGACATCGCACCCCAATTACGGAAGGTCATCAACATCTCCTTCGAAACAGTGACATTCCCGGAAAGCTGGAAGCACGACGAAATCAACGCCCTCCTCAAGAAACCCAAGGCGGACCCCAAGGACCTCAAGAACTTCCGGCCCATCTCCCTGCTCCCGTTCCCGGCAAAGGTCATCGAGAAAATCGTCAACATGCAATTTGCCCGCCACCTGGAAGACAACAACATCTTGGACCCGTCCCAGTCCGGATTCAGACGAAACCACAGCACTGAGACAGCCCTCATCGCCACCACAGACGACATCAGGCGCCAACTAGACAACGGCGAAACATCAGCCCTCATCCTCCTGGACCTGCCTTCGACACGGTCTGCCATCGCACTCTAAAGACACGCCTCCGTAAGCCGGAATCCAAGAGAAGGCCCTTGACTGGACCACGTCCTTCCTCTCCGGCAGAACCCAGAGCGTCCGCCTCCCACTCTTCAGATCCGAAGCCACCGACATCATCTGCAGTGTCCCCCAGGGCTCCTCTCTCAGCCCGACTCTGTTCAACGTCTAAATGGCCCCCCTCGAACAAGTGGCCCGCCAACACGACCTCAACATCATCCCCTACGCCACCCAGCTCATCCTCTCTCTCACCAAGGACCCACACACCGCCAAAACCAACCTCCACAAGGGAATGAAGGCCGTCGCCGACTGGATGAGGAGCAGCCGTCTGAAGCTGAACTCGGACAAGACGGAGGTCCTCATCCTCAGATCCACCTCCTCAGCCTGGGATGACTCCTGGTGGCCGACCACCCTGGGAACAGCACCAACACCCACCGACCATGCACGCAACCTAGGATTCATCCTCGACTCCTCCCTCTCCATGTCTAAGCAGGTCAATGCCGTCTCCTCCTCCTGCTACAACACCCTCCGCATGCTTTGCAGGATCTACAAGTGGATCCCGACCGAAACAAGAAGAACGGTGACACAGGCCCTCGTCAGCAGCAGACTGGACTACGGCAGCGCACTCTACGCAGGAATCCCAGCCAAACACCTACGACGATTACAACGCATCCAAAACGCCTCCGCCCGACTGATCGGCAACATCCCCCGCCGCAGCCACATCACCCTCCACCTGAGAGACCTACACTGGCTCCCCGTCAACAAGAGGATCACCTTCAAGCTCCTCACCCACGTACACAAGGCACTCAACAAGACCGGTCCAGCCTACCTGAACAACAGACTCAGCTTCTACACCCCCACCCGCCAGCTCCGCTCCACCGGCCTCGCCCTCCCCTCTGTCCCGCACATCCAACGGATGACCTCCGGCGGCAGATCCTTCTCCTACCTCGCCGCCAAGACCTGGAACACCCTCCCTACCCACATACGGCAGGCCCAAGACCTGCTCGCCTTCAGAAGACTCCTCAAGACCTGGCTCTCCGAGCAGTAGCAGCATGCCCCACCCCCCACAGTGCCTTGAGACCCTCGAGGGTAAGTAGCGCGCTTTACAAGTACTCTGAGTGATTGAATGATAAAGTTTCGTAATAGAACATCCTTTTGTTTGCCTGCAGCGCCACCCAGTGGCCTCATAAAGTCTTTCCCTTCCTGCATCCTTGTTAGAGCCCCCTTTGAATGTGCACAGTGACGCTGCGCCCTTCAAGGCGTGGGTGGCCCAGCTCTCCACAGCTCTAGACTTGTGCACCCTGAGAAGTCTTACAACTTAACTGTCCAGGAATACATGAACTTTGAACCTTCATTTACCACAAAACAAATCACAAAGGAGCGGAGGTGAATTAACTTGTTGGGAAACTTTTGAGAAGATTCCAAAGCTACAAGTAAAGCACCGATTAAAGCTCTTTCTAGGGTAACGAGGTCATAACTACAACTGCCTGGTTCGTGCCAACATTTAGTCCTATTTCTATGTCAGTGCCTAGCCCACTTTTTTGGCTGTAGACCGCCTTTTTCTTTCAAAAAAACAGACTGGGAGGAAATCCATTGCCCTTGCATAGTGGGATATGAGAGCTTCATACACAGACCGCTTTAGGAAGCCCCATCTATTATTATTATTATTATTACTATTATTATTATTATTCAGCTCATAGAGCGCCTGGTTACATCAACGGAGTGTCCCGGCGCTAAAACACCAGTTAGACCATAGCAGCTGCACCCCAGACCACCGCCCTCCCCTATCTAGGCGCATTGATGGTGAGACATGGAGTTGAAATGCTGCAGCATGCAAGAGCGTGTTTTCATGTCTCGCCTAACCGCACACGCGCGGTCTCTTGGAGACATTTCATCTTCTAGCAGTCAGCTTAGACCCCACCCATCACTTACCATTGGTCAGCTTCACTGTCACTCATTTGCTTGCTTTTATTAGCCTGCTGCACAGGCTTCCTTCCTCTGTGTGGGTTGGCCCCTTTCCTGGAGCATGCACGCATTACTTGTGCTCTTTCAATGCTTATTTATTTCAGACGCTACTTTTTCTTTCAGTTTACAAACTCTACCAGAGTGCTTCTTTCAGCTCGCTTACCCTCAAACGTACTCCACTGGTCCCAGTCGCTTGTCCACACCCTCCCTCCCCTGGTCCCTGTCGCTTGTCCACACCCTCCCTCCCCTGGTCCCTGTCGCTTGTCCACACCCTCCCTCCCTTGGTCCATGTCGCTTGTCCACACCCTCCCTCCCCTGGTCCCTGTCGCTTGTCCACACCCTCCCTCCCCTGGTCCCTGTCGCTTGTCCACACCCTCCCTCCCCTGGTCCCTGTCGCTTGTCCACACTCTCCCTCCCCTGGTCCCTGTCGCTTGTCCACACTCTCCCTCCCCTGGTCCATGTCGCTTGTCCACACCCTCCCTCCCCTGGTCCCTGTCGCTTGTCCACACTCTCCCTCCCCTGGTCCCTGTCGCTTGTCCACACCCTCCCTCCCCTGGTCCCTGTCGCTTGTCCACACTCTCCCTCCCCTGGTCCCTGTCGCTTGTCCACACTCTCCCTCCCCTGGTCCCTGTCGCTTGTCCACACTCTCCCTCCCCTGGTCCCTGTCGTTTGTCCACACCCTCCCTCCCCTGGTCCACACCCTCCCTCCCCTGGTCCCTGTCGCTTGTCCACACCCTCCCTCCCCTGGTCCACACCCTCCCTCCCCTGGTCCATGTCCCTGGTCCACACCCTCCCTCCCCTGGTCCCTGTCCCTTGTCCACACCCTCTCTCCCCTGGTCCCTGTCCCTGGTCCACACCCTCCCTCCCCTGGTCCCTGTCCCTGGTCCACACCCTCCCTCCCCTGGTCCATATCGCTTGTCCAAACCCTCCCTCCCCTGGTCCATGTCGCTTGTCCACACCCTCCCTCCCTTGGTCCATATCGCTTGTCCACACCCTCCCTCCCTTGGTCCATGTTGCTTTTCCACACCCTCCCTCCCTTGGTCCATGTTGCTTGTCCACACCTTCCCTCCCCTGGTCCACACCCTCCCTCCCCTGGTCCACACCCTCCCTCCCCTTGTCCACACCCTCCCTCCCCTGGTCCACACCCTCCCTCCCCTGGTCCACACCCTCCCTCCCCTGGTCCATGTCGCTTGTCCACACCCTCCCTCCCTTGGTCCCTGTTGCTTGCCCACACCCTCCCTCCCCTGGTCCATGTCCCTGGTCCACACCCTCCTTCCCCTGGTCCCTGTCGCTTGTCCACACTCTCCCTCCCCTGGTCCCTGTCGCTTGTCCACACCCTCCCTCCCCTGGTCCCTGTCGCTTGTCCACACCCTCCCTCCCCTGGTCCCTGTCGCTTGCCAACACCCTCCCTCCCCTGGTCCACACACTCCCTCCCCTGGTCCCTGTCCCTGGTCCACACCCTCCCTCCCCTGGTCCCTGTCACTTGTCCACACCCTCCCTCCCCTGGGCCATGTTCTTTGTCCACACCCTCCCTCCCCTGGTCGCTGTCCCTTGTCCACACCCTCCCTCCCCTTGTCCACACCTTCCCTCCCCTGGTCCACACCCTCCCTCCCCTTGTCCACACCCTCCCTCCCCTGGTCCACACCCTCCCTACCCTGGTCCATGTCGCTTGTCCACACCCTCCCACCCCTGGTCCATGTCCCTGGTCCACACCCTCCCTCCCCTGGCCCCTGTCCCTGGTCCACACCCTCCAATGACCCCGAGCCGTGAGACGTCCCCCACCCCTAATGTCACCCGCCCCTGCAGCGCTTTAAAGCCTGGCTCTACCTTTCATACACTTTACACATACATCGACTGCTCTTCATTTAATAAACATGGACTTTGTTTTTCTCCCTTGTAAAGGCGCTGAACCCCACCGTGTCCGCACCCCTGAGGGGTCCCCCTTCTTCATCCCAACCATGAACCTGACGACTGCCCTGGTGATGTGGAGTGGGGTCCACGCCCCTGACTGCAGAGGGGCCCCCATCATCACCGTGATGTATGAAGAGCCCTGGTCATTTAAACCTGCCCTTGGGGACCGTGTCCGGAAGCGCCTGTCTGGTGGCAGCATCGTCATCGATGACGTAACCAAGAGGGATGAAGGGTTTTACACCCTCTGCACCAGCTCCTATGAGCGTCTGCTGGTGATAGAGCTGAGGCTCACTGGTGAGTTCACGACTGAGACTCCGCATTGTGCATGGGAGGGACCAGGTATGTCAGGATCACATACAGGGTGTGTACAGGTATGTCAGGGTCACTTACACACAGGGCATGTACGGGTATGTTAGGGTCACTTACACACGAAGTATACATGTATGACAGCTTCACTTACGCATAGGGCATGTACATGTATGTCGGGGTCACTTACACCCATTGCATGTACAGGTATGTCAAGGACACTTACACACAGGGCGTATACATGTATGTCAGCCTCACTTACACACAGGATCTGTACATGTATGTCAGGGTCACTAACACACAGGGCATGTACAGGTATGTCAGAATCACTTGCACTCAGGGCGTGTACATGTATGCCAGCTTCACTTACACACTGGGTGTGTACATGTATGTCAGCTTCACTTACACACTGGGCGTGTACGTGTACGTCAGCTTCACTTAGACACAGGGCGTGTAAATGTATGTCAGCTTCACTTACACACAGGGCATCTACAGGTATGTATAGGTATACCAGGGCCACTAACACAGAGCATGTATAGGTTTTTCAGGGCCACTTATACACAGGGCAAATGCCGGCATGTCAAGGTCACTTACGCACGGGGCATGTACTGGTATGTCAGCTTCACTTACACCCATGGCATGTACATGTCTGTCAACTTCACTGACCCAAAAGGCGTATACATGTATGTGTGGGTCACTTACACAGGGCATGTACAGGTATGTCCGGGCCACTAACACACAGGGCGTGTACAGGTATGTCAGGACCACTAACACACACAGCACGTGTACAGGTATGTCAGGGCCACAAACACACACAGGACATGTACAGGTATGTCAGGTCCACTAACACACACAGGGCATGTACAGGTATGTCAGGGCCACTAACGTCCCCACGTCTCCTTCAACCACACCACCGAACACCACTGGACAGACCACAGATGCGTCCACTTCACCTTCAGGAAACCCACCACACACCACAGCACACAACAGATGCCACGCCGCTGCTGGGGCAAGGTCACCGAGGACCAACTGACCACCACCCTCACCTTGGGACCACCCACCGACCCCGCCGCCATCAACCTCAAACAGTGGATCAATGACTGCGCCGACACCCTCGCCCCACTCAGGACCTCCGCCACCAATCACACCAACAAGAAAGATACATGGTTTACCGAAGACCTCCGGACCTCCAAACGCACCTGTCGGAAGCTGGAGAAGAGCTGGCTCCGCGACCAAACACCAGACAGCTACACCGCCCACAAGAACGCCACCCGCAGACACCACCAACTCATCAGGACCACCAAGAGGACCGCTTTCAAGGACCGCCTAGACAGCAACGCACACAACTGCAAAGAGCTCTTCAACATCGTGAAAGAACTCTCCAACCCCAGTTCCAAAATCAACGAGATTCCACCATCACAAGACCTGTGCGACTCACTGGCCACCTTCTTTCACCGTAAGATCACCGACATCCACGACAGATTCAACTCCGCCACCCCCACATCCACCACCGAGACCACCCCCCTGTGACCAACACCCGCACCAATCGCCTGACCGCCTGGTCCAACGTCAGCAACGAAGACACCATCAAGACCATGAACTCCATCCACTCCGGATCCCCATCTGGCCCATGCCCTCACCACGTTTTCAACAAAGCCAGCACAGCCATCGCACCCCATCTCCGGAAAACAATCAACATCTCCTTCGAGACAGCAACCTTCCCAGAGAGCTGGAAGCAAGCTGAAATCAATGCCCTACTGAAGAAACCCAAGGCGGACCCCAACGACCTCAAGAACTTCCGGCCCACCTCCCTGCTCCCCTTCCCGGCGACAGTCACGGAGAAGATTGTCAACAGAAAGCTGACCCGCTACCTCGAAGACAACAACATCCTGGACCCATCCCAGTCCGGCATGTACATATATGTCAGGGTCACTTTTACCCGGGGCATGTACATGTATGTCAGCTTCACTTTCACCTGGGGCATGCACAGGTATGTCATCTTCACTTACACACTCATCGTATCGCGGAGGCTCCAAGACCACCTTCCCTGCAGTCTCCACGTCCTTCCGTACCCTGCTGAAAAACCCTCCACACGAGGCTACTTCAGAGGCGCCTACTGTGGAAGCAGCGCCACAGATGAGGCCAAGGATGCACCCGAAGGAGTCACTCAAGCCAAACAATGACTTGCACTCGCCCCCTACAACCTCCACCCTCCACCTGATCACATAGCGCCTGTCTGGAGACAGCTTCAGACGTTCTTCCTGCCTTGACGACACGTCACCTCAGACCAGGGGGTGTTAGACATCATTCAACACTATTACTGCCTGGAACTCTCCTTCACACCACCCAGAATACCACCCCTCAGACACACCCTCTCCCCAGGACACCAACGCCTACTCCGGGAAGAGATCCTAGTCTCCTTCTCAAAGGGGCTATCGAGCCTGAACCACAGCCCCTACAAGGCCCAGGGGTGTAATAATGACAATGTTTATTAAGTGTTTAGTCAATAAATCCATTACACAAACATTTGTTCACTGCATGTCATAAACGTAAACAGTTTCTTTACTACCACTCTAAAACGTAGTCCTTGACTGTTTTGTCAAGTAGTTTTCATTTAAAAAGAATATATTTAAAATGGCTAAAAGGTCATATAGATACTTGTATCAAAATGGACATTAAATCCTGTTTTACGTTTCTATTGTTACAGCAGCTATCTTTTAAACTGCCAATCTATTTCTCATGAATATGTAAATTGTAAATTGATACTTGTATAGCGCACTACTCACCCGCAAGGGTCTCAAGGCGCTTGTACGAATACCGCTGTGGAACCCGTCCTGGCTTTCCCTGTGAGGCGTCCACTCCAGGGCACCCCCAGGGTGGAGGCCAGGCATCCTTAGCGTTGTGGGGGCCGTTGTGGAGATTAAGCAAGCTATTGCCCAGAGTTGCAGAGTGGGACTCCATGATTGGAATAGGCACCGAGGCGAGAATCATCAGGTCCGTGGAATTTTGAGCCCAAGACCCGCCGAGGCGGGGAATTGAACCCTGGTCCCGGGCTAGACCTCTGCATCAGGGTCTGCCGCTCTAACCATTGAGCCACACTTCTCCTAGATCCCTACATAAGTCTTACTTCAATTCTTATTATTCAAATTGAATGTTATTTAAATCACTTATCTAGAGAGGTAGTTGTTTTCCTTCGTAGTCTCATGGTTTAAAGAGCTGGAGCTTTGTGCAGTTTGGTTGATGCCTCAGGGTGTATTCCCTCTCGTGGTCCCTCCGGCCCATTCTGGACCTCAGGCCCCTGAACGGGTACTTCCTGTCGGAACACTTCCACATGGTCACTCTTCAGGATGTCATTCCGTTGCAACAGTAAGGCGGCTTCATGGCTGCACCCGACCCTAAAGACACCTAGTTCCATATCCTGATTCATCCGGCACATCGGCGGCACCTCTAGTTTGTGGTAAGTGGTCAACATTGCCAAAGTGCTGCCCGAGGGGTCCCCACCGCACCTCACATGTTCACCAAATGTTGCAGTAGTAGTGGCGAAGACAGGGCATCAATGTAGTTGGACGATTGGCTGCTAAAGAGCACAACTCAACAGCAGTGCTGTGTGCACACTGACGCCACTTAGAATGAATTCACTAACTGAGATTTACAGTCCGAGCAGCAAAGTCCATCCCTTTTCCAGAATCCTTACGCTGCGCAATTCACTCTACCCTCGTCAGTGTTGTTTCAAACGCGTTTCACAAGCCCTCGCGTGTTGAAAATAGGAAAACTTACCTTCATCGTATTGGAATACTCCAACCGCTGCCTTTGGGCTGAGCCTGTTCAACGGATCTTCCACTCGACGAGAACTTCATCAAGTAATCCGCTGATGGAACGGACTCCATTTAAATTCTGCCCTCAGTGCCACTCTCAGTACCCGGGCATTGACCTTCACAAAGTCTGTAATCTGTGCCTCTCCCCGGAGCACAGAGAAGAAGACTGTGATGCCTGCCGGGCGTTTCAATCTAAGAAGACCTTGCGGGACCGTTGGGCTCGACAAAAAGAGGCAGAGCATTGAAGACACTCCCAATCTCTTTGGAGAACAAACTATCAAACCGGAAGATGTAGAAGCATCCACTGCCGAAGAGGATAAAACCTTTGCTCTCCAAGACTCCGATTCAGAACTTTAAATCGAACTGGAGTCCCATGGCATTCCAGCTGGATAAGGTGCTGTGAGTACCCAAACCCCTTTGCCCCCACACAACCCTGCTTCCACCCAACAAAAGGCTTCCAAACCACCATTGCCATCTGGTCATGGTAGGCACCGAGATTCTGCGTCCAGCGCCCCGCCCTCAGGCTCGGCACTCAAAGCCTTCCTGTTTGAGCCGAGACTCCACCCGCAATGAAAACTTGGATTCCGAAGGACAAAAAAGAGAAGCCAGGTTCATCCAACGTTCCAGAACCAATTCAGGAGAGACCGGATCCAAAACAGAAACAACTGCACATTCATCCAGAGACGAAACCTGCGCTACCACCACCCCCCAAAAGAAAGACTCCTTTTCTAGACGGCACTGGATATAAAATTCTTTCAAAAAAGAAAAAGCACATTGCTACCAGTCCCTTCCACCCTATTCCTCACCACTACCATCTTCACCTGTACCATTAATACCTTATTCACCAGGAAACCCTTTGAACATTACAACTCCGGGTTCGACTCACACAGACCCTGATGCAGATGGGGGAGGGGGTGACACCTGTGAAGCACCGTCCGACCCATTGGATGACTACTATGTAGACCCTCCAGGACACACAGAGCCTCATCTCTACCCTGAAAACCCTCACCGCCTGATGACAGCAGCTTGTATCAGGAGTTAATAACCAGAGCAGCTGCACACCATGGGACCACCTTACACAGAGAAGCCTGAGAGGAGCCCTTTCTATTTGAAACATTAGGGGCTATACATAGAGCATCACAATCTCTCCCAATGTCGAAAGGCATGATGTGACATGCAGAGGATATTTTTAAGGACTCTGCACGTGCACGCATTATAACGCATAGGGTTGACAAAAAATATAAACCCCCATTATCCGACCCAATTCTTATTAGAGGTCAGCTTACATCTGATTCTTTAGTAGTGTCTAATGCCCATAAAAGAGCAAATTTACAAACATCAGTTGATGCTCCAAATCCAGACAAAGACTCTAAATGAATAGATGCCTCAGGTACAAGAGTTGCTGCACAATCAGCCCGTCACTGACAAGGTCTTTCAGCTAGGTATGACAGGTCCCACTGTGACAAAATGGAAGAATTAATCCAATACCTCTCAGAGGAACAGAAGAAAAAAGGACATGAATTAGTACAGGAGGGAAAACTATTCTACCACTCCTCTATCAGGCGTGCACTTGATGCTACTGACACTGCAGCGAGGGGAGTCAACACCAGCATTCTCCTCCGAATGCGCGCGTGGCTGCGCATCTCTGGTTTTTAAACCAGAAGTCCAACAAACAATTTTCAATGCTCCTGTTGAAAAAGAACGTCTTTTTGGACCACGAGTGGGTAAAACACTAGAAGAGATGAAAAAGGATACTGAGGTGGCTAAGTCAATGGGGGCACTTCAGACCCGCTAATAGCGGATCCTTTCATCGCTCGTCCTATAGGAGAGGTTCAGAAACTACATCCACAGAGGACTCCGTGTCTTCATAGAGGCCCAAACTCAATACTCCCCCTCTAGAGGATTTTACAGAGGTGGTTCTAGCTGTAACAACTCCAAAGGTAGAGGCACACCAACCCACACCTGCCCTTCTCCCAATAAGCAGTGACTCAATACAATCGCCTCCCCGACTATCTTACACCTGTCGGGGGACGTCTTCAACAGTTTCTTCCCACTTGGCAATCAATACCATCAGACAAATGGGTGTTGGACATTATCCAGCATAGTGATAACCTGGAGCTCACCAGCAATCCTCCCAATATCCCACCTCACAATCACAGGCTCTCTCTGGACAACAACTGCTCAAACAAGAAGACAAGCTCTTTGAACAAAAGAAGTTATAGCACCATTCCCCACACAACATCAAGGGTCAGCGGTTTATTCTCTTTATTTCCTACTTCTCAAAAAGGACAGTTTTCTACCGACAAATTAAGATTTCAGGCCTTTAAACCTATACACACTATCAGAATACTTCATTATGGTCACACTTCAACAAGTGCTTCCACTACTGCAACAAGGTGGCTTTATGTCCACACTAGACTAAAAGGATGCATACTTTCACATACCTATCCACCCAGCACATCACACATATCTCAGATTTGTGATTGTAGGAAAGCATTATCAGTTCAAAGTGCTCCCTTTCGGAGTCACCGTTGCATCAGAGTATTCACTAAATGCTGAGCAGTGGTAGCAGCTCATCTAAGGAGACGACAACTTCATGTCTTCCCATATCTGGATGATTGGCTTATCAAAGCCAACACACACCATGTGTGTCAGCAACACACTCAAACTGCCATAAATCTTCTACATCCGCTGGGATTCAAAGCCAATGCCCAAAAATCCCATCTTCATCCTTCGCAGCTGCAGCCGTATGTGGAAGCGATGCTCAACACTCAAACAGGGCTAGTCCATCCCAATGCAGCCAGGATTCTGAATTTCCAAACACTGCTACCACAATTCCACAACAACCACCATCTAACCGTCAAACTTTCATGCAGCTACTGGGGATGAAGGCCTCGTGCATTGACGTAGTACCTCATGCAAGATTGAACATGTGTTCTCTGCAAGAATGCTTAGCACGTTGATGGAATCAATCACAGGGTCAACTACAAGATCTAGTGTTAGTAGACAGACGCACCCATCGTGCTCTGCAAGGGTGGAACACACAAAACTTAACATAAGGGCGGCCCTTTGTTTACCCTGTCCCACAGATCGTGCTAACTTGGACACATCCCTTACAGTGTGGGGAGCTCGCTTACAACTTTTAACAGTTTAGGGACTCTGGGGATTGCAAACACCAGAATCTCTGAACATAACACGTTACAACGCGAATATATACATCACATGCTTTCATAACACGGTTTTTGCATCGCAACAACCATTACATTGTATGATTTTACAACACACGCCATTACAACACATTTTTAGAAACTACTTTTACACACCACATTGCATTGCAACGCATACCTTTATAATGCATACAATTACAACGCATAATACTTTTAGGGTAACAGTAGGGTAATTTTGGATAGTGTAGGGGTAAAAAATACTGTTCGAGGCATGTGGGCTGCTGAATTCATATCTGTGCATAGATCGCCGCCTAGTGTTGGGTCCGGATGATTGCACATTGTTGTCCTGGAAGAGTCTTCGAAGTATCACGAGATAGGTGGCTCCTCCCCTGGACTACAGTGCGCATGGGCATCCTCTCCATCTTCAGATTGTTTTTGCCATTGGGTTCGGATGTACTTTCTTGACTCAAGTTCGGAATCAATATAAATTCTTTTCGCAAGGCCAAAAGGCCTTCGGGGCGTCGGTATTGTCTCGTTTGGTGCCTAGTACTTGATCCAGTTCTTAGAGCGGGTCGTCGAAGGCCGTTTGCCTTTTTCGATGCCAAAGGCCCCAACACCGATCGACGATGGAACGGAGCCCGTTCAAGAGATGCCCCGTCTGCAACTCCAAATACCCTCACCTTGATGTGCACCCTGTGTGCAATTAATGTCTATCTCCGGACCACGACGAGGCCAGCTGCATGGCCTGTTCCAAGTTCCGGTCCAAGAAGACGCTACGGCTTCGACGCGCCGCACGACAGTCGGCACAGAAAACGGCGCCCGACCCGAAGAACATCTTCGAGGCCGAATACGATGAGGGCGTCGAAGAAGAGGATCCTGACCAGCAGTCGGACCCTGCGTCGGAGCACGAATCTAACTACGATGTGGAGGAGGAGGAAGACCACGTCCATGAGGAAGACGTCGTCGAGGTAGGAGACGAGGCAGAGGCCATCGGAGCGTCGATGACGACTCGAGCGATGAGCAAGGCCCACCCGCAGTTGCGGGGCCCAAAACTGACATTGTACTCTCTACGGCTCAGGTCGAGGCATCGCCGGAAGGCCATAGCCAAGATCTTAACCCACATTCTATAGCCCCGCGTCAAGGCCCGTCTAAGAATACTTCTAAAAAGCCATCAGTCGATCAACCAATCCCAGTGGCGAAATCGAAACCGAAACCAACGGATGCAAGGTCGAAACCGAAACTGCTAAAGACAGTACTCGGATCGACGGTCTCTGATTCATCGGCTCCGATAAAATCTAAAAGTGTCATCCACCCTTCGGGGTCTCAAGGGGGCGTCGACCCAAAAAGCGGGGCGCCGAAGCCTGTCTCTACAGTCAAGCACGTCGCATTGACGTCGTCGTCTAAACATGGCGACACTGGTACAGGACTAAAGGCTAAAAAGACTGTCGATCCGAAGCTTACAGCCTCCAAAACCATGTTGAGCAAGGCCTTCGAGTCGAAAAGCAAACCCGACCCGAAGGAGCATATCGCGTCGAAACAAAAGAGCGTACCTGCTGCGCAACAGGAGCTCGAGTCGACGCAAGGCCACAAGACAGCTGGTGATCAGACAAAGTCGGTCGGATCGAAGACAGCGCCACCCTCAAAAACAGTCTGTTCGTCTCCAATGCTTGCGCCACCAATTAAATTTGGACTACCCCCGACCAGTCGACCCAAGGCGTTCGAGCCACAGAAGAGCACCGACACGTCCAAAAAGGTGTCGGTAGTTCGGTAGTTTCAAGGTCTCAGTCCATTCAGGAGGAAGTAGTGTTCCAAGCACCCTCCTATGACAATCAGTCAAAGCTGTTCATCGACTCGGATTCTGGCAGACTTACCATCCACAAAAGGAAAATCGCTACAGAACACCCTTTAGAGTCATACAAAATCCCTCTCAAAAGGAAAAGGGATTCTGCCACCTCACCTGTTCTTTTTGAACCTGTGGAGTCCTATGCCGAAGACTATGCCTATTCTCCCACACGCATCAATGAGGATGTGGGGGAGGGATACAATGAGGATGAATTTACTTATCCCGCTGACACTGATCAGGAGGAACCTCAAACCTGGATTGACCCTGATGAGACTCACGCCACGCCTGACACTCAGTCCTACACTGTCAAGACCTCGCCTACTGAGGATACAGCAGCATTCAACGCATTGATTGAAAGGGCAGCCAGTAACCATGACGTGGAAATGCACGCTGACCCAGTGGAGGAAGACTTTCTGTTTGATGCATTTTCAACTTCTGAAAGATCGGTGAAGACATTGCCTATGCTAAAGGGTGTCCTTAAACATGCTACTGACATTTTCAAGAAGACCACAAGGGCAAGGGTTGTAAACCCAAGGATTGAGAGAAAATACCGGCCTGCACCTGTAGACCCTACGTATATCAAGGGCCAGCTCCCGTTGGACTCCCTAGTGGTGGCTAATGCTCGCCAGAGAGCAAACTCTCAAACAAGTGGTGATGCTCCTCCTCCGGACAAAGAATCCAAAATCTTGGAAGCTTCTGGCAAACGTGTGGCGGCTCAAGCAGCTAATATGTTGAGGATCTCAAATACACAGGCCCTATTAGCCAGATATGATAGGGCTCACTACGACACGTTGGAACAGCTGATGCAACACCTGCCTGATGCTTATAAAGAAGGGGCAGAAATGCTGATACAGGAGGGGAAGTTAATTTCCAGTGCATCCATCAAGTGTGCACTTGATGCAGCAGACACAGCAGCTAGGGCCATCAACACTAGTGTAATGCTGAGATGCCATGCCTGGCTCCTGCATCTCTGGTTTTAAACCGGAGATACAGACAACTTTGCTCAATCAGCCAGTTAACTCTGACTTTCTTTTTGGTCCTGATGTAGACACGACCCTTGAAAAAATTAAAAAAGACACTGAGACAGCAAAATCCATGGGTGCTCTGCAGTCACAGCAGTTCAGGGGCAGTTCCTTTCGTCACTCCGGTAACAGGGGAGCTTCTAGAGGTCAAGCATTACAGCAAGCCCAATACAACAAGAGGAGCACGCAGACCACCTACAACAAAAACGACAGGGGTGGCTATCGTGGGAACAGCACCAAAGGCAGAGGACGTGGAAATAACAATGCCAGATCCTCCGCCACCAATAAACCGTGACGTCTTGTCACTGCCCCCAGACCATATAACACCGGTCGGGGGAAGACTTCAGCAGTTCCTGCCAGTCTGGGAAGGCATTACCACAGACAGGTGGGTGAGACAACTTATACAATACGGCTATTGTATGGAACTAACCTCCACTCCACCCAACATACCCCCAAGGCACCGTCCTATGTCCGCAGAGCACATGCACTTATTGCAGCAAGAAGTACTCTCCATGCTGCAAAAAGGGGCCATAGAACTCGTGCCTTTAGAACAGCAGGGTACAGGGGTGTACTCACTGTACTTCTTAATCCCAGAAAAGGACGGGTCTCTCAGGCCCATTCTAGACCTCAGACCCCTGAACCAGTACATCTTGTCAGAACACTTTCACATGCTAACTTTACAGCAGGTTCTACCATTGCTCAGTCAGGGGGACTTCCTAGCGACCCTAGACCTAAAAGACGCATATTTCCACATCCCCATTCACCCAGGACACAGGAGATATCTCAGGTTCACCATCAACAACCAGCATTACCAGTTCAAGGTCCTGCCTTTCGGGGTCACTACTGCCCCCCCGGGTGTTCACCAAGTGCTTGGCAACAGTGGCTGTGCACCTTCGGAGACAACAAATCCATGTCTATCCTTATCTGGACGACTGGCTGGTCCAAGCAAAGTCAGCCCAACAGTGCCAACCACATGTCCCGCACAATTCACCTCCTACACAGTCTGGGATTTTCACTAAATTATCCAAAATCACACCTTCAACCCGCACATGTGCAACAGTACCTAGGTGCGACAATAAACACTCTGACAGCGATGGCGCAGCCAAACTCTGCTAGAGTCAACAGCATGCAATTGCTGATTCAGAAATTCAGGCCCCAACACTCGCTCCCAGTGCAGGTATTTATGCAGCTGATAGGCATGATGGCCTCCTGCATCGTCATAGTCCCACACGCGAGGCTACACATGCGTCCCCTTCAAGAGTGCTTAGCACAACAGTGGAACCAGGCTCATGGACATCTAAAAGACCTAGTGTTGGTGACCGGTCGTGCATACAACTCTCTGCATTGGTGGAACACACAAAACCTTTGCAGGGGACGACCGTTCCAGGAGCCTGTCCCACAAATAGTGCTAACAACAGACGCATCTCTCCAGGGCTGGGGAGCGCATGTCCTCATTTATACCGTGCAGGGACTATGGACGATGCAGCAGCAAAAGATGCACATCAACCTGCTAGAGCTGATGGCAATCTTCATGGCAATGAAGGCCTTCAGGCTGCATCTGTGCAACAAAGTCGTGCTAATCCGGACGGACAACATGACTGCAATGTATTACATCCAGAAGCAGGGAGGCACACACTCCCCACAGTTGTCTCATCTAGCCCAGAGCATGTGGAAGTGGGCCATTCAGAGGAACATGTTCCTCATGGCGGAACACCTCCCAGGCAGGGACAACCAGATGGTGGACCTGCTCAGCAGACACAGCCATCAGATGCACGAGTGGGAGATACACCCCTCGGTGCTCCAACCGTACTTCCAGCAGTGGGGTCATCCAGAGATCGACCTGTTCGCAACAAAGGAAAACGCAAAATGCCAAAGCTTCGCCGCCAGGTTCCCGCACCCACAGTCACAGGGCAATGCGATATGGATGAACTGGTCAGGCAGATTTGCGTACGCTTTTCCCCCAGCACCGCTCATCCCGCTAGTGGCACGCAAACTGCGACAACACTCCATGACGCTCATCCTGGTTGCTCCAACGTGGGCAAGGCAGGCCTGGTACACCACGTTCCTAGAACTTTCAGTGGTGCCTCACCAACAACTGCGACTCACACCCAGTCTCCTCACTCAGAGCCATGGAGACATTCAGCACCCAGATCCACAACAGTTGAGCCTTGCAATATGGCTCCTGAGGTCATAGAGTTTGGCTACCTCAACTTGCCCCCTGATTGTATGAACATCATCAAGGAGGCCAGGAGACCTACAACCAGGGCATGCTATGCGGCCAAATGGAAGCGATTTGTCATTTACTGTTCCAATAATGACATAAATCCGCTGGATGCGTCCACGCAAAACATTATCTGTTATTTGCTGCATCTATACAGATGCAATCTGGCATATAGTTCCATCAGGATACATTTGGCTGCCATGGCAGCTTATCTTCAAAACAGACAGCATCTTTCTCTTTTCTGGGTGCCAGCCATTAAAGCTTTTATGGAAGGATTCAAAAGAGTGATTCCTCCCAGACACCCTCCTTCACCTGTCTGGAATCTGAACGTGGTTCTCACCAGATTGATGGGACCACCCTTTGAACCTCTTCATTCTTGTGAGATACAGTTTCTAACATGCAAAGTGGCTTTTCTAGTAGCAATCACATCGCTAAGAAGGGTTAGTGAGCTTCAAGCACTAACTATTCAAGAGCCCTTCATGCAGGTTCATGCTAATAGGGTAGTGCTACGTACCAACCCTAAATTCATGCCTAAAGTAGTGTCGCAGTTCCACATCAACCAAACCATAGAGCTGCCCGTTTTCTTCCCGAATCCAGATTCAGTGGCAGAACGAGCACTGCACACCTTAGATGTTAAAAGAGCTCTCCTGTATTACATCGACAGGACAAAAGATTTCAGGAAAACTAAGCAACTGTTTGTTGCCTTCTCTCCACAACACAAAGGCAACCCCATTTCCAAATCGGGTATAGCCAGATGGATTGTTAAGTGCATACAGATATGTTATCAAAAGGCCAAACGCACGTTAACAGTTCCCCCACGAGCGCATTCCACACGCAAGTTAGGGGCGTCCATGGCTTTCCTGGATAACATTCCTCTAGAGGACATATGTAGAGCAGCCACCTGGACCACCATACATACATTTACCAAACACTACTGCGTGGATGTACACTCCAAACAGCAAGCAGCTGTAGGACAGGCTGTTCTCAAAACTCTTTTTCAAACTGCTGCAGCTGGCACGGGCAACCACCGCTAAGGAGGTAACTGCTATATATTCTATGCACTGATATGAATTCAGCAGCCCACATGCCTCGAACCGAATATGCTACTTACCAGTATGCATCTGTTCTTGGCATGTAGGGCCGCTGACATTCATATCGCCCGCCCTCCTCCCCGGTGCCTGTCGCAGCTGTAGCACTCAGAATCATTCTCAGGCATGGTCATCACTTACTGTATTACACTCCATCTCTGCCACAATGGCGAAAAACAATCTGAGGATGGAGTCGATGCCCATGCGCACTGTAGTCCAGGGAAGGAGCCACCTATCTCATGATACTTCGAAGACTCTTCCAGGACAACAATGTGCAATCATCCGGACCCAACACTAGGCGGCGATCTATGCACAGATATGAATGTCAGCAGCCCTACATGCCAAGAACAGATGCATACTGGTAAGTAGCATATTCCATTCTCACTCCAGTGAGTACAACAGTCGGATAAGTGTTGGATAGTGTAGGGGTAAAAAATACTATTCCCTTGTACCCCAAAACCCATACCCACCCTAAAAGAAAAATAAATCCCCATTACTTACCTTATAATGCATGCGTTGTAATGGTATGCATTGCAAAGGCATGCATTGTAGTGACGTGCGTTGTAATGGCATGCATTGTAAAGGTATTGCGTTGTAACACCCACGTTGTAATGGATGTTTTCCAAATCTTCAAATCATCTACGTAGAGCTGCAAGCTGTTCACGCAGTGCTAGAAGCATTTCTACCTCACCTCGTAGTTAAGTTTGTCCGAGCTCAGACAGACAATAAGGCAGCCATGTTCTATTTACAGAAATGGGGGGTGAGGGGAATCACACTCTTCACAGCTATCCTGCTTCTCTCAGACCATTTGGCGCTGGGCAATACATCACAAAACACCTTCCAGGGACAAACAACGACTTCGCCGACCTCCTCACAGGATGCGGCAACAAGTCCACGAGTGGGAACTCCACTCTCAAGTCCTCCTCCCATACATCCACAGGTGGAGCGTTCCAAAATTAGATTTCTTTGCGTCCGTAGAGAACACAAAATGCCTTGGTCCGAAGACAATGCCCTATGGATGAATTGGTCTGGGATATTTGCCCACGCTTTTCCGCCTCTTCCTCGAGCTTCCATTTCTGGTTCAGTAACTCGGGCGGGCGTCTCTCCCCAGTATTCTAGTGGCCCCCTGCATGGACTCGTCAACCACGGTTCACCACACTACTAGAACTCTCAGTAGTTTCACACGAGAAGCCTCACCTCACCTCAAACCTTCTCACTCCGAGCCATGGAGTAATCCGGCATCCAGACCCCAAGGAGCTCAACCAGGCGATCCGGCTCCTGAGGTCCTAGAAACTGGATATCGAAATCAGCCACCAGATTGCATGACCATTCGCAAGAAAACCTACTAGTAGAGCGTGCAATGCAGCTAAGTGGAGAAGGTTTGTTATATATTGTAATAACCAAACAATTGCCCCTTTAGATGCATCTGTACAATACATTATTTATTATCTATTGCATCTACAATATTCAGGCCGTGCATATATATATTGACAGAACAAACGATTTTCGCAGAACAAAACAACTTTTTCTTGCATATGCTACACCTCATGAAGGGAAACCTATTTCAAAATCTGACATTTCTACATGGATCGTTAAATGTATCCAAACATTCTACATTAAAGCCAAAATTACTTTGTTTATACCTCCTAGAGCCCATTCTACTCGTAAAATAAGAGTATCTTTGGCCTTTTTAGGTAACATTCCCAAAGCTGACATCAATAAAGCAACTACACGGGCTACACCACACATCTTTACCAAACATTATTTTGTGGATGTGTTAGCATGACAACAAGTTAATGTGGGACAAGCAGTGCTAAAACACTTTTTATTGCTATACAATCTATGCATAGCATGTGATCTACAGCACACATGCCTCACACGGATTATGCTACTTACCCTGTAAGCATCTGTTCATGGCATGTAGAGCTGTAGATTCACATCCCTCCTCCCCGGAAACCCATTGGTTGTTGCAGTTCTTATATACATAACACATGCACGGACATCTCTGTACTTACTTTCTTACTCCTTTCTCACCCTCTTACGGGGAAACAATCTTAACAATGGAGTTGATGTCCACGTGCACTATCACTGAAGGGAGGAGTCACCTTACCTTGTGACTGGAAAGACTTCTTCGAAGAAAAAACAACTTGCAAACATCCAGACCCAACACGTGATGACTGGAGTATGCAAAGCATGTGAATCTACAGCTCTGCATGCCAAGAATAGATGCTTACCGGGTAAATAACCTAATCCTTACAGGCAAAGACCCTGATCTGAGGTCTCGCAGGGTGCAGTGTTGATCTAGTGATATGAATTAGCAGATATTAAGGCACAACGAGAATTGTGAATGTGTTTCAGCCGCTGTTGATTTTCGTATTGAGCCTTCTTCTTTGCTTCCTCTCTAGAGCCCTATCCTGCTGTGACCGACCCCCCAGATACCATCACAACTGTGGCAGGTGAGAAACTCCAGCTATCGTCTTATTTCCAACCAAATCTAAGAAAACATTTTTGCAGGTCAAATTGCCCTTGGGGGTGAGATCATGTGTACAAGGAGGGGTAATTTTGCTTAGAATGGCGAGACCATGTGAAAATCCACACTTTAGAACTCCTGCGTTGTTGCAGCCTCTGTATTGGTGCAATTGTTAGCCCGGTGTACATTTTGTCAAGCCTCAGTTTAATGTTGCTTCTTATCTCTGGATTTGCCCACCTCCCCTGGTCCTTCATTTTAATTGGTTGAGATTTCTTCGGCATCTTCGCGCCATCTTTGCCTCCTGCTCCTCTCCGCCCTCCCGCCTCCTAGATAACCCCTTCCTCCTTCCATGACTACATATGGAGGCCGCTGCGTCTTTGACCTCTGGTCTTGTGCCGCTCTCCCTGCCGCCACCGCCCTAGCTCTGTGGTACTGCCACATCACCAGCAACGCAGTAACCTGGAGATCACGCCTGTGGCCCCAGGGCAGGTGACCCACTTCACCTCCTGTGTTGTTGTAGCCTCTGTGTTTTGTGCTATTGTTAATCCCTTGTAATGTTTGCCAAGCCTCAGTTTAACTTTGCTTGTTACGCCTGATCCTTTGTATTTGATGCCTCTCCTGCTTCTTTATTATAATTGGTTGAGAGTTCTTCGGTGCCTTCACACCGTTTTTGCCTCCTGTGTCCCAGATAACCCAACTCGCCTCTCATGACGTCATGTGGAAGCTGCTGCGCCGCCGCGCGAAAGGCAAGCCCGTCTGCGTCCGCCTGCGCCTGTCCTCGACCGCGCCCAGCGCCAGGACCACGCCTAATGCCAGGACTCCTGGTCCACGGCACTCCCATTTTTACACTGCCACAGAACTTTGCACCTTCAATCCTGGATGTAGCAACAACTGCTGCATCACTTCACCCCACTCCACAAAGGGGGCTTTCTCCTGCCTGTGCTGCTGGTTCACCTCAACCCCACCGCCAAATACCACAACAGCAAACATTGATACACCACGACCACCAAAAGCTAAGACCACCAGCGGAAAACTCACCTGCTTTCTGCTGAATGCCAGATCCCTCAGTAAGCACGCCACAAAAATCTGGAACACCCTCGCCCCAGACGTGACCTTCATCACAGAAACCTGCCTCACTCCAGCAGCAACCCCGGACACCGCCACAGCAACTCCCATCAGCTACAAAATGAAGCAGAGTGACTGCCCCAACACGCCCAGAGGAGACCTCACCATTATACGCAAGGAATTCATTACCTGCACCATTTCAAACGACAAAACCACGCCCATCATGGAACATATGAATTCCCAGCTCCACACCAACGTCAACGCCACCATTGGAGGCACCCTCGCATACAGACCACTGGGACCTCAAACCAGCCTCAGCAGCGCCATCGCTGAATTCATTACCCCACTGGCCATTGAATCGGAACTCAATATATTCTTGGGAGACCTCCACTTCCACCTGGAAAACAGAAACTGACACCAGCTCCACCAACCTCCTGTAAAGACTGGACAACATAGGACTGTAGCAACTAGTCACAGACCCCACACACAAAGCAAGACACAAACTGGAGCTATCTTCACATCCAGCAACAGACTCCGATACAGCCACACCTCTGAACTTATATGGTTGGACCACTCCATCGTACACTTCACCATCCCCGAGCCCACCTCCACCCACCCAAAAGGACACAGAACCCCTTCTGCAGCAAGTCCAAGGTCACCCAGCAGCAGTGAACTGACAGCCTCAGCACCAAAAAGGCCAAAGACTTCACCAACCTGTACCTGGCAGACCATAATTTAAACAATTGGATCACCAGCGCCACCGGCCAAGTCACCCCCCCCAAACCAGCCAAAATGCACATACTCTCCAAACAAGCCACCTAGTACATCCCGGAACTACAACATCAAAACGCAGATGCAGGCAACTTGAAAGAAAATGGTGCACTAGCAAGAACCACACCGATAGAACCACCTTTAAAACAACGCTTAATAAATACCACCAACAGATCAATGCTGCGACAAAGGAGGCCATCACCCGCAGAATCAACATCAGCTACTGAACACTCCATCCTAGCAGCACAGGAACTCTGCAACACCCTCGCTGACCATGTCTACAAGGTAGTAACCATCTATAAAAAAACTCTGCCCCCCTCTCCCCCCAAACCAAACCACCTGCCTCAGCCAACCACTACCACCAAACACCAACTCACCACATGGAAACAACTCAGTGCAGCAGACACCTCCAAGCTAATGAGCATAATCCACTCTGGAGCAACCACCGACCCTTGCCCACACCAGCGCATCAACTTGAGTTAAGACGAGATTAGCAGCCAGCTCACCACCATCCTCCTCACCTCCTTAACCACGGCCACCTTCCCAGATGCCTGGAAACATACTGAGGTCAGACCACTCCTGAAGAAACCCTCGGCAGACCCCAGAGAGCTCCAGAACTGCCGACCCATCTTGCTGCTTCCCTTCCCCTCCAAGGTTCTGGAGAAAGCCATTAACCTCCAACTCACCCAACACCTGGATAAAAACAACCTTCTTGAGCCTTCCCAGTCAGGCTTCATATCCAATCACAGCACTGAGACAGCTCTGATCACCACAACGGACAACATTTGCATCCTAATGGACAGAGGAGAATCAGCTGCCCTGATCCTGCTCCACCTCTCCGCAGCCTTTGGCACTGTTTCCCAGCACACTCTTCAAGCGCCTACCAAAGATCGGCATCGCAGACTATGCTCTCAAATGGATGGCATCTTCCTCGCAGGATGAAGCCAGAAACACAGTCCATCACAGGCAAAACACCTCATCTGCGGCTTAATACAAGGTTAATCCCTCAGCCCTACCCTCTTCAACATCTACGTGACCCAACTCGCAGACATCGTTAGATCTACCATATCAACATCATCTCCGACTCCGACCACACCCCACTCATCCTATCAGTCTCAAATAGCGATACAACATCCGGGAACCTCCAAATCGTCACCCTGTTCTCATACACCTTCGGAGCATAAAATGGCTAACAATATGTTAGCAGAATTACTAACAGATTTTGAGAAAGACAAGGTAGACGAAAAAAGTATTGTGGAATTGTCCCCCGCCCACACAAGACTGGACTCCAGCCCACAGCACCCCAAGACCTCCAGGACTCGGAAATAGACTCATTGAGCACCACCCCTTAGGCCAAATTTCAGAAGGTCATCCATTAATCTCAACGCCAATGTGCTCCTGTAGTGTAGTTCCTATTTTCCCTATCGGCCTTGCGCATTGGAATAACATAAACAGCAGTGTAGACGTAGAAGTGCGGTCTTCTAGGTCTCTACTGACTATGTTAGACTTAATTGGGTTTGTACCAACTAGCTCAGAGGTCACTGGCAACCTTCTTGACTGAATAGGAAGTGATCAGCTCCCCTGGCTCGGACTAGAAGGGATTCAGTTTTCCAACAACCGCATAAACATGACAACTTTGCTCCTTAGAATAAGAGTCAATCTCTAGAGTCCTGTGAAACAATAGACAGCTATTTCACTCAGTCAGTTGTGCAAGAATTACTTTCACCAGGATGCAGAGAATAGAGAGACGGGCGTTTTCAATAAAAGGTATTATTTATTGAACAGTCTTTCTTCTCACGCAAGAGAAATGAATTGCCACAATTGCAAGACTTGTTATTATAAAAAGTGCGTACAGTAAAAGGAGGATTGCGAAAAAATACTGTAAAAGCATTGATATGGTTTCTTAGCCATACAATGGTTAAAATGAATAAAATATATACATTCATATATACATTTAGCTAACGTCCTCAACTGGTGCTTCTAACTGCGCCTACCCTAGTGTACCTGACCTAAGCCTAATACGTGGGAGGGAGTAAGTAAGTAGCAGTTTAAGTTAAGTTGTTTTTGCCAAGAGTTTGCTGCAAGAATTCTCTCTAAGAGTTTAGTCAACACTGTACCTCTGGAATAGAATGTTGGAGGTCTTGTATCTCCTCTCAGGACTCGATATCCCAGTCACCCGCAAGGGTAGGCTGGAAATGCTGGGGCTGGATTTTCTTGGCAGGAGAAAAGACAGCGTCTTTCTCAGCGCGTCAAGGAGGAGGAGGGGCAGCGTCCGCGGGCTTCTCGCATCTGCTGGGCTCTGCAAGGGACAGCTGTTCTGCTCCTGTATTCTCTATCACCACTGCTGTGTTTGCTTAAGGCAACGTTGGTATTATTTATACCTGGAAGGTGCCTTGTTTGACGTAAGTTTTTGGACATAAGACGTCAATAAAGATGTCACTAAGAACCGGTCGTTCTTACAGTGCTCATTAGAGTTCGATTACTAATCAAAACATAGCAAGCGGGGATTTCCCAGGTTGCTGGGAGTTTTATCTGTTGAAAGAACTTGGTGTGTAATCTAGGAATCGTAGATAGTGGCTTCTGCTGTGTCATATACTGTAATGAGCTGCAGAGGCGAGTTTCTGAAATATGGCTCTGATCGTTAATGCCATTATAGGGGTATGGATGGATTATAGCCGTATAGGGGCATAAGGTCACGATATTGATCGGGGTCCTAGATAGAACACGACACCCACTCCACAAATTTATGTCCATCAAATTACTAAAAACTAAAGCAATAAGATGCACGTGTAATACTTCCCACCCCAAAATACATATTTGCATTTGAAATGGCATATTTGAAATACATGAAAATATTGGTACTGTACGTCTTTAAGCATAGAAATCATTCAAAAATTATAGCATATGTAATCAGTTGAACGATTTTGCGAAAAAATTACACATGAAATATCTCTTTATACAGAAAAGAAGGGCGAGATTATTTCATCACATATAAATGCATTTGCTGTAACATGTGCTAGAGGCTGAGGTAAAGTTATTATGTCTCTAGATCTACCTAAAAATAGAAGTTCTGTTCTTTATGAATAGTTCTACTTTAAGCAAAGGTTTCCGTGCCAGAAAAAAGGTAAATATTTTGAAAAAGTGTTCAATTCCCCCCAAAAAATTTTCATGGTGAACGGGGGAATAGAGTTCCAACGCTTTTCAGTAGTTTTTGTTGATCAAAACTGAAGGCCGAATTCAGAGTTCATGGGAACGCTGTGCGCCGGAATGCTTTTCCAAAAATTCATTGTTGTTGTTCAGGGGAGAACATCATATCAGACAGGCTCTTAAAGAATAGGTCTACATATTCAGGTGACAGTTCGATCAAGTTCGATAACGCTGTAACTTGGCAGGTGTGAGAATGATTGCTATCATCGATGTTTGGATCAGCAATGCTCACAGAAGGCCGTACCTGGGTGATGTTGCTTTCTTGTATCGCTTCACTGCCGCCACCTAGTCGTAGCACAGGAGTCTCAACGAATGCCGTCATCAGGATTGGTAACCGCTGGGGACAACACGATGCGTGAGCCGTTACAGGACTTGGCAAAGTATCGATATCCATTGGTACTGCTGATGGTAGTGCAAGACAGGTGTCTAACACGCATTCTTCTCCGCATAGCATACATCGAAGCACAGGTAAGATGCAAGTCTGCCATATAGGTCTGAATGAAAGAAACCAGGTCATGTTCAGATCTCTCAGCCTGGCCAATCCAAGGACTCTAGTTATGTGGTCCCGGTAGCGTACTGCTAGGATCGTTTCTTCCATCCTTGCCGGAGTCATGTCTGTGTTTTGGCTTGCCATATCGGAGCAGGAGGGTCAAAAATAAAATGCCTGCTACAAGTCCCAAAGTCAGGGGTATGCCGCCAAAGACTGAATGGACAAAATTAGGAATAATTCCTAGGATTGCTTTGAATGGTGTTAACAGTCCCGAAAAAATCATCTTAAATACGCCTGAGATACCTACGGCATCTGACATATTTAGAATTTGGCTAAGCATTTCTGTGAAATGCACGGGGCAATTTGTTGATAAAAGGTCATGTATCTCCGAAGCTGTCCTTGCAACTTGGAGATCATACGTCTCTTTTGATGACGTTATGGGCACTGTTGTATGTAAAAGCACAGACTTCATTCTGCTTAAAGTATCAATTCGTATAGAAGAGACATTCAAAGGAGGCCACATCGGCGTCTCGGAATCTTCAGGGCCGTTTGGAAACAATGCTTGCATACAGCAAGTGACCATGGAAGTTACGCTTACGAGATATGCTTTCCGTGGCATCAAGCCACAACAGCTGTGATCCGTTAGTAGAATGTAACTTCCGTTAGAGAGTTGCTTAAAGAAAGGCTCTATCTGCGTTGCAGGTGTGACATGTTGGTGGCATGAAAGGTTGTTTGAAGTTCCTTCACAGGCCCCGTGTAAATTAATACCTTGGCACAAAAGTATACCACTTAGTGAATGTTTGCAATTTTCACCACTAAGAAATACATTTTTGTTGCTGTCACTGTAGCATGTGTGTATATATGGTAATTTCCATGCTGACTTAATGTACCCTTTACCCAATCTTTCATACTGGCCAGTCGGTATATACTCAAGGCAATTTTTAAATTGGAAAGTTGTTATCGGAATTGTGATAATCCCGTGTATTATCCATTCAATGACAGGTCTTTCTGACATTGTCAATGGTAATCTCTCAAGTTTTTCGATGCTCAGGATTGTATAGTCTGCTCCTTTCTGTGCCAAGCTGATTTGTTTATCAGTAAGGTTAAAGATGGAAAACAATGACCTTGTGTTGATTAAACGCCATGGCACATAGCCTGAACAAAGATTTTGCAGCGTCCAGCCTAGCTGTACAATAGAACGCAATTGCGACTGGCCATGCTGTAACATTAGCGAGTCTTTATCTATTATATCGATGGCAGATGATACAATACTGTCCAGTGAATATATTCTGGAAGACAGTCATTACCCATTGTCCACAACAGAAAGTGATTTTTCCAAATTAATACAATCAATTTCTCGTATTTTTTCAGCTGTTTCAATTTGAGTTACTTTCCAAGCCTCGTTGTATGCCGCATATATACTTGCCGCTATGAAATGTTTCTGACGCTGTTTGCGTGGTCCCAGAATGAAATCACGCAAGTCAGCACCATCTTTAAGTAAAGTTAAGTGTTGCTTAATTTCTGCCAGTGTGGATGTTCTAGCCATTCAAGGCACAGTTTCCCTACACTGTATGTTGTTACTATCCCTGGATGTTGTCTCTGGGAGTATCTAGGGTCTGGTCTGGTCATTGTTAACCCCTGTGTTTTTTTCAGGAATCTATCTTGACAGTTATTCGTGTCCGTAGGCCAGATTAACCACTTTTTCCAATCAGGATGTGTTCTGTTTAGATGTAAAATTTTAGATACGTCTATTTCAATATCTGTGGTTGCATTATCAGGTATTGGCTTTGGAATAGACGGTTTGTTAAGGTCTTTAATCTTAGCTAGACCAAGACAGGTTGTTTGGTGAATTGTCATTTAAGAACATTATTTGTTCTGGGATCATGCAGGCTCGAAATAATGCTTCTAGGCCTTGTACCTGCCAATCTTTTGTACCCCAGATGGTTTTTGTTTCAATATTATTTTTCCAAAAATCAAAACCAAATGTCATCATTTTTTTATAAAATGCTTCTGAATATATCAATTTAGTATTTGTCAGCATAGTTTTCAACCCTGTTTTATCCAACAGTTTATAATAAAACGTTTCTGCATCACTTGTGTTAAACCCTGAATAGTACTGGAATCTCTCATAGAATGTTTTCGAACTGCTTTTAGGTGGAGTAGCACAATGTTCCCATTGGTTATATTTAAAAACATTTCTAGGTTGTGCAGATTTATGTAAGTAATGGTCTCCGTAATGTGAGAAGCAGTACATCTGTTCATAATTAGACGAACCTTGTAAATAATCATGTTCTGTAAATCTTGCTGACAACACTAAATCAGACATCATATTATTTATACTTTCAAAATCCCAATCATCAGAAAATGTACTTGGTTTTACAAAGTCACTTAATGAAACCTTGAACTGGTGAGGATACTTCAAGATCTCGACCGGGCCATATACTTTAGTCAGTCTTGTCCCATACTACCCCGCCGGGTATTGGAATGGCTGTGACATTTACTGATGATAGTCCTCTTTTCTTCACGTGGGATGGTTTGTGTGGTTTTAGAACTAAGTTGATGTTCTGACTTGCTGTGTCCATTGAATTGTGATACATTTTCCTAAAATTATAACCAATATTAGCCCTAGTAGGAGTATAAGTACCCCTGATATAACCCAATGCTCAATCAATGGTGCATCTAGATATACTTCTTTGATTTGATGAAAGAGTTCTGTTGCTTTTTCTTTAAAAGTCTTTGTTTCTGGCGTCACTTCAGGGTCGTTTTGATCTTCAGAAAAGGTATTGAAGTTGATGAAGTAGCCAGAGGCAGTTCTGTCAATTGTTGGAATTGTTTTCTCAATTTGTCTTTCGGTAGCACATTCTGATGCCACATCATTGGAGACTGGTGTTTCATGACGAACTGTTTCAATCTGTGTTTCAAGAGGCACGAGTTCCATGGCATTATTGCATAGTCCCTCTCTGTGCACTGCAGGTTTATCAAATGTGATTAGTCTTTCAGTTTGAACCTCTTGGATTGTTGCAAATTTGGGTATTCTGTTGTTTCTTGGGAGTCCACTTGGCCTACTGTTGATTATAGGCCACATGATTGTGGTTTTACCAGGTCGATTGATACAACTCGGTTCTCCTTTTTAGCAGCAAGAGGCGGTAGTACTGCTGATCTTGTTCCGTTGATTGCCAAGACAGGTACTGCTTTTCTGTAAGAAGGCCCAAATTCCTTCTTCACCGCTATTTTCTCTCTGACTAGATCCCCAATCTTTGGAATCCAGACAGGTCTTGCTGGGACAGGTGGTGTGTCTTCAGTGGTAGTTGGCTGTTGCTTTAACTTTATGTTGCTTAAGGATTTTCTTGTTTCATTCAAGTCCTGTAAAACAGCCAAACGATCATTGATGTCAAAGTCTTTATTCTTATCTTTTACCACTGAAGCCTGACTATCGAGGTCCTGAACATGCATTCTAGTTCCGAACAATAGTTCGTACGGGCTGAAACCTTTTAGAGAATTTCTTGGCAAATTATTTAGACTAAGTTGGACACTTAATAAATGTTTGACCCACCCATCACCCGAACCTAATACCTTCGCCGTTATAGATTGCTTTATGTCTCGGTTTTTTCTTTCCACTACACTGTTCCCCTCAGGGTGTGATGGACAAGAGTATCGCAACCCAACGCCCATACTGGCCATGGCCTCCTTATAAGCTCGAGAGCTAAAAGCAGGACCCTGGTCAGAATGGAACATGGCAATTGCGTATGTGCCGATAAAGACTTGCAGATCTTTTATAACAGTTTTGGCGTCAGCCGAGTGCTGGGGCCACATTTTCTAAGTGAAATTAGTCTTCAACAATTAATAGGACGCTGGTTTGCATATAGACAGCATTACCCTGTCTATAAACGGTAACTGGGCAACAGACTGGACCGGTTCATTATTGCGATCTCTGTCGCAGTCGGGACAGTTCTTTACATATATTTGATGTTGCACGCTCATCCCCGGCCACCAGTATACTGATCTGTTTGTGCCTTGGACCTTCACCCATGTGTGCGTCTGCTATTAATAACCTTCTCCGGTTCGTGTTTGGAATTACCCTATCCCCCACTCCAGGGATTCGAGCAAAAGGAACGGAGTTTGCATCGATTACGTATGCATAATTGAGTGGATAGTTCACGGGTAGTGCTGCACAGTCGCCTTTTAAGGACGTTTTTACTGCCAGCATGGTTTCCCCGTCTATATATTTTTCTGAACGCTTTTTTGTGGCTACGGAAGCCGGTTTAGTTGCTTCCGCTGTGGCTGTAATAGCCAATGAATTCCCTGCAACGTGAACGCCATCACGTTGATGACTCAGAGTGTGTATCACGTGAGTATTTTGTAGTTCTTTCTGTAAAAGAACTACCTGTTTCCAAAGCATTTTATGCTTGATTGTGGCACCTGTGTCATCTTTGAAATCATTTTGAATCCAGCTCTGCAACTTATTATTGTAAGAGTTGACGCAAAAATGCGAATCGCACACGATTAGTGTCGGGAATTCACGTTCTGCATTTTCAAGCGCCATCTTTAAAGATCTGATTTCAGCTCGCTGAGCCGAACATTTTCTCAGTGATTCAGTTTTTGTTATTTTCGGTCTGAATTTACCGCAGAGCCAGCGACCTTTAACAATCACGCAGGCTGCATCGTAGGATTTATTTTCTACATTGTAGTGCTGTACAAATCTGTCTGTGTAGATTATACAGGAGTACTGTTCAAGGGGCAGAATTTCGATTGGCAGAGAATATTCTTTTTCATAAGGTAAATCATTCAGTTTTTTCATGTGCGGGCGAAATAGTATTTCACGTCTTCCGCAGCAAGAGAATTTTCACACTGTATCCATTTCGGATCCAGTGACACTGTAGGCAGGTTTACTGGGCTGAATAGCGCCTCGAAGGCGGATTCTGCCGTGAGGACAATGATCCTTTTGCCGTGTGCTAGTTCTCGTTCATTCGCTATTGCAGTTTGTACTGCTTTCACAGTATTTTCTGTGAGGCTGAATGTTTTTTTCTGCTTGTGTGTACAAGTGAGATTTGTAAGCTATTGGTACCTTTTCTCCCTCATTAGAGGTCAGGTACGTGAATCCGCATCTTCCTGGGATGACTCGGATTACAAGGTCGATTGCATTGTCACGTGTATCTAATTTTGTTTTTGCTAACATGTCTGTTTGCAGTGATCCCAACATTTCTGTGTGTTTTTGAGTCCAGTTGATTTGTTTAAAATCAGGTTTAATTAGTTCGTAGAGAGGTTTAACCCTCTCCGCATAATTTAGAATGTAAGTTCTTCCGAAATTCAGGAAACCTAGAATTGATTGTAAGTTCTTCAGCGTTTTTGGAGCTTGGAGTACAGCGCACTTCTCTAAGAAGTTGTCCGCCAGGCTTTTTCCTTCACTTGATAATTTGTATCCTGAAAATAATACTGTCAGATGGGCAATTCTTGACTTTTTAAAGTTGAATTTGTAACCCTCTGCTGCGAACCCAAGTATTATGGTGTTCACCCTTTTCAAGTGAGTCTCCAAGTTGTCGTCTGTTAGATAGATGTCATCGACGTAAGATAGTGCCTCATCATCATATATTTGTAGTAACTCTGTTACTCTGGCTGAGAATAGTCCTGGGCTGTTCTTGAATCCCTGTGGGAGCCTACAGAATTTTCTGTGACCCCATTACTGAGAAAGCGGTCAAGTATCTGCTTTCTGGTGCAATATTTTGACAAAAGAAACCATTAGATATGTCTAATGTCGTTTTATATTTTTTTCGAACTATGTTATTCATTAGTGCAGCACTATGCGAATTTTGCACTGCAAACGTTTTGCAACATGAGTTAAGGTGTCTGTAGTCCAAGACTAGACGATATGAATCGTCCGGTTTGGAGACAGGAAACAAAGGATTGTTCATTTGAGTGGTGCATGTTTCAATCACCCCCTGGTATTCAAGTTGATCTAAAATCTCCCTGACTTGTTTTTTAGCTTCTTGCTTAATTGGATACTGCCTTTGTGCAGTCGGTTGACTTTTTAACTGGATTTTGTGAGGAGGATAGTCCTCATCCCATCCTACATGATTTTTATATAATGCTGGTGCCTGGGCCACTGCCCATTTCCTTGCATATATATATTTAGTGTGAATCGGAATGTGATTCGAGAAGGCAGGCATAATCATTTCTTCGCCACGAGGGCACTCCCTGACAAACTCCGGGGGCCAATCTTTTTCAGCTAACAGGATGTCATAGCCTTTTGAGAGTTTATCCCAGAATAGACCCCTTATTTTCCTAGTCTTATCTTCCTCTATATGCAGTGTTATTTCGTATATCTAATGAGGTTCGCTAACTCTGGTGTCGGCAGTTTCTACTTGAATGTATTCATTCGTGTCCACTGTCTCCAGATGACTCATCAGGATCTTGCGAGCTATGGTGATTTCTGCTGCACTGTCTAGCATGGTCTGTGCCCACTCCCCGTTTTTCAGCTGTGTCCTCAGTATTCTCGGCATGTTTGATTACTCTAATACTGGCTACCTTCTTCTTTGGAAATTGTGATTTTTTTACTTTGAGCAGGTTCCTTGTCTTTGGACTTGGTGTGCTCTCCTGGGTCTGACCGTCCTCTTCTTTCCGATTTCTGCGAAAAAGATCGAGAGGGACGTGTATCAATACTTTGATATCTATCAGGCTTCTTCAAGTTATCCCTATTTCTAAGGTTATATCTTTTCTCAGAGGGTTCCCTCTGGGGAGACTGGTGTTCTCGAGTCGGAGTTCTTTCCCTTCGTCGAGGAGACCTTCCTCTGGACTGGAAAACTTTTTCCTTGGGAGTGGATTGTTTATTTCCACCCCAGCTCTTTTTAGGAGTGTTTGAATTATTTTTAATAAATAATTTTTCAGGATTTTCGAGTAGTTGGGGTTTTACTGGTTTCCCACCCAAGCTGTCTCTACCTAATTCTTCATAACATTTTTCTATAATTCTGGCAAGCTCAATTGGTTGATCTGTTATATCTGTTTCCTTCAACTTCTGGCGGATCGCCACAGATGCTGCTTCTCCTTTTATGTTGGCTAGTATTATAGCCGAGACCTGCTTGAAGTCTTTCAGTAATTTCATACCAAGAGTTAAAGCAGGTTCTGGACCGTATTCATTCTGAATCTGTTTTAGCACATCTGGTATTACAGCCATTGACGGAACACCATGTGTTTTTGTGTAAATGGAAGCAAAGACTGTACCCCAAGTGTCACAGTCCTCCACGTGTGGTGCGACCCCCATTGGAAGGCAGATGGTCAGAATTCTGTGTTTCTCAATAGGGGTAGTATTCGGAAATACTGCCTCTATTTGAGTAATTTTCTGCGCTAACCAGAAAGGAATTTGTTACCGTTTTATGGGAGTTTTACCAAGACCTGATTGTATGTTCTGTGGTTTAATTTTATTTGTGTTCCCCTGATGAGGGGTCAGCTGTGGAATATTAACAGCTGTTTGGACTGTTGCAGTCCACATTACATATTGGACTAATTGTCTATATATTTTGGTTAATGTTTTTAGCTGTGCTAAAAGTTCTTCTTTTGACATTTTTGCAATGTCCGGATGTGGTGTGTAGCTGGCTAGAACCGGCCACGTTGCTCCTGGTCTACCTAGTGGACCGAGCCTGGTAATATGATCATTGTGTTTTAGGGCACCTTTAAACCAGAGCAGATGCTCTTGGTATTTTAATGGGATTTCAATCTCCTCGAAAGGAGCGTACTCTTCCGGTGGATCCTCTATTTTGTAATAGTGGAACTCGTGTGTTGCAGCGTTTGCCGCTGGAAATTTTATCCAAGAATAGAATACCTCTGTCTGCCGATATTCGTGTGCCTCTATCACAAAGACGACTGTGCCACCTTGTGTGGTCAGTCTATTTTCTATAAGTTTTAACGTTATAGTTTTTCTTATGTTGACCGGGATCATTATCGCACCCGGTGGGTAAATCCCTGTTTCATCGGAACCCTGCTGAGTCGCATTTACTGCGGCTTCAGTGGTCCCGTTGTCTAGTACTGACATTGTATAAATGAAAGTTTTTCAGAGCAGGTCTCCAAGGAGACAAAGATTAGGCGCACAATATTTTGGAACACTGTATCCTTCAACGTTGAATAAACCAGAGCTTTACATAGGAATCTCTTCCTACTAAGTTCGGGCAGATTTTAACCTTTCACCCATTCCAGACGTCTATTGGAGTATTTACGGGAGAAAGGGTCTGTGTGAAAAAGCACGACTGAGTTACTCTAACGTCTTGCGTTAGTTTTATCGCCTTACCAAACGTTGGGCGCCATGTAGTGTAGTTCCTATTTTCCCTATAGGCCCTGCGCATTGGAATAACATAAACAGCAGTGTAGACGTAGAAGTGCGGTCTTCTAGGTCTCTACTGACTATGTTAGACTTAATTGGGTTTGTACCAACTAGCTCAGAGGTCACTGGAAACTTTCTTGACTGAATAGGAAGTGATCAGCTCCCCTGGCTCAGACAAGAAGGGATTCAGTTTTCCAACAACCGCATAAACATGACAACTTTGCTCCTTAGAATAAGAGTCAATCTCTAGAGTCGTGTGAAACAATAGACAGCTATTTCACTCAGTCAGTTGTGCAAGAATTACTTTCACCAGGATGCAGAGAATAGAGAGACGGGCGTTTTCAATAAAAGGTAGTATTTATTGAACAGTCTTTCTTCTCACCCAAGAGAAATGAATTGCCACAATTGCAAGACTTGTTATTATAAAAAGTGCGTACAGTAAAAGGAGGATTGCGAAATAATACTGTAAAAGCATTGATATGGTTTCTTAGCCATACAATGGTTAAAATGAATAAAATATATACATTCATATATACATTTAGCTAACGTCCTCAACTGCTGCTTCTAACTACGCCTACCCCAGTGTACCTGACCTAAGCCTAATACGTGGGAGGGAGTAAGTAAGTAGCAGTTTAAGTTAAGTTGGTTTTGCCAAGAGTTTGCTGCAAGAATTCTCTCTAAGGGTTTAGTCAACACTGTACCTCTGGAATAGAATGTTGGAGGTCTTGTATCTCCTCTCAGGACTCGATATCCCAGTCACCCGCAAGGGTAGGCTGGAAACGCCGGGGCTGGATTTTCTCGGCAGGAGAAAAGACAGCGTCTTTCTCAGCGCATCAAGGAGGAGGAGGGGCAGCGTCCGTGGGCTTCTCGCATCTGCTGGGCTCTGCAAGGGACAGCTGTTCTGCTCCTGTATTCTCTATCACCACCGCTGTGTTTGCTTAACGCAACGTTGGTATTATTTATACCTGGAAGGTGCCTTGTTTGACGTAAGTTTTTGGACATAAGACGTCAATAAAGATGTCACTAAGAACCGGTCGTTCTTACAGTGCTCATTAGAGTTCTATTACTAATCAAAACATAGCAAGCAGGGCTTTCCCAGGTTGCTGGGGGTTTTATCTGTTGAAAGAACTCTGAGTGTAATCTAGGAATCGTAGATAGTGGCTTCTGCTGTGTCATATACTGTAATGAGCTACAGAGGCGAGTTTCTGAAATATGGCTCTGATCGTTTATGGCATTATAGGGGTATGGATGGATTATAGCTGCATAAGGGCATAAGGTCACAATATTGATCGGGGTCCTAGATAGAACACGACACTCCAACAGAGACAGGGAGGGAATCCCGGATAATCATGAGTATAGCCATCATGGTAATAAAAAATCTTCTCTCACAACGGAAGAATGGGAAAAGCTGGTCAATACATACATCCTGGAAATAAGACACAAACCACTCCTTACCGAGGAGTCCCATAAAAAACAAAACATAGAGGAAACACCAACAGAACAGAACAAGTTCTGGGAGTCCCTATTAAATACTATGCAATTATCCACAAAAGCTATGGAATACCATTCGGATAAGATGGATATCCAGCTAGCGCTTCTTAACTGCCTAGCAACAAACGTGGCAAGCATAAACAATAAACTCCTGGAACTGAACAATTTGATCAAAAGAGTTCAATCCGAAACAACAATAAACCCCCCAAGTTGTGCTTGCTTCTCAATAGTGGATAAAATTGCCACATTGCGAACAGTAATGCGAGACCTCTTAATTGAAATAAAGGAAGCAAATAAAATCAAAACCAACCATGGAATCCAAAAAGACGATCCTAAAGGGGAAGGAAGAGGAGAGGGTAGTACCCCAGGGAAGGAACCTAACAACCATCTACTAAAAGAGGTATTGATTTACCCCAAAGCTATTAATGGAAGTAAGCATACAAGCGCACGCACTGCCCCTAGAAGGCAAAAATTAGAACCTTGGACAAGAAAAAGCAAGCGTAGATACGCCACAAACAATATCAAATCAACAAGGATGTCCTGAGGCGAGGAAACATCAGGGTTCGATTCAAAAAGAACTCAAGGGAACCCACTGAAAACTTGAGCAGATCTTGCGGAGCCCCACGGAACCTTCAAGTAAGCCTGAAGACGACGACACACAGCTATTCAAAATGCAATCTTCAAAACGACGACGCAAAAGGAGAAGAAAAGGGAGGAATAAAACAACCTCCATTCAGACTTTCTTCCATCCGATGGGTAAACACCCAAAGGGCTCTCCAGAATACAGCAGTGTCAAAGAAGCTTTGTCTCAACAAGGGAAAATAACTACATCTAACGATCCTTCACAAGAGGGTCCTGAAGACAATGAAAGATTACCCTTACAAGAAAGCCAAGCGACCCAAACAGGAAGTGAGTCCAAACAAACTGAACATCTTTCGACAACTGCACAGGGTAAAATAAAGGATGATGAAGCAACGAGTAGTAACTACAAAGAGGAAGTGGGGGAAAAAAGTCAGGATAGACAATACAATCCAAACAATAATAACCCCAACTGCCCAAGCTAGACCGGGCACGGAAAAGACAAAAAACAAAAAACAACAACACAGGATCCTACAGTGGAAATATCCGCAAAATGGCAAGCAGACGGGGCTAATCCCGATTTTATACGGGATTACGGAAACAAGGCCGATGTTGACCCCCAGCTACTTAGATACCCACAAGAGCGGGAAACACAGTCAAGAACAGAAACACCCCAAGAAGTCACAGGGCGTAAAGAATCAAAAACTATTTTATTTATCCCAGAGTTTAAATCCAAAGGACGGGGCGACATCTTAAACAGAGTCAACATCCTCAGACTTTTAACCTCTATTAACAACCTAGCTGGTGTCGACACTCAAGATCTGGATTCTGTAGAATTTGTGCAATTCAATCAACTATCAGAGCAAGAAATATCAAAAACCACTTGGACGACAGGGGAGACAGCAGAGAAGATTCTAAAAGAAAAGCGACAATTAGAAGTATGGGGGATCCGCATAAAACCACAGTATAGTGTTGGCTACCCAGAACCGCTACTTCAAAAGGACAAAGAACATAATTGGGACCCCTTCAAAAGAAACAGGACCGGTGGTCTTACTAAATCAGTGCTGAAAGGGGCCCGGAGCTCCACAGTAGAAGCTAGGGACAGCACTAGCCGACACAGTCGAGGAAATAATGAGAATACAACATCAGAAGACTGGTCCTGGCTAGCAAAAACCATAAATATCATGCCCTCTGACCAATGACAGACTATTAAGCAAGGAGAAGACACTCCACAACTAAAAATCTGCTCCTGGAACATAAATGGATTAGAGTAAAAAATCATGCTTACAGAGCTACTAACGTACCTTCAACTGTACAATCTAATCCTACTTCAAGAAACTTGGGTAGCAGAACCTCTTCACCTCCAAGGCTTCAAATCATATCACCTACCAGCTAGTAGAAGCTCAAAGTATGGACGTCTGAAAGGTGGCTTAACTACGTACTCCTCAATAAAAACAGTAAGCTCAGCCAAAGAACGGACGATGAAATACACATCAAATAATGGGATTAACACAATTCAGATGGAGATAGTGGGACCCAAGAAAATTAAACAACAAGTGGTATTGGTAAATACCTATATTCACCCCAGAGAGAAAAAAATAGTTGCAAATTCCCTAGTGTCAGAATTGACGAGGATCATGACAGCAGCAACGACACCACATTATATCATCTCAGGAGACTTCAACATGTCCCTCTCCGGGAAAAGCGGTAGTGATAACTCAGCCGATGAACAACTACTGGAATGGGGGTTCTCACCGTTGGACGAAAGCAAGTGGGGTAAACAAACTAGGGTATCCAAATCCCTACTGATGGAACTAACTAGTCTAGGGCTGATCGCTTTAAACGGCAGACATCCGGGTGACTGCCCACAAGCAGCAACCTACCACAACACGGTGGCAAGTTCAGCAATAGACTATACCTTTATATCTCTCTCAATTTTGAACCTAGTGAGTGGGTTTAAAATTGGAACAATGGATTGTAGCGATCATTTGCCACAAAAGCTCAAACTGAAGGTTCAGGGTACAGCGCAAACCTTCTTAACTGAAAATCAGGATGTGACAGTAACCTCAAACCAAAAGAGAATAAAATATAAAATAAAGGATCTGGAAAAACTTGCGGAGATGGCAAAAAATTGCTGGGTAGAAAATAGAATGAAGGAAGGAGGTAACATCCAGGCCTGGGAGAACTTCTTGGAAAGCCTCAGTTCAGCTAATGCCAATTTAAACACAGACGCAACCATAAGCGGAAATGAGAACCATCAAAGCCAAGATCGAACAAAGAAAGAACCCTCTAACAAATCAGACCCATGACCTGAGGCAAATAAAAAGGGAAATCAACTGAGCAATTTGCAAATTGCATCAGAGTAGCCCCGATATCAGCTTACAGGCTGAACTAAGGAAGCTAAAGTGTAGAAAGAACAAAATTGCTTGGCAAATAAGGCACGAATCTACAGAGAAGACATGGGCCAAATTGCTATACGACATCAAATTCAACAACAGCGCGAGATTCTGGCGCACAGTGAACAACTTAGACAATGCAAGGGATCATTAAATAAACTCACAGATAACAGAAGAAGATTGGGTAAAGTTCCTGCAGCATCATTTTAACAGAAACACAGACGAAATTGGCCAAGGCTCTACGGCCTCCAACTACAATCTCCAATCATGGAAGAACTTAGGAGAAGAATACCTCATGTCACTCACAATCAAACAGATCAAAAACCAAATGTCTAAGGGCAAGAAAGAGGGTGCCCCGGGGCCTAACGGGATTCCTTCAAGTCTATATAAACAAGATCCAGACTACTGGGCCGAACAACTTTGCCACCTCTTTAAAAATAACCTGGATGGGGTGAGAATCCCAAACTCCTGCAAAATATGCGACGAAGCCAAAAACGATATCCTCCATTTGTTGTGTAGCTGCAGAGGCTTAGAGAGAGCGCACACTGCTACTAAAACCAGCCTGGAACATGAGGGATCCGAACCCGCAGGCAAGCACTAAAAGACTGCTTTGACTGAAGTGATATTCAACTAGCATGCAGATTGGTGACATTTGTTAATACTGCAAAAGATATGTCAAACTTAACTGTAATATAACCGATCATGCACAGAGATCTGGTTTCAAATGACAGAAGCGGCTACTTTCAAATCACGGTTCTAACTGGAAATCATAATCAGATACTAATGGAGCACAATGCATGGCACTGCATTACGGACATCGACAATAATCATAACAATTAAATCGGGAGGTTTTTTGTTTTTACTTCTTTATTTATCTGTTTTTACCTCAGTCAATTTGATAAAACCTATATTCAACTGCTCTAACTGTAACGTATATTTAAACTCTTTTAACAAATGTATTGGTATATGTGACCCAATTTTTTAATGTACGATTTTGCAAAGATTTTAATTAATCGTGCAATAAAGATTTACTATCTTCTTCTAAGATGGCTTGAGCCACGTAAGCAGGGCTCTCTTCTCTAGGATTCAACTGCCCGCTAGTTTTAGAGCGGGCCTTGTTATAGCCCAGTTTCCCATGGAAGTCCGAGCCCTTGCAGGCGGCTATCGGGTGCCCGAGGGCTGATTGTCGGGGTTTCCTGCCATACAGCCCTTTGATCCTTTGAAGATGGATCGGGGGGAAACCAGACAGCCCGCAGAGAGTGGGGCCAGCTCTCGGGGAGGCCGGAGGGGTGATCGAAACCGGCCCTCAGGAGGAGGCCGCAGGTGCGATCGAAACTGCTCCACCCTATCTCACTCGAAGGAAGCCCTTTACCCCCCAGCCGGGCATGGTGCGTCTGGTGCCTAGGTTTCTAGGGGGCCCGGGGTCATACAGGGGCTGTGGAGTCAGGGATCTTCGGGAAGGGTAATGGCTACCGGAGGCCTTCTGGGTTGACGGGGGTCGTGGCGTCCGGCACCGGGGGGATAGCTGGCGGGATACGGGGTTGGTCGTCCTTACGGTGTGTCATGGGGGGAGTGGGGCGGACAGAGGACAGGACGACTGGGGGTTTCGGCTGCACAAGGGTAACTGTCGGGGCGCTAAAGATTGGGGGGAAACCACGCCACGAGGCCGGGTTCAACACCCCTACTAGGTTCAAGTGCCCCAAAGCAGTAGATCTCAGTAGGAAGGCACTAGTATTCTACCCTTGTACCCGGTGGTGATCCGCTCTAGGAGGGGAGTTGTTTCCGATCCCATCTTTTTAGGACATTAGGGTTCCACAGACATTTTTTTAGGTGAAAGGTGTTTTACCGTCAATTGAAAGAAAATACTTTGCGGCAGTGATTGTCCTCAGACCCTGTGGTCTCCACCACGGGGACATTTTGACAAGTACTGTCTGTTCATCCCTTAAGGTTTGTACTTCCGGGTCATTGGCCACTGTGCACTGACCCGCAGCACCTCTTGTCAAGACCTTTGAGAACGTCAGGGCACCGGCCTGCGATAATGCGGCTTGTGATGTCACTGAGCCCCTGATGCAGTCCTCATTCAACACTCACTCTCACCTGCGGGCAGGGTGACCTCACACACACACCTGGTGTTGTAGCATGTCCTTGTGAGCGGAGTGCGTGTGCTCGTCACTCTGAAGTGTGAGTGAAAGGTGTGCACGTGAAGCATGCTCTCTTTAGTTAGTTTGGTTTTTGGCATTGGCCCATTTCATGAATTGACTCCCTGATTGCCTCACTGACCAGGCATAAATCTCAGGGCTCCTCAGACACTGCGTAAAAGGGTTCACTGTCTCGTTCTTAAGTTGTGGGGTTCAGCCTTGTCCAGAGAGGCTGCTCTGCGTCTTTACCAAGTTTGCAGGACTCTTTGGCCCTAGACATTCACCTTGTGCTGGACCAGCTGGACACTCTAGTAAATATGTATTTGTTGATTAAATAAAATCATTACAATCGATAAAAAAAGCATACTTGAATAATAAAAACGACAGTATGACTTCAAATTCACAAAAACAAAGGAATAAGATTTGACCAATTCCTGTTTTAAGTAGCCATAACGTAAAGTCACTTAAAGTTAACATTTACGGGGGGCGTGGCTAGCAGCCAACGATGGCGGCCTCAGCTTAGGGAGGCTCCCGGGTAGAGGCGGCTTTCCACAACAATCCGTGCAATTATCCTGACCAATTCCGGCTGCAAGGGGCGGACCGGTCCCGGAGTCCGTGCAGCGAGCGGTTACAGAACTTCTGGGCGCGGCGGCGGACCGAACAAGCACAATCTCGCTGGCCGGAGGCGGAGGAGGAGCCGGGCCTACCCTCGTCCGCGAAGCCGCGGAACCACAGTACACGCAGAGCCGGCCGGAAGCGACCTGGAGACGGGGGTGAGTGACAGGAAGTGTCGGCTCGTCAACTGCATCACTCCGAAAACCCACGGAACCCCCCCCAGCGACCCAAACACACGAGCGCACCCTTACACCGCCTGCTGACACTCCCCGGGCGTGTACAATCCTGCCGGAGGCGCAGAAGGCGCCGCACACGTTGGACTCAGCGCCGCCATTGCCCAGCCGCACCCGCGGACTGCACCGGGTCCCTGCGGCGACCACAGCAGTCTGGAAACACCAGTTTGGCGAATCCCCCAGCGGCGGCGCCGAAACACATTCGCAGGTAGCACCACTAGAAAGGCGAGGGCCTAGGCAGAGTCTACATCGAGGCGGCACTGGGGAGAGACGTACCGCAGAAGAGTGACCCGGTGTTGGTCGCAACCCATACTGCGCTGATTACTTTCCCAACGGACCCATTACAGGGGTATGGACTCAGCGGAACCCCAACAACGGACCTGGGCATAGAATCTAAGGGGGCATTCTGCCTCTTCGTACCTGCGGGGAAACGCCACCCTCCCCCACTGGCACTCGACCTACAAGCCTTAACGCGGCCGACCGCTGGAGGTGACCAATAGAACCACTTGGCTGCATCGTTAGAAACTGCGCCATGTCACACAGGGGCCCCAAAAACACCTCGACCCAGGCCAAGTTGGACAAATTTGCATACGAGAGGCATTCACCGCCCCAGGAACAGCGCAAAACTGCCGGAAAAGTGGTGGACGCGGAGGTGGCAAGAAAGGCTACGCTGGATGATGTCCTGGCGGCATTGGCACAGGTGCAGGAAACTGTGGGAGCCACGGCGACTGAAGTCACCTTAATAAGGGCGGATCTCCAAAAAATGAACGAGAGGGTCAAGCAGGTCGAAGTGGTCACCAAATCGCTGGTTGAAGATGTGTCCGAGCTGCAGAGAGCAATGGAGCGATTGCAAACTGATAACAAACTGCTCAGGGACAAACTGGATGACCAGGAAGGTCGCTCACGGCACAACAATGTCCGCATTATAGGTGTGCCGGAATCGGGAGACACAGGGGCGTTAGACCTATACGTGGAAGATCTGGTCAAAAATCGACTCCAGCCCAAAGGACTCTCAAATTTCTTCTCGGTAGAAAGGGCCCACCGCGTTCCGGGGGGGAAAACCCAGAACGGGAGGCACACCACGACCGATATTGGCTAGACTGTTCAATTTCCGAGATCGGGACGCCATTTTACAGGCCGCAAGAGTAGCGCCGGCCATACAAATTCAGAACTCGAAAATTGCTTTTTTCCCAGACTATACGGCGGAGGTGTCTAGGAGGAGGAGAACGTTTCTGGAAGTTAAAAAGACCTTGAGAGAGAAAGAACTGCCGTACTCAATGGTATTCCCGGCTAAGCTACGAGTGGTAGCGGACAAAAAAGTATGGTTTTTTGATTCCCCGGACACGGCCCGGGACTGGCTGGAGGGCTGGCACACCGTTGGACGACAGCGCAGGACGCATAGACCGGATCAAGACCGTAAAGGAGGCAGCAGAAATGGCTCACAAACATCTGGTCGAGTGGAGGGTGCGGAACGCTCGCCCTCCCATGGATTTGAAGGAGGGGGCGAGGATGAATAATTCCGGCTATGGACTCTGCATCACACAAAATTGCCGATCGCCGAACTGACTTGTTGTTTTAACTGCTGCACGTAGACTCTGGCATGGCTTCCCCGAAAGCCTACAGGGAAGCCGCCAGCCCGGGGAGACGCTCTCCCCCCTACACGCAAGTACTCTGGTTGAGGGATGGGTAAAGCACTCTGCTCAGTTGGGGAGGCGGGCAGTTGGAAGTCCGTTAGGCAGGGGGGCAGGGAGGGGGGTTTGTTCTGAAATGTTCATGTTGGGAATGTACGCAAATGGTGAAGAACGATGTTTCAATTCTTATGGGAATCAATGCACACTGGTGGGGATGGACAGCGATAATATGCCCCCATGAAGTCTCTGGGCTCCTTGCTGCGCGAAGACGCAGCCATTAGACAGGTTGCATCTCTTGGGCAGTACAACATGTGCCTCATAATCCCCAATGGCTAACAATTCAGTACCGATAGGAGGGGTATCACCCCCCGACGCACAATGCCCACCCCTGAACTTGATGTCATGGAATGTAAGAGGTTTGGGGGACAAAGTTAAGCGGGGGTTGATCCTGGCTGCTATTAAGCGACTGCGACCTACTGTGGCCCTGCTGCAAGAAACACACCTGGTAGGGGGGGCTACAAAAGCCTTAGATAGACGAGGTTACAAAATGTGGGCCCACTCTGAATTCACGTCCGGCTCCAGGGGGTCCGGCATTCGAATACAGAAAAACTCACGATTCATGCCCCTATCGTCTAAAACTGATGACCAGGGCTGCTTTGCGGCCGTGCAGGGACAGTGGGAGGGGAAACTCTTTAACTTAGTGTCAGTATATATTCCGCCGGCATTACATTCGGTCCACCTCCCAAGACTAGGGGAATTCCTTCTAGCTCTCCCTGAGGGTAAGATCATTCTAGGGGGGGATTTCAATGCAGTTATGGACACGCAACTAGATATACACCCCACACCGGCCCCGACGGGGGGAAACACGTACTTGCGGCGGTTTGCTGTAGCCATGGGCCTGACTGACGTCTGGAGGCACTTGCACCCGGGCGAAAAACAATACACCTTTCTCTCCGCGGTGCATGGCAGCCTAACCCGCATTGATTACTTCTTGTCACTGGGGGATGGCCTCCGTCACGTAGATACCCTGGTGATTCACCCTCGAGGTATTTCAGACCACTCACCGCTCACACTAACACTTTCCCTACAGACGAGAACACGCAAACGCATTTACCCCATTCATGCATCCTACTTTAAAGTTCCACAGGTTCGCAAAGCTCTCAAACATGCCACGAAACAATACTTTCTTGAAAATGTGCACTCAGTACGCTCCCCAGCAACACTTTGGGAAGCCTATAAAACGGTCCTGCGGGGGCAAGCCATTAACACCATAACCGGGCACAAGAGGCAGCAGTCCCAGGAGCTGGCCGATCTGGAGGTGGCATTGCGGGAACGAACCATGGCTCACGAGCTGCACCCCTCTCCCTCCACCCTACACGCACTCACTCTCCAACAGCAGTTGTATAACGACCACCTGCGCTTGGTAGTTAAAGGACACATAGCCGACACACAAAATAGAATTTATGAAGTGGGGGACAAAGCAGGGAAAATGCTAGCATGGCTTGATAAACGAGAGGACAACTCCAGGGGGATCCAACGTCTGAAAGATGAACATGGGGTGCCACATTCTGACCCTAGGCGTATCACAGAGCTACTTGCGGCCCATTTTGAACGAGTATATACCCCGGAGCAGACAATCACACCTGAAAGTGCTAGGGCACTCTTAGCTCCGATTGAGGTCCGAACATTGTCGCCAGAGGCGTCAAGCGAGCTGGAGGCAGACATCACTGCAGATGAGATCCAACTGGCCATTAAGGCTCTGAACCCGGGCAAGGCAATGGGGCCAAATGGAATACCCATAGAATGGTACCAGGCGATGCCGGAGTCCCTCAGCGTACATTTGTTGGGGATGTTCAAAGACTGTTTGGAGAGGGGTTCCCTTCCGCTGGACCAGCGAGTGGCAACTATCGTGACCATCCCCAAGCCAGGTAAACCGCCAGAGGAATGTTCCTCTTATCGACCCATTTCATTACTAAACGCTGAAGTGAAGATCCTGGCTAAACTCCTAGCGCAAAGGATCCTGCCCCATCTGTCATCGATTATACATCCGGATCAATCCGGATTTATGCCACACAGGAACACAGCGCTGAACCTGCGGCGACTGCACGGTGTACTGGCTAGAACGGACACCATTAAATCACCAGCGGTAATTTTAGCACTTGACGCCAAAATGGCATTTGACCTGGTGGAGTGGGGGTACCTCTTCGAAACGCTGGCACATATGGGGTTCGGTCCTCGCTTTCTTGCATGGGTCAAACTGCTATACACGGACCCAATGGCTCACGTGGTGGCTAATGGCCATATTTCGCACACATTCCCGCTGGGAAGGGGCACGCGGCAGGGATGCCCTCTGTCACCCCTGCTGTTTGCCATCTCTCTAGAACCTCTTGCGACCCTCATACGAACTTCTCCCCTCCTCAAGGGTATAACATGGACCGGGGGTTGGGAAGACCGTCTGTCCTTATACGCAGATGATATGTTGCTTTATCTGACTGACCCCGAAGGAGGTATACCGGCTTTGTTGCACATTTGCGACACGTACGGCAGTATCTCCGGCTACACGCTGAACTGGACCAAATCGGAATTGTATATTTTGCAGGGTCCGGCCCCGAACCTCCACAGAACATGCCCGCTGAAGCTGGCGGGATCGTCATTTACATACCTAGGCATACATATCACTAAGGACCCAGCTGAATTCATAGATAAAAATCTGAAACCACACTTAGACAGGCTCAAACGAGATGTGGGATTCTGGTCGGGCCTGCCGTTGACGCTCCTAGGCAGGGCGGCACTCTACAAGATGATGGCGTTACCACGCTTTCTATACGTCCTCGAAAACTCACCCTATCCTGTGCCCCCTAAGTTTTTCCAGAAAGTGGCGGCTCTGGTTTCCAACCTTCTATGGGGCAACCTCCCGGCACGCGTGGCACAATCCAAGCTGCACAGAGACTGGTATAGCGGAGGTATTGCGCTACCAAACCTGAAATTGTACTACTGGGCTGCACACCTCAAGCCAATTAACCAGTGGATCCACGTACCGCATACCGAGCCGGCATTCCAGTCGGACAGGGCGCAATTGGGCACAAATAGTCTGTTGAGTCCATTGTACGATCACCGCAAAATGCGGGCACTAGTGGGGCCCACTAAACTAACAGTTCAGACATGGCACACGGCAACGGCAGCTCTGGGCTGGAAGGGGAAGGTCACCAAGATGACTCCGCTGTGGGACTCTCGAGCGTTGGGTAATCTAAGAAGCACTAAGGGGTTCGCACACTGGGATACGATAGGAATTACCACGGTGAGTGATCTGTGGGAGAGGGATGCGGTGATCCCTTTTGCCCGGCTAAAAGAACTACATGATCTCGGTGACAGGGAACTTTACAGATACATTCAAATCCGACACGCATTGCTTACAGCCCTGCCACCCGACACACCACTGCCCGAATCTTCACCTCTGGAAGATCGCCTCCTCACTGACTACATGTTAGAAAGGGCGACGTCCCTCACTTACCGTAAACTACTCAATAATACCCCAGATCCTACACTCCACCTGAAAGAGAAAAGGAAGGGGGACGTTAACGACATGGATGAACATGAATGGAATGAGGCAGTTGGATCCCCTAGGGAAGTGGGCATCTCGGCTCGCATGCGGCTAGTGCAATTCAAGATCCTACACAGGGTTTATTATACAAGGACCATGCTACACCGCATACATAGGGCACCCCATCCTTACTGTCTGCGTGGGTGCGGGGAGGAAGGCACATTCTTCCACACCATATGGGACTGTCCCAAAATCCAGGAGTACTGGAGGCAAATACTCCGCACACTCTCACAAGCATTAGACCAATCCTTACTGCCTGACCCGAGGAGGTGCTTACTAAATATATGGGAACCTACTGACTTGTCCAGGCATGAACAACTCTGGGTCACGGCGGGGTTAAGGGTGGCGAAACGTGACATAGCTCAGCGCTGGGGGGCGGCAGGCCTACCGACCAAGTCCCAATGGTGCCTGAACATGGATAGAGTAATGTTGACCGAGAGAGCAGTGTATTCCAACCGCGCCTGCCCAGGGAAATGGAACAAGATTTGGTTAAAATGGAATGAATATAGAGGAGATATTTGTGAACCCTTGGCAGAGGACGATCAGGAAGACTCCGATGACGAGGGCGAAGAGGGTTGAAGCTAGGCGGGGTGGATGGGTGGGATGGAAGCCACAGCAACTACACGAGGCCTTCCCGTAGAGTTTAGAACAGTGAGTCCGGGGGCGTGGGGACGTGTATTGTGAGCGGGTACATTCAAGCACTAGGATACGAGGTTGGACTAAATTTCTTCCAAGAGACACTTGCAACTTGAACTGCATTGCTCCATACCAGACCATAATGTCATTCCTAACAGTTTACCGTTAAGAGTTTGTTGTTTTTCAAAAAAAAAAGAAAAAATACCACCAAAACCACATCTTCTACTTATAATACTTGCTCAAACTGCACTTTTATTTTTCAGCATGTTCCATTGGACAATTAATGTAACTATTGCTTTGTTGACCATTTCGCTGAACTACACTGTGAATAACGATCTTACAATGGCGGCCGGCCCGCAGGGTTGTAGGCACTCCGCTGTGTACTATGCTAAGTGCAATAAAGGTTTTGGAAAAAAAAAAAAAAAAGTTAACATTTACTAAATAATTTTATACACCATTTATACACCACATAAGCCATTTAATTTCACAATGATATGAAACATGAGCAGTGAGCAATGCTCATGGCACAATTCTTAACAGATAAAATATATATTACATAGACCTGCAGATTAGATGGTATCAGTAAAGTCGACAAATGATGTAGATAGCAAATAGTAAAATACATATAAACAAGGATTTGTTCTCAGTTTTGATGTTTTAGGGTTTGAAGTTCGGTGACCGAGGAGGGCTGTTAGCTTTGCCTTTGCACCCGAGTGTGCACATCGAGTTCCATTCTTAAGCCTTTGAAGCTAATGCCCAAGATGCTTAAAGCCGTTTTTCATTAAAGGTGATTGCAATGCTGCAGGGGGCTTTGTAGGTTGTCTTGTGAATGCTGAGATACACATTGAAGCTCTGAGGAGTGACTGATCCCTTCTCTCTGTCCTACCCCTCTACCCCCCGTCCCTCCTACCCAGCTCTGCCCATGAATGCCTTCAGGACAGTTTGTGTGCACGATATATTTACTATACAGTGCTGGCACACTTTCTGACCAGATTAGTTTTCCGGGCCTACCCCACGGGGTCAACCTGTGAAGAACCTAGGGATCTGGTTCGATGAAAAGTTACGTTTCGATACTCAGATCAATAAACTGGCAGGAATGTGCTTTGCAATATTGCAATCACTAAAAAAGTTCCTGCCGCTACTCCCTTTATCTGCATGAATGGCCACTCGAGCGCTCATCACCTCTCGTATTGACTATGCCAATGCGCTGTATGCCGGTAGTTCAAAACGCTGCGGCCAGAACTCTTCTCAACCTCCCTAAGTGGATCAGCATTAGGCAGCACCGTTGTAACCTGCACTGGCTACCGGTGAAAAGTACGGGTTCACCTTTGTAACCTGCACTGACTACCGGTAAAAGTACGGGTTCACCTTGGTAACCTGCACTGCCTACCGGTGAAAGTACGGGTTCACCTTTGTAACCTGCACTGGCTACCGGTAAAAGTACGGGTTCACCTTGGTAACCTGCACTGCCTACCGGTGAAAGTACGGGTTCACCTTTGTAACCTGCACTGGCTACCGGTAAAAGTACGGGTTCACCTTGGTAACCTGCACTGCCTACCGGTGAAAGTACGGGTTCACCTTTGTAACCTGCACTGGCTACCGGTAAAAGTACGGGTTCACCTTGGTAACCTGCACTGCCTACCGGTGAAAGTACGGGTTCACCTTTGTCACCTGCACTGGCTACCGGTAAAAGTACGGGTTCACCTTTGTCACCTGCATTTACTACCGGTGAAAGTACGGGTTCACCTTTGTAACCTGCACTGCCTACCGGTGAAAAGTACGGGTTCACCTTGGTAACCTTCACTGCCTACCGGTGAAAGTACGGGTTCACCTTTGTAACCTGCACTTACTACCAGTGAAAGTACGGGTTCACCTTTGTAGGCTGCACTGGCTACCGGTGAAAGTACGGGTTCACCTTTGTAAGCTGCACTGACTACCAGTGAAAGTACGGGTTCACCTTTTTAAGATGCACTTACTACCGGTGAAAGTACCAGTTCACCTTTGTAAGCTGCACTGGCTACCAGTGAAAGTACGGGTTCACCTTTGTAAGCTGCACTGGCTACCAGTGAAAGTACGGGTTCACCTTTGTAAGCTGCACTGACTACCGGTAAAAGTACAGGTTCACCTTTGTAAGCTGCACAGGCTACCGGTAAAAGTACAGCTTCACCTTTGTAAGCTGCACTGACTACCAGTGAAAGTACGGGTTCACCTTTGTAAGCTGCACTGGCTACCGGTAAAAGTACGGGTTCACCTTTGTAAGCTGCACTGGCTACCAGTGAAAGTACGGGTTCACCTTTGTAAGCTGCACTGACTACCAGTGAAAGTACGGGTTCACCTTTGTAAGCTGCACTGGCTACCAGTGAAAGTACGGGTTCACCTTTGTAAGCTGCACTGGCTACCAGTGAAAGTACGGGTTCACCTTTGTAAGCTGCACTGGCTACCGGTAAAAGTACGGGTTCACCTTTGTCACCTGCATTTACTACCGGTGAAAGTACGGGTTCACCTTTGTAAGCTGCACTTACTACCGGTGAAAGTACGGGTTCACCTTTGTCACCTGCACTGGCTACCGGTAAAAGTACGGGTTCACCTTTGTAAGCTGCACTGACTACCGGTGAAAGTACGGGTTCACCTTTTTAAGTTGCACTTACTACCGGTGAAAGTACGGGTTCACCTTTGTCACCTGCACTGGCTACCGGTAAAAGTACGGGTTCACCTTTGTAAGCTGCACTGACTACCAGTGAAAGTACGGGTTCACCTTTGTAAGCTGCACTGGCTACCAGTGAAAGTACGGGTTCACCTTTGTAAGCTGCACTGGCTACCAGTGAAAGTACCGGTTCACCTATGTAAGCTGCACTGGCTACCGGTAAAAGTACGGGTTCACCTTTGTCACCTGCATTTACTACCGGTGAAAGTACGGGTTCACCTTTGTAAGCTGCACTTACTACCGGTGAAAGTACGGGTTCACCTTTGTCACCTGCACTGGCTACCGGTAAAAGTACGGGTTCACCTTTGTCACCTGCATTTACTACCGGTGAAGTACGGGTTCACCTTTGTAAGCTGCACTTACTACCGGTGAAAGTACGGGTTCACCTTTGTAACCTGCACTGGCTACCGGTGAAAGTACGGGTTCACCTTTGTAACCTGCACTTACTACCGGTGAAAGTACTGGTTCACCTTTGTAACCTGCACTGACTACCAGTGAAAGTACGGGTTCACCTTTGTAAGCTGCACTTACTACCGGTGAAAGTACGGGTTCACCTTTGTCACCTGCATTTACTACCGGTGAAAGTAGGGGTTCACCTTTGTAAGCTGCACTTACTACCGGTGAAAGTACGGGTTCACCTTTGTCACCTGCACTGACTACAGGTGAAAGTACGGGTTCACCTTTGTCACCTGCACTGACTACAGGTGAAAGTACGGGTTCACCTTTGTCACCTGCACTGACTACCGGTGAAAGTACGGGTTCACCTTTGTCACCTGCATTTACTACCAGTGAAAGTACGGGTTCACCTTTGTAGGCTGCACTGGCTACCGGTGAAAGTACGGGTTCACCTTTGTAAGCTGCATTGACTACCAGTGAAAGTACGGGTTCACCTTTGTAAGCTGCACTGGCTACCAGTGAAAGTACGGGTTCACCTTTGTAACCTGCACTGACTACAGGTGAAAGTACAGGTTCACCTTTGTCACCTGCACTGACTACCGGTGAAAGTACGGGTTCACCTTTGTCACCTGCATTTACTACCGGTGAAAGTACGGGTTCACTTTTGTAACCTGCACTGACTACCAGTGAAAGTACGGGTTCACCTTTGTAACCTGCACTTACTACCAGTGAAAGTACGGGTTCACCTTTGTAGGCTGCACTGGCTACCGGTGAAAGTACGGGTTCACCTTTGTAAGCTGCACTTACTACCAGTGAAAGTACGGGTTCACCTTTGTAAGCTGCACTGACTACCAGTGAAAGTACTGGTTCACCTTTGTAAGCTGCACTTACTACCAGTGAAAGTACGGGTTCACCTTTGTAAGCTGCACTGGCTACCGGTGAAAGTACCAGTTCACCTTTGTAAGCTGCACTGACTACCAGTGAAAGTACAGGTTCACCTTTGTAAGCTGCACTGACTACCAGTGAAAGTACAGGTTCACCTTTGTAAGCTGCACTGGCTACCGGTGAAAGTACCAGTTCACCTTTGTAAGCTGCACTGACTACCAGTGAAAGTACGGGTTCACCTTTGTAAGCTGCACTGACTATCAGTGAAAGTACGGGTTCACCTTTGTAAGCTGCACTGACTACCAGTGAAAGTAAAGGTTCACCTTTGTAAGCTGCACTGACTACCAGTGAAAGTACAGGTTCACCTTTGTAAGCTGCACTGACTACCAGTGAAAGTACGGGTTCACCTTTGTAAGCTGCACTGACTACCAGTGAAAGTACAGGTTCACCTTTGTAAGCTGCACTGACTACCAGTGAAAGTACGGGTTCACCTTTGTAAGCTGCACTGACTACCAGTGAAAGTACGGGTTCACCTTTGTAAGCTGCACTGACTACCAGTGAAAGTACAGGTTCACCTTTGTAAGCTGCACTGACTACCAGTGAAAGTACAGGTTCACCTTTGTAAGCTGCACTGACTACCAGTGAAAGTACGGGTTCACCTTTGTAAGCTGCACTGACTATCAGTGAAAGTACAGGTTCTCCTTTGTAAGCTGCACTGACTACCAGTGAAAGTACGGGTTCACCTTTGTAAGCTGCACTGACTACCAGTGAAAGTACGGGTTCACCTTTGTAAGCTGCACTGACTACCAGTGAAAGTACGGGTTCACCTTTGTAAGCTGCACTGACTACCAGTGAAAGTACGGGTTCACCTTTGTAAGCTGCACTGACTACCAGTGAAAGTAGGGGTTCACCTTTGTAAGCTGCACTTACTACCGGTGAAAGTACGGGTTCACCTTTGTCACCTGCACTGACTACAGGTGAAAGTACGGGTTCACCTTTGTCACCTGCACTGACTACAGGTGAAAGTACGGGTTCACCTTTGTCACCTGCACTGACTACCGGTGAAAGTACGGGTTCACCTTTGTCACCTGCATTTACTACCAGTGAAAGTACGGGTTCACCTTTGTAGGCTGCACTGGCTACCGGTGAAAGTACGGCTTCACCTTTGTAAGCTGCATTGACTACCAGTGAAAGTACGGGTTCACCTTTGTAAGCTGCACTTACTACCGGTGAAAATACGGGTTCACCTTTGTCACCTGCACTGACTACAGGTGAAAGTACAGGTTCACCTTTGTCACCTGCACTGACTACCGGTGAAAGTACGGGTTCACCTTTGTCACCTGCATTTACTACCGGTGAAAGTACGGGTTCACTTTTGTAACCTGCACTGACTACCAGTGAAAGTACGGGTTCACCTTTGTAACCTGCACTTACTACCAGTGAAAGTACGGGTTCACCTTTGTAGGCTGCACTGGCTACCGGTGAAAGTACGGGTTCACCTTTGTAAGCTGCACTTACTACCAGTGAAAGTACGGGTTCACCTTTGTAAGCTGCACTGACTACCAGTGAAAGTACTGGTTCACCTTTGTAAGCTGCACTTACTACCAGTGAAAGTACGGGTTCACCTTTGTAAGCTGCACTGGCTACCGGTGAAAGTACCAGTTCACCTTTGTAAGCTGCACTGACTACCAGTGAAAGTACAGGTTCACCTTTGTAAGCTGCACTGACTACCAGTGAAAGTACAGGTTCACCTTTGTAAGCTGCACTGGCTACCGGTGAAAGTACCAGTTCACCTTTGTAAGCTGCACTGACTACCAGTGAAAGTACGGGTTCACCTTTGTAAGCTGCACTGACTATCAGTGAAAGTACGGGTTCACCTTTGTAAGCTGCACTGACTACCAGTGAAAGTAAAGGTTCACCTTTGTAAGCTGCACTGACTACCAGTGAAAGTACGGGTTCACCTTTGTAAGCTGCACTGACTACCAGTGAAAGTACGGGTTCACCTTTGTAAGCTGCACTGACTACCAGTGAAAGTACAGGTTCACCTTTGTAAGCTGCACTGACTACCAGTGAAAGTACGGGTTCACCTTTGTAAGCTGCACTGACTACCAGTGAAAGTACGGGTTCACCTTTGTAAGCTGCACTGACTACCAGTGAAAGTACAGGTTCACCTTTGTAAGCTGCACTGACTACCAGTGAAAGTACGGGTTCACCTTTGTAAGCTGCACTGACTACCAGTGAAAGTACGGGTTCACCTTTGTAAGCTGCACTGACTATCAGTGAAAGTACAGGTTCTCCTTTGTAAGCTGCACTGACTACCAGTGAAAGTACGGGTTCACCTTTGTAAGCTGCACTGACTACCAGTGAAAGTACGGGTTCACCTTTGTAAGCTGCACTTACTACCGGTGAAAGTACGGGTTCACCTTTGTAACCTGCACTGGCTACTGGTGAAAGTACGGGTTCACCTTTGTAACCTGCACTTACTACCGGTGAAAGTACGGGTTCACCTTTGTCACCTGCACTGGCTACCAGTGAAAGTACGGGTTAAATTGAAGTCCCTGGTAATGGCGCATGCTGCTCACTACGGGCGGGGTCCGGTGTATTTAAGGAAACACTTTGAGCTCTATGTCCCCACCGGACAACTGCACTCTTCTACGATGCTGAGGGCGTGCACCCCCAGATTCCCCCTCAAAAGGACTGGTGGCAGCTCCCTGGCCTATACTGCAGCGGCCGGGGCCTGGAACACACCCCCGTTTGACTTGCGTAGTCTTCAGAATCCCCAAAAATTTAGAGAGAGACTTAAAGCTCTTCTTTTAAATTAGCCTTTGTTAAAGATTCATCACACTGAATCGGTTTATATTGAAGATGTTGTATTTATTTCCTTGACAACACGCCACAGCATGCGTGCGTACAGCTACCAGGCATCAATTCACATACAGGTGTCAACTGTAAAAAGGGGAACACTCAGCTGTCAACATTCCAGCTGTATTAACCAATTACGCGCGGGGAAGCAGCACACGCAGCGCAGGGTAGGGGAAATAGAAGAAGGGTAAACACAACATATCTCCTTCCCTAAGGAGAAGACATTTAGAAACACGCTGCTAAGTTACAGTAAATCTCAGCACGGCGCTATTCGCAAACAAAGTCATCATATCTGCTGGGTTTACTTAAAGCCCTGCCAAAACTGCTGTTGCTGACTTAGCTCCATCAGAATCGCCAATAGACGCACAGGCCGGTGCTATGAATGTTCCTTCATCGCCCGGTATGGATTCTTCAGTCTCTTCATAAATGCGGTTACTCTCCGCCACATCCATCTCATTTTCTTCCTGCCTATTGCCTCAAGCAAAGGCCTCAAAAGTGTCCTGGGATACCAACCAGGTATCAGTGCTGATGTCCTCACGTTCATCAATAGATTCAATGTTCCGTAGGTTTTGTCTAGCCTTGTTGTCACGAGTTGCTGTAGATTCCCCATTATGATCTTCCTCTAGTTCTGATTCCTCTACATCTAGTTGTAACCCCTTTCCATTTTTCCAACTTGCACGTTTCTTTGTTCTCTTCCTTCCCATTGGTTGATTTCATCTCTATGACAGAGTGCCATTGCAGAGGCATGCCATACTCTTCTATCACTGAGCAGGGCAGAATTGCAGAACACTTCCACGACTTCCAATGGTGCAGTGAACTTGTTTTCACCTTTTACAATGTGCCCGCTTTTCTTCACTCTAACCTTGTCGCCAACATTGATGTTGAACTCTTTGCAATTCCTGCTCTTGTCGTATTTTTCTTTGTATGCGTTTTGTGCTTCCATGATCCTTTCCCTGATGGCATCAACCGACCACTCCTTCCTTATCCCCGGCTTCATCCAACCGATATTGTCCTTAGAGATGGGTGTCCTACCTCTCATAATTTCAAAAGGACTCACCAAGTTTTTTCACCCTTGGTGGTTCTGTACCCCCAAATCATTTTGTTTACTTCCTTTCTCCAACATTGTGCATTGTTGTTTGCAAGTAGGATAATTCCTTTTATCACTCTATTAAATCTTTGCACCGCTCCATTTCCGGCAGGGTGGTATACTGATGTGGTTTTATGGTTGATTCCATGTCTTTCCACAAACTTCTTGAACGCATCTGAAGTGAATTGTCGCTCACAATAGTCTTTGGGATTCTTTCTCTGATGAATACCTCCTCCATGAACTTAAGTACGTCATTAGTGTCAACTTTTTCACATACCTTCACTTCTGGCCATTTAGAAAAGTGGTCCACTAACACTAGTATATACACTCCTTCGTCCTGCCATTTCACGGGCCCCATTATATCTATACCTACTCTCTCCCAAGGCATGTTTGGGCATTGCAATGGTTGCAGCGGGGGTGTAGAGTTGTTTGTGTTTTGTCTGAGTTTTCACATTCTATGCAATTTCTTATGGCCCTCTCAATTTGTATGTCACATCCCGGCCACCAATACCAACATTTTATTCTTTGTTTGGTTTTGTTCATGCCTAAATGCCCTTCGTGGCATATTTTAATTATCCTATCCCTAAGATTTTTTGGTGGTATCACTTTACCCTGTCTTAGGATGAGGTTATCTTCTAAAGATAATTCTTTTCTCAGTTCCCAATATGCGCGTAATTCATTCTCTAAACAATTTTTCCTTGGCCATCCATTTATTATGTATTCCTTGATTTTTTGCAATTCCTTATCGCTTGCGCATTCCTTTGACCATTCACATCCCTTTATGGTTAGGAATTCTTCACTGATGTTTGCCACACATAGTTCTTCTTCATGTGCTGCCATTTCCGTGTTTTTCAAAGGAAGTCAACTAAAGAAATCTGCACCTACGTTTTTCACTCCAGGTAGGTACTGTACATCGCAGTTGTAATCTAACAGTCTGATGGATAGGCGTGCCAAACGTGGTGAAGCATTGTACAATCCTTTTACGGTCAACACCTTTGTTAAAGGCTTTTGATCACTTCTCAAAATTATTTTCTTTCCCCAGATGTATTGGCGGAAGTGCTCCATTCCCCACACACATGCCAGTGCTTCTCGTTCGATTACAGAGAACCTTTCCTCTGTTTCAGTAAGAGAGCGTGATGCAAATGCGATTGTAACTTCTCTTCCATTGCTCTCTAATTGTGTGAGTACTGCACCGAGCCCTTTACCGCTGGCATCTGTAGTTATCACACAATCCAGATTTCCGTCAAATCCTTGCAGAGCTGGAGCTTCACAAACTTCTTTCTTCAGTTGTTTAAATCTTTCTTCACACTCTCCAGTCCTCTCGTACTTACTCTTGTTTTTTAGTAGTGTCCTGATATTGTATGTTTTGGCTGAAAAGTCTTTAACAAATTTGGAGTAGTACTCCACTAACCCCAAAAATGCTCTTAGTTCATCTTTGTTTGTAGGTACTGGTGCATCTATAATTGCCTTTACAAGTTCTTTTTTGGGTTTTATTCCTTCACTTGATATCTCGTGTTCAAGGTAATTCACATGATTTTTACTGAATTTGCATTTTTTGCATTCTGCTGTCATGCCGCATTTTTCTAACTTCTTCAGTACTTGTATTAGTTTGCCGTCGTGTTCGTTTTGATCTTTACCCATGACCAGGATGTCGTCCTGAAAGATGAGTATGTTTTTCACTCCCTTGAAGATTTCTTGCATAAGTCTTTGGAATAATGCTGCGGCGGACGCTATGCCGAATGGCATTCTCTTGAATGTGAAACACCCGAATGGTGAGATAAAGGTGGTGAGATGTTTGCTATCCGGGTGTAGCAGTACCTGATGGTATGCAGCCACCAGGTCGATAGTAGAAAATACGTTCATGCCTTTGGTGAGGGATAGCATTTCTCCAACTCTTGTCAGAGGGTATTGGTCTATGAGAATGTTCTTATTTAGATCCCTCAGGTCCATACACAGCCTCAATTTTCCATTAGGTCTTCTCGCGACCACCAAGGGGGCGACCCACTCTGCCGATTCAGTTGATTCTATTATGTCAGCTTCCAGAAGTTTTTCTATTTCATTTCTTACTTCTTCTCTCAGAGTTAATGGTACATGTCTGACTTTATGTACACATGGTTTAGCATTATCCTTTAGCTTGATTTTGTGCTGGAATCCTTTTAATTTTCCAATTTTACCGTTGAATACATTACGAAACCTTTCTACAAGGTCTTCACCTGTTAAAGAGTCCAGTTGCATGACCAGTACGGGTTCAGAACTGTTCAGGTTGAGAGTAATGCCAAGTTTTCCCTGGTCCTTCCACCCATATACGGATGGGCCAGTCGCAGCTACGTACAGTTTGCTGTCCATTGCTCTTTCTTTGAATATGAAATTAAGTTTCCTATAACCACAAGTTTAATTGGTTCTCCTGTGAAGGTTTTCAATGATATGTCAGGTTTTTCCATTTTGTTGCCTAGTACTCCTTGATATTTCTTTCTCCATATCTCATGGTTTACAATTGTACATGGAGAACCAGAGTCAGCTATTATTTCCATCTCTACACCACCAATTGTCATTTTACACAACGTTTTTTTCTTGATCTTGTTACTTTCGTCTTCATTATCTTCTGTTACATCTGTCACGTTTAGCACACATAAATTGTATTCCGAGTCATCAGATGACTAATTTTCTTCATCTTCTTCTTCCTCATGAACATACTTTACTTTGGTTCTTTCTCTTCTTACGCATGCTTTTTGGAAAAGACCAATGAGGCCACACTTCCCACATTTGTTTTTTATCGCTGGACAATTCCAATCATTATCTAGATGTTTGCTGCTACCACAGCGAAAGCATCTTAACTCCTCATATTTCTTCCCATAGTTGCTTTGCTTAGGTTTCTTTTTGCTTTGGCTTCTATACTCTATTTTCTTTTTCCATCGGGGTCCAAGATGGCGGAGTGAGGACTCTGACTGCGGCGGACTAGGAGCTCTCTCCCCTCCTCTCAGCAGAATCGGCTGTACTAACGGACTTTCCTAAACCCTCCAGACCCTGATAGCTGGAGTCAGCGAAATGCAACGAGCAGGGCGGTGTTGAGCCGGGAAACCTACGGAATACACGTAGTAACCGGGAAGGGTGAGATAAGCAGAAGCGGCAAAAACAAACACCCAGACATCGCTCAGACCGACTCACCCGCGTTAGCTGGTTGATGCGAAGCATCGGTTTCGGAGCGGAGTCCGGTTGCCGCTTGCAGTTTGCAGATTGTCGGATTGGTGGTTTCTGGTCAATCCTGTCGCCCTCTGCAGCGTCTTTGACGGTGTGGGGGTGGGAGCTCTTTTTGGCGGCTTCGGCAGTGGCAGCCGGGCGGGGGCGATACTAGCCGGCAGCTTCAGCGCTTCAGCGCTACGCACAGAAAGCGCTGGGAAAACATAGCTGCAACTTTGTTTCAACTTCACTTGCAACAATTATTATTCATCACAGCTAAAGGCTGACGGATGCTGTGGCAGACAACGAAGATTTGGAGAGCTGTGAAGGTCTGGCTCACACGCTCTGGGATCATTGTGTTAGGTCTGGCTAAAACAAGGTTACAGTCTACAGTTATAATTGCAGCTACTGGAGGCATGTCACCTAAACACCCTTCGCGAACAACGCGAAATACAAAAAACTCAACAACAGCTGCGGCGGCTGCAGCGGCGTCTACTGTATCAGTACCTGGATCTTTGCCCTCGGCGGGAGACTTAACAGCAGTCCTGACCCCGGCCCTTGTCCCAGCTCCAACCCAACAGACTGCAGGGATTCCAGCAACTAGAACGCAGGGGGGGCGTGGAGAAAACGACAGCGAGTATGGAGTTGAACAAAAAAGAAGCAGAAATGGCAACGAAAGTTTCTTCAGCTCATGGAGCAAAAGGCAATCCTGAAAAAACCGAAAAAACAGCTACTGTCAAGGGGAGTGATAAGAAGATGGCAGGTAAGGCGGTCCTGCACCCTCCTATACTTAACTGTGGAACAATTCCCCAAAAAAATACAATGTTAAAAAAAAACATAGACACTAATGAAAGTGAAAAAGTCGGGACAAATGTAGGGGGGGAAGGAGGCTCACTCAATAAAAACGACAATAAAGTTAACACCCCTACTATGACTGAAGGTAACAAGACTTGTGATATAATAGAGCTGGAAAGTCCCGAGATACCCATTGAGCTAGAAATGGCAACTGAGGCACCAAACACTGCCAAGCCATCATTACTGGCAGGGATGGTAATCACCGCAGATAATGGCAAAAATACAATGGAACAGTTTAATTGTCCTGCCACTGAACTCATGAGTAACAACATGTCAGGGCAAATCTCGGAAGTCAACGATGATCACCCCTCTTCTGAGGATGGTGACTATGATACAGAGGAGGAATTAGACAAACCTACGAACAAGACTTCGAATAAACCACCTCCACGGAAACGCAGAGTCAAGGCCAAGACGATCTATAAAAAAAAAGGCAGAAATCTGACCAGCATGGTAGCAGGGGTAATGCCCTTGAGTACAAGGAAGACTACTATTGACAAAAGCCCTCTAAGGAAGTGGATGGAGGCTAAAGGACTAGTCAAAAATATGACCTTAAGGCTCTCAGGGGGCAGCCCTATAGATTGTGACAATGGGATACAGCAGCGACAGGAAAACGGGTCCAACTCAATGATGCAAACTCCGATTCTTATCATTAATGAACAGGATAACGAACAAATTAAAGGGGGTGACGAAGTCCTGGCGGGTGCATCTCCATTGGATTCAGCAGCTACAGCGGATCTGGGCTCGGACTCTGAACCAAACCAATCTAATGCTGAAAACAAACAGGGTGAATCAAGGGAAGAGCCCAAGCTGGGCAATACCGACCACCCTCAGTTAGATGCTATCTTAAATCTTCTTGTGAATCAGAGGGCAGAGTCGGAGGCACACTATCAGCAGCTAAAAAATGATAACATAAGACTGCAAACATCAATAACCGACATAGCCTCCATACTAAAGGGAGTCACACAGGAAATAACAGAGTTGCAGCAGCGTACAGTATTGGTTGAAGAAAGAACGCAAAGGGTTGATGCCATTGTGGAGCGACATGACTCAGTACTGATCCAGCTACAGGGGAAAGTGGATGACCTGGAAAATCGCTTAAGAAGATCAAATCTCAAACTGTATGGTATTCAGGAAGGGGCAGAGGGGTCCGATCCTAGGGCCTTCTTGGTGAAACTGATGCCCCGAGCATTTCCTGAACTCTCTGACTGGGACTGGGACTCCCAAATCCAACGAGCACATCGGCTTCCTCTGGGTCAAAAACGCCTCAACAGTAAATTTCCACGCCCGTTTCTGATCTACTTTGGAAACTTTCTGCTACGGCAAGCGGTATGGCAAAAAGCTAAACCCAATACTCCAATAATCATTGATAACTTTACCATCTTTTCGCGTTCAGATCTAAGCAAAGCTACGATGGACAAGAGATGGGAAATGCGCAAATTAATTGATCCAATCAACAAACTGGGAGGCTCAGCATATCTGCAGGAACCGGCTCGACTCAAAGTGACCTTGAAGGGACACACAAACTTCTTTTATGAAGTACAAGAAGCGCAGGCATTCTTAACCAATGTTGAGCGTCAATAAGAGTAAATAATTATAGAGCTGAAACGAAAGGCGGTAGTATATGTCAAAAAAAAAAAAGTGGAGGGGAAATTGATCCAACACTATTAACAGATGTAAAATCATTAAGGAAGGAGGGGGGGGGATGGCCCTAGGTTCTTCGCCGCAAGCGCTGCCTTATCAACGGCAGCAGTAGGTAAGGGGGGGAGGGGGGGTAGTTCTTCGCAGTTTGGGGGTGGTGTGTGTGGGGTGGACGGGTGGAGAAAGGGTTGGGGAAAAAGGGGGGAAGAAAAAAATATTTTCAACCTGGTAGAAAAATTCAAGAAGAGATTTAAGTTTGTAAAATACTTTCTTTCATACGTGAGAAAATGTCAAACTACGTTGTTAATAGGTATTATTGTTTATTCTTATTATTTCAAAGATGCAAAGTATTAGATGTTTAGCATGGAACGTGTCAGGACTAAACAATAAGCGCAAAAGACACTTAGTCGCTGAAGAATTACATCTATATAACCCACAGCTAGTATTTTTGTCAGACACCCATATCATAGATAGCGATAAGAAGCTGCTGAATCAACTGGGCTTCGAGATGATAACATATTCAGCAGCCGCTTCACATGTCAGAGGGGTGGCCATATTAAAAGATAAAAGATTCAGGGTAGAGATAATTAAGACGCAACATGACAAACGGGGGAGGCGGGCAATCACCCAACTATGTCATAGTAATATGAAGCTTGTGGTTTGTGTTGTGTACGGACCAAACAAAGAAGATCCAAGAATATATGAAGAATTAAATATAGCTTTATTAGACTGGGAAGGAGAAATTATAATAATGGGTGATTTTAACTGTATCATGAACCGTCAGTCGGACACAACACGCCCTGGTAACCATATTCGAATGCCCAGAACTAGAACATCTATCTTAAACCTGTGTAAGTTACATAATGTTAGAGATGTTTGGAGCTCATTATATTCTAATGCTCCAGGATATACTTACTACTCTGCGCCTCACAAGCTATGCTCACGTATAGATATGGCTCTAATATCAGACTCCTTGATGAGCTCTATCACAACAATGGTCATACACCCACGTATCACATCTGACCACAACCCCATAATGGTGGAACTAACTACCCTTCAAAAACGCAATCCCCCTAGAGCCTTTACGTTTCCAAGGAATTTAATTTCGAATACGATTTTTACTTCACAACTGAAACAACACATTATAGAATTTCTGACTTTTAATAGAAATACTGCTTCCTGTCTAACAGTCTGGGACACATGTAAAGCTAGTATTAGAGGGTTCGTACAGACGTATGTCCTAAAACAAAATCAAGAAAGACGTAAATATAACTTAACCCTGACATCGGATATAGTTGCAGAAGAGGCTAAACTAGTGGAGGCTTTAAGAGGAAACCTTCCAACTTTGGCTATCAATACCAATCTTAGTCGGTTAAAATGCAAGACCAAAGAAACTTTGATTAAAAAAAGAAGCGCACAGATTCATAAATACAAATTTGCACAATATGAAGGGGGCGACAAAATTGGTAAAATTCTAGCATTTAAGGTAGCGGAGGATAGAGCAGAATCCACGATCTCACAAATCATAGGAGTTGACAACAAGAGATATAATCAGACAGACAACATAATACAACAGTTTGCCAAATATTACGAAATTTTATATACTCCGGAAAACACTCCCAATAGTGAAACAATTGATAACTACTTAAAAGAGAACTTAACGAATAAAATAACAATCTATGAAGCAGAGAACTTGGCTCTAGAAATAACCCAACAAGAACTTAGAGAAGCTATAAAATCATTACCATCAGGCAAAGCTGCCGGAGAAGACACTATTCCTCTGGAATTGTATAAAACATGTATGGAAGAGCTAACACCCCTTCTCTTAGAAGTAATCAACCATACAAGTAGAACAGGGTCCGCTCCGAGTTCTTGGAATAAGGCAAAAATTATCTTCTTCCACAAAAAAGGTAAACCCAAAGAGGAGATGGGTTCATACAGACCTATATCTTTAATTAACGCCGACGCAAAGATATTCGCAAAATGCTTAGCAAGAAGACTAGCACCGCTATTGCCTAAAATAGTAAGCACACAACAACACGGATTTGTGACAGGGAGGGACACATCAGCTCACGTAAACACGGCAATAACAGCTTTCGATATAGCAGAAGTAGAGTCCACTCCCTTAGCAATGATAATGCTTGACGCTGAAAAAGCATTTGATCGGGTGGGGTGGGATTATTTATGGCATACAATGGGATATATGGGGTTCAACGGAAACTTTTTAAATGGGATCCAGGCACTTTATGATAATCCGTCTGCATATATCAGCTATTGCGGCCTCACGTCAAACTACTTCACAATTCGGAGAGGCACCCGTCAAGGGTGCCCCTTATCTCCTTTATTATTTGCCTTATCATTAGAACCTTTTTTAAAGGCATTGGATAATCAACCAGAGATAACACCTTTCAAAACAGATAGGCAGAGCTTAAAAATAACCGCATACGCGGACGACATAGCCATCTACACTACTGAGGTTATCGATTCTTTGAAAACAATTAATATAGAAGCATCCAAATTTGGCAATGTATCTGGCTACAAACTAAACACTCACAAAACTCAAATAATAGCTAACTTTGTTCCCCTCCAAATAATGCCTGAAATTTGTAAGACTGAGACATATTTAGGAGTACAAATCACCTCAAATATCAAAGAGATAAACAAGATTAATTATAATAAATTAATGAAAACTACCACCTCGAATCTAAAAAAATGGCACCGACTTCCATTAAACTTAATCGGCAGAATAAATCTAATAAAAATGATAATTATACCCAAATACTTATATCTATTCAGATCAATTCCTATGGCACAAAATAGGCTTTTTTTCAAACAATTAGATAGCGCTTTTTGCAACTTTATCTGGGGTTATAAGAGAGCTAGGAGATCGCTAAAGATGTTAAAAAACCAAATTGGATCAGGCGGTCTCAATTTTCCTGATTTAAAACTTTATTTTTGGGCCTCATTTATAAGGCGTATTAAATCCTTATTAGACCCAGAGAATCTGCTTTTTTACCACCATTTACTTTTAAAAGAAGATTCTAAACAGTTTCTACTTCATATTACAGACCCGAACTTCTACAAAAGGGTTAAATTTAAGACAGCACGGGACCTAGTAAAGATATGGAAAGATATACAAATACATTGTAAAAGCAACATATATCACACCCAACTAACATTATGGGATAATCCTGGATTACCTAACATATTTAGTGACGGGGAATCCCGAAGATGGCAATCGAAAACCAAATTGGATCAGGCGGTCTCAATTTTCCTGATTTAAAACTTTATTTTTGGGCCTCATTTATAAGGCGTATTAAATCCTTATTAGACCCAGAGAATCTGCTTTTTTACCACCATTTACTTTTAAAAGAAGATTCTAAACAGTTTCTACTTCGTATTACAGACCCGAACTTCTACAAAAGGGTTAAATTTAAGACAGCACGGGACCTAGTAAAGATATGGAAAGATATACAAATACATTGTAAAAGCAACATATATCACACCCAACTAACATTATGGGATAATCCTGGATTACCTAACATATTTAGTGACGGGGAATCCCGAAGATGGCAATCGAAAGGAATCGAGGTACTAGGGGACTTATATACCACTCAAGGCATGATGGATTTCCGCACCTTAAAACAAATATATGGACTACTAGACACACACGAGTTTAAATATAGGCAAATTTACGATTTTCTAGTGCGGAAGAACAAAATTAAAGTCTTATCGAGCGGGGGTATCTGGGATATCCTAAACTCAAAAAAGGAGAAATCAATAATCAGTTTGGCATATAAAATATTGACAGATTTAAGAACGAATGATAACGAAATAATAGCAAGCAAATGGAATGTGAAACTAGGAACTAATATAACAGGAAAACAGATAACCAATGCGTACACTAACATTCACCACTATGTAAGATCCTCTAGTTTACGTCTACAGCAATATAGAACCATATATATGCTATACTACACACCAGAAAAGATTTCTAAATGGGCCCCAAATAACAATCTGGGTGAAAAAACCAAGTGTCCAAAATGTGACGAATATGCAGCAGATCTAACACATATGCTATTCACATGTCCAAAACTTGGGAAGTTCTGGGAAGAAGTGGGGAAAATTTTAGTTATAAAAAACGTTACCAGCACACCAATAACAGCCCCTATGGTAATATTAGGTTTATATACTACAAATCAACCACATCCCGTATTATTATCTATCCTATTATCCTGCGCTAAATTAACTCTAGCTAGAGCTTGGGTCAGTCCTAACCCACCTAACGCCTTGGAATGGTGGTATTTAGTTAATGAAATTAACACCATGGAGTGTACGTTGGCAGAACTTAGAGGCGTCAAATCATTGCAGAAATATGAGAAAATATGGGGGAAACTAGAATTGAATTGAACTAACATTAAGTCTTGACTTAAGTACATTAATGATTATCTTTTTCTAATTTTTGTTTTCCATTTTTTATTTCCTTTTTGTGAGTAGATCATGTCTGTATGTGACAAACTTGTTTAATCTGAAATAATATTTGAATGTTTTTTGTAACTTAATACCAGGTGAAAATAATAAAATATTTTAAAAAAAACTATTTTCTTTTTCCTTGTACCAATTACTTTAGCCACAACAGTTGAAATATCATCTTTGTTTTTACCTTCGTTTATTACTTCCTTAGCACATCTTCCTGTCAATTCTGCTTTTTTTGCGATTTCAATGACTTGTTGTAGTGGTTTCTCTCCTTTAGCCCAAAGCGCATCTTGTATGTTTGGATTAGCAGCACACATAACTATTTGATCCCTAATTAAATCATCGTGCATGTTTTCAAATTTGCATGTCAACGCCAAGTTTTTTAGTGCAGCTACGTAGTCATCAACACTTTCATCTTTGCCTTGTTTCCTTCTGTAGAACTTATATCTGTGAACTGCTACACATACCATGGGTTTATAGTAACCATCTAAGTCCTCAAGTGCTTCATCGTATACATTACTGTCATCTCCTCCACGTATTTTCTTATTTATATTTTTGTACACATCCAAACCACCAGCTCCTAAACAGTGTAACAATATTTTCTTTTTCTCTTCAGGTTTAATTGGTTTGTGATCTTTTTCAAATGTAGATATATAATTGCAAAAGTACTCTTTCCACGTTTCCCATTTTACAGGTGGTGTTCCTGTTCCTTTCAAAAATTGTTCTGGTGGTTGTAAATTGTAATTGTTGCTGTTAGCCATATTTTTTTCTTAATTTAGTGTATGTTCACTTTCTAGATGATATAATATACTTTAATTACGATTTCCACTAAGTTTTTTTATTGTTAGAGTTTGTGGTGTCAGGTTCTTCTAGATTTGCTATTACATGCCTTTAATATTAGTTTATTTTCTCTTCCATTATCGGTTACAAAGTTTTCTTCCGCTTTCTGCCGATATTTTGTTTGCTTCATGAAAGGCTGGTGCGCATTTAGTAATACTTCAATTTTCCCCTCTCAAAATGGCGTCTAGCGCGTCATGTGAGGTCGCGCGCGTGTTCGCGCCACTTTTCTGAGGAGATTTCAAGGCTCGTTGAACTGACGGAGCTGACGCAGCTGTTAAACTGCCTCAGAAAGCGCACCCAGTTCTCCACTCGCAATCAGATTACACAACAGCGTTTAAGCGGTAATCAGTTTCCTTTCCTCACATTTCTTCAAATAGCTGTCATATTTTGTTTCATTTGCGAGCATCACTGGCAATTCTTCTATGCTGTACTGCTATTTTCAATAATTATTCCTCTCAGTTTTTTCACCATTTACGTTAATCTTTCCAGTCTGCCAGATTTCTTCATTCATTCTGCATGCTTTACTTCTTTAGGTATTGTTATTATTACTCCGTTTAATTATTCCTTACCGGAGTTTGTTTTTTAGTGGGTTCGTGGCGTGTTGTACCATCCTCGTTGCCAAATTGTTAAAGATTCATCACACTGAATCGGTTTATATTGAAGATGTTGTATTTATTCATCCCCTTTTGTATCGCTTTGTTCGCCCTAAGTGTGGCAGGGTATGCTCAGACGTGAGTCCCTTGCTCACTTGGCCACTGGATTCAAGATAGCCTGGCTGATGAGGATTATGAATCCGAAACCGGTCCCAGGATGCTTGTTTCCGGTCCATGGAAGACATGGCTTGGCAGTTCGGGCAGGACTATTCCCACGAGGCACAGGGTCAGACTGATTTGCATATAGCCATGTCTGAACTGGGGTGGCTGAGTGGGCTAAAGAATGGTGATGGATTAAACCCAGATCAGTTGACTGGGGGTGAGTGTTTGATTTGCTCAAACGCTCCGTCCATCATCCCCTTTTGTATCGCTGTATTTATTTCCTTGACAACACGCCACAGCATGCGTGCGTACAGCTACCAGGCATCAATTCACATACCGGTGTCAACTGTCAAAAGGGGAACACTCAGCTGTCAACATTCCAGCTGCATTAACCAATTATGCGCGGGGAAGCAGCACGCGCAGCGCAGGGTAGGGGAAATAGAAGAAGGGTAAACACAACAGCCTTCTCTCCTTTTGCGGCTGGTTTTCTTCCCCCTTTCGTTATTTCCACTTTGGGCACGCGCCGGGACATTCTTTGAGTAGCTTTGCACGTTATAAACCTTTATAACATATTTATTCTTTGTGTTTTTGTTTTAGATCCACATGGAAGGAGCCGGTGGGGTCTGGTGCTGCTGGCGTCACTGATGACGTCGGTGCTGGCGGGGGCGCTGATGTTGAAGTGGAAACCTTTAAATTGCGTTTACATCCGTCATCATGAAGGGCCGAGAACCCGCGGAGCTCGGCCTTCTGCAGAGTTAAATGAAGAGGGGCTGGTGATCTTGCCTCATCCATTGCCCCCAAATCACCACAACAGGGACAGAGATGGGTCCAGCACCGGAAGTGACGTCGGAAGCAGCACGCGCAAGGAATCCGATGAGACCGTAGTGGTGAATACAGACACGATTAAGTGAAACCTCAGAGGTCCGATGTACTTGAAGACTTGTAAAAATTGTTGGATCCTCTGAGGTGGTCCCTTCTGCCCCCTCCAGTGCCCCCTCAGACACTGCTTTATTCACTCTTGTGTGAGCGGATTGTGGGAGTCGAGCTGTGCTTCCAGGCATGGACTGCTGGTTTCACTGGTGGTAACTGGGTGGGTGCACCATCACTGACCACGGTCTGTGCTGGGACCCACAGTGCTTCACAAGCAGGGGCAACAGGTGCAGTGGGCCTAGGGCCCAAGAGTGTGAGGGGCTCCTAGACCCCAGTTATAGCTGTCTTTTACTACCAAACTAAGTATGGGGGACTGTTGGAAAATGACCCTCTCTGAAAGGTCACCCAAACTCTTTTTTTGCCTTCCTCCTCTGCCTTTTTGCGGAATTCAGGAGTCTGAGTACTTAACCCTAAACATGCTAACATTTGTGTATACATAATTGGCATGTTTAATATGTAGAACTGTTTCACTTCATTGTATCATATGGTATCACCGCATTGAGAGGCATTAGTGATAGTTTTCAAACATGAATTTAAAAACATTCCTGCTCAACCCCGCCCTGACAACGATGCCAACAGTGACCGAAGAGGCGAGGCAGTTTTTATGTGCACCTTATGGGTGGCCTGGGTCCCTCTTATACATGATCAAAAATATAGTTTAATAAATTTGAACATAGGAGCAGGTTTTGTTCAACGCATATTCTAAAGGCATGTACTCTGAGATACTCATATACGTGATAATGAACAAAAGTAAAATAAAACGATTGCCTAAGATCACACAATTTGGCCAAGTGGGGAAGCCGGGATTGATCCAGTGTTTTCTGGTATATTGTGCACACAAACTGTCCTGAGGCCTTTGAAGGGCAGAGCTGGGGGTGAGGGGTGTAGGACAGACAGAAGGGCTCTGGTTTTTGGTGCAATTCAGCCACTAGATGTGCATGTTTCACTTCCCCTACAGCCAACTTAGTAGCTAAGTAAATCTGGGATCTGTTATCATCTCTATGCGGATGACACTCAAATCTACCTCAAGGTGTCTTCTGCACAAGATATCTCAACCCACAACTCTACTCTCAACTCTATCCAAAACTGGCTGTTAGCTCATCAGCTCATTCTGAATCCGTCCCAAACTGATTTCCTCCCCCTCTCTACCTCACTCTCTCCTCCTCCTGTTCAATCTTGGATGGATCAGTTGAATTTACTCAAAACGAAACCTATCATTGTCGACAGGTCAAAATCCCTGGGTGTCATACTTGACAAAAGGCTCAATCTACTCTCCCACATCAATTCAATGGCAAAGAATGGACAACACCAACTACGCCTTCTCTGAGGGATTTGGCCTTTCTTTCCGGAGCAAGGCCTAAAAACCCTGGTCCAATCTCTGGTTCTCTCTAGATTGGATTATTGCAATTGTCTTCTTACTGACCTCCCCAAATCCCACCTTTCTCCTCTTAAATCTGTTCTCCATTCTGCAGCTCATTTAATATTTGGGGCCAAAAGAAGTGACCACATCACACCCATCGAGGCAAGGTAAATCTACAAGACTGCCTGTATCACCCACAAAGACGTGCACACTTCCTCCCCTCGATACCTGGCGAATAAACTGAAAATCTGTGGAGGCTCTAGACCTTCTCATAATGCGGAAAATGTACTGCTTGAGCCCCGACCTTCAAAAGGGAAAGATCGATGGCTCAATCCTTCTCAGGCAAAGCAGTGAGAATATAGAACTCGCTTCCTGCACTGCTCCGTACCACCATCTCTACCGGACCTTGAAAACTGACCTCAAATCTATTCCCTTCCAAAGACCCTTCCAGAACTAATACACCCCTTTACATTTCCCTCAAGGAAGCTCTTTCATTATTGTAAATTTGTAATCTTTGCCTGCACAATCTTCATCCTATTGCATTTCTTTGTATTTTTGAGTGAGTGCCATCTATTATTTTATTTGACCTGTTCTCGTTTGTTTCTACAACGTGTAAATTTGTGATATTCTCCTCATGTAACGTACTTGGTTCTATTGTGAAGCGCTCAGACACCTTTGGGTAAAGTACGCGCTATATTAATTTTTTTTAATAAAATAAATTAAAAAACTTACCCCTCTCCCTAACCACCACCCTACTGGCATCAATGCGGTCCTCTGTCACATCAAGGGCCAAATGTTTTGGCCCCTGGGAAAAGGTTTGTGAGAACCCACTGTTTAAGCTGAAGAAACTAAGTTACTCCCAGAAAAGCAAGGTGTTTGTCACTGGATCTCTGCACCTTTTTTTAAAGGTGACATTGGGAGTCACTTACCACTAAGCTTTATCCATCTTGTTTGCGGGGTCGGACTGGGACAGTAAATGGGGCTCAGCAACAAAAGAAAAGTGTCCCCCGGTAGTAAATCAGTTAGTTAGAAAAACAGAGGCCTGTATTTTCAAATGACAGCACTGTTGAACTCGTAACAGCCTCTGAATAGGTGATTACAAGGTACGAGTGCCTATATAAGGGGAATCTACAGTAAAAATCGTCCCACCAGACCAAAAATACAGGCCAACAAACTGCTATAAAAAAAAACAGGCCATACACTTGGTTGATATGCAAAAAATCTATGCTAATATGGAAAATGATACATTCATTTATTGGAACGAAATTGCGTCTTCATTAATGACATCGCCAGTTGTGAACTCCACATCAATTCCGACTCGCAAATACGTAGTCAGGGAAGCGCTGAGACCTAGGCCTGAGGTCACTGATTGACAGGTCACAGCTGGGGTGGCACGCAGCCGGCAGACAAACGCTTGAACAGAAAACCATAGATCAATCCCACAGATAGGCTCAGCGACATTACAATGGTCAAGGGAGATTGGGACAATAGAGCACACATGGCCAGAGAGGGTATGCGCACTCATAAAACGCCATAAAGTCAGATGCCACGAGTTATGAACACATAGCCAATCAGAACACAGCACATGCAATGATCACGCACTCCTCAATCAGGACATCTGGACATGTTACCCACTCGCCACCTTGTGTCCAGGCCAGGTCAAGGCCCTCCTGTATATTCTATTAGACAATTAATTTATGACTCCAAAGGCAGCAACTTGCATTCCGCACCATATATGGATCACTGGAGAGGTATATCATCTACGATGAACTCTATAAAAGAAGGCCAGTGACCGACTGCAAATTGAGACAGTTCTCAGACCCTGCACCTGTAACTGTTCTCCTGGCTCCTATACTTAATTAAACTGTTCCTGTTTTGCCAAATGTCTTTTGTCTCTTGTTTTTTCAAGGTATTTCATGTTCAAGTAACACACTGAAGTGTTCGACCAGTTTGCCATAAATGCCAGTCTGAAAACACAAGGGAGGGACAGAGGGCAGATCAAAGCCCAGCACACACGCCCCCTAAAGTATAAGTATACACAACGGGTGTGCAGTTCCTGTAAAAGGAAGGTCGGGAGTGCCTGAGCATCAAGATGGGGGATCTGATCCTTCAGGAGCAAGAGCCCTCACACACCCCGAGGGGCGTCAGGCTTCATCATAGAATATACAGAAAAAACAATATCCCAACAGGTAACAATCTTAAGGCAGTTTAAGTATGCATGCATACAGCATTACAAAGGAAGGAAACAAGGAGACTAAAGTGATTGGTATATGGCTTGTAATTCACCAATTTGTGGAAGAAGTTGCACATGGAATTACAGTTAAGGCAGCACTGTACAGAAAGAATCATGTGACAACCCGGAGGCACTTGGTGAAAGAGTGATATATACAAGTGAACAGTGACGACGCAAGTGATGGAGGTGAACGGCGCAAGGTGACCAAAATATGTACAATGGTGGCTCAGTGAGTAATGATTTTAGTCAATCACAATACAGGTTATCATATTAGTGAGCCAAACGCTAGAGTGCGCCAAACAGTTGCGCTGTGATGTCGACGGCGTTTCGATCCACGGTTGATTGGGATCTTCTTCAGGACAGGGTTGTCGAGTTTGTAGTGCGCTGCAGAGGGAAGGAAATCATGAATGGGATAGGGGAGGGGATGAAGACGCTGCACGTATGCGTGAGCCGTGTGGTGACTACCAGAAGCGCGGCGTGTACCAGGATGAACGGTCAAGGGAGGCCAGCCGAGTAAGAGCCGAAGGATAAGGATTGGGCCAGATGGTAAGAACCATGTGGGTGGAGTGATAGATACATGCATTGCACAGCGCGTGAAAAATCAGGGAGGTAGTAGTGCCACGATGGAGGACAGCAAGTCCACGAGGGAAGCTAAAGCGTGTGGTCAGGCATACCTGATGGGGTTCTGTTGCGGGAGTTAATGGCCCCGGGGAGCTCGATTGGCAGGAGGTAGAGCACTGACTGGTGGAGGAGAACAGGAAGGTTAGAAGGGGTGGGGGCTCAGGGCGACTCGTGGATCGGGGGGGGGGGCAGAGGAACTTACTTTGAATGATGGAGGACGCGTGTCTCGAAGGTCTGAGATCGTCGTCAGGGGTAGCACATCCGAGGGAGAGACAGAGACCGTGTGAACACGGGCGGCACGCGAATCAAGTGGGCGTGGGGCTAACGGGGGGTCGGGGGGAGGCGGAAAAACCGCAGGGATGGAGGAGTTACCTTAAAGAGCGCTTGAAACGGCGTCTGTGGCAGGGTGGAGGAACAGGCAGCGTCTGTAAGTAAACGGGGAGCTCAGAGTCAGTTATCGGCGAAAGCCGAGATAAGGCTGTGGTGGCTGGAGGAAAGTTATAGTGAAGGCGCGTACCTGAATGAATCCGAGCTGCTGTTTGGAAATAAATCACACGGACAGGGGTGCGACTCGTCGGAGCGGTGGAGCAGTCCGTGAGCCGGGAAAGTCAGCTAGAGATAAGAAGGCACTGATTGGGTGGGCAGGAAAGGTGACGTGGGGAGAGGGCGGGCCGAACCAGAGGTTGGGCACAGAAAGCGATGACGTACTACTAGCTGTGCAAGTCCGAAGGGAAGCTTTATTGAGAATGACAGGGATGAACAAGGTGACAGTTTGAAATTCAATGGTAAACATACAGTAAAACATGTGAACAATGTAAAAAACGAAACAACTACCAATATTTGTGCGGCAGCCCAAACAGGGGTACAACAGTGTATTGAGTGGTGAGGGTACAGAAAAATCATGAAGGGAAAAAATGACAATGACGTGCAGCGTCTTCATCCCCTCACCTATCCCACTCATGATTTCCTTCCCTCTGCAGCACACTACAAACTCAACAACCATGTCCTGAAGAAGATCCCAATCAACCGCACAGCCGATTGAACGCTGTCGCGGACTATAGTGTCAACAAACATTTGCGGCCGCCATCTCCGGCGTGCACACAGGCCACGGCCCCTCGAGGCCACACCCCCCTTTTTACTACAATATGTGCATCTACCGGAAGCGCAGCGGACGAGCGCAGCGGGAGCGCCGTTTGCGCACCGAAGGCGCGCCTAAGGCAAGCCCGTCTGCGCCCGTCCGCGCCCAAACGGGGCCAGGGGCCACCCACTCTGATTATCCCATACAATACTCCTCTGCTCAACTACTCAACCTTCAAGGGTCATGGCCTTTGGATGATATTGTAACAGTGCGAGTTGACAGATTAGGATTGACCCCTCCTTTCGCTTCCCCTCTCTTCCCCTCCCTATCTCCTTTACCTGCTCACTGTCCCTCCTCTGCTCCGCCAGTTCGCCCTTCCATCACCACTTTATCTGCGTTTTACCTTAACACCAGGTCAGCTGTCAAGCATTATCATGAACTTTTCACCTTATTGGACCTGCACAAACCCGACCTGCTTTTTCTCACGGAGACTTGGTTTTGCGATAGTTCCCTCCCTCCCCTTTTAGCCATGCTTCCTGCATCATATTATGCTCTTCGCGCTGACCGCCCCCCCGGTAAACCGGGTGGTGGTGTCGCCCTGATTGCCCGCTGAGAAATCGCTTTTCAACCCCTAACTTTCTCCCCTATTGGCTTATCAGACTTTTTAGTTGTCCGCACACTTTCCTTCAGTACTCCGCTCACTTGTGTGCTGATGTACCGCCCTCCCTCTGCTTCTCAACTCTTTCTGCCGAGCTTTCATGACTTGGTGGCAACTCTAGTTGTAAACAACTCATCCATTTTGGTTTTAGGAGACTTCAATTTTTGGCCTTCAGATCCGGCCGAATGTACAACCTCGAAAGAATTTTCAGAGTCTTTCCGCTCTCTTAATTTCTCCCCAGCTGTGCACTCCCCAACCCACTGTCAGAGCCACATCCTAGACCAGATTTGGTCCCTTAACTGCCCGGTGTCGTCTCTGACCATTTCCCCTTACACCTGGTCCGATCATTTTCTCATATCCTTTTCATTACCCCTCAGCTCTGTCGGTAAGTCCCCCCTTCCTAAAAACATTTGGGCGCGTTCCTGGAACCACGTAGATGTGACCTCCCTGTCTGCTATACTTTCCGCCTCCCGCCCAGATCTGCACGGGCTGTCATCTCTCGAACAAGCTGACTCCATCAATTCTTGGCTCTGTTCAGGCTGCGACTCAGTCGCTCCCTTAAAGCGGGTATCATCCAGACACACCCACGATGCAAATCGCTGGTTCAATCAGGAACTTAAAGTTCAAAAACGTAACGTCCGTCGGACAGAATGCTCCTGGAGGCGGGGTTACTGTCCCAAACTCAGACAGCAGTATATTACTCTCTTGGCCCAGTATAAAAAATCCATCTTGGTGTCCAATAACGCATATTTTTCTTCTAAAATTTTAGCCGGTGAAAATCAGTCCAGAGCAATCTTCACCATTGTGCACGATCTTGCATACTCTGATAGGGCCTCCCTCAAACCTTCCCCTTCCCAGCATCTTTGCGATTCCCTCAATTCTTTTTTTCTTGATAAAATCTCCACAATTAAAGCAAATATTCCCCCTCCTTCCCCTTCCTTTGTCAACCCCCAATGTCCCCCCAACACAGCGTGTCTTGACATCATCCCCCTCCTCACAGAAGAATCCTTTCTTTCTCTCCTACCGATGGTTAAGTCTGGCTCCCCTCTAGATCCTTGCCCTGCTCATATTCTGAAACAGATTTACTCTGCTTGTGTCTTGCCCCCCCTTACCCTTCTTAATAGCTCGCTATCACAAGGCATCGTCATCTCTCCTCTTAAATCGGCCGTTATTCTACCCATCTTAAAAAAACCCGGAGCGGACCCCTCAGTACTTGTCAACTATCGCCCCATCTCCCTCCTGCCCTTTTTGGCGAAGGTTCTGGAGCGCCATGTAACCAGAACGCTCAGCACCTTCGTGGAGGAGAACAGGGTATTACCCCCCCGGCAGGCTGGGTTTCGTCCCTCACACTCCACGGAGTCCGTTGTTTTATCGGTCCTTGACAACCTCAGAGAGGGTATGGACACCAACCATCCCCAGGCCCTGGTACTCCTCGATCTCTCCACCGCTTTTGACACGGTTGATCATTCCATCTTACTGTCCCGTGTCAGAGCGGCGGGAATCGGAGGATCGGCCCTGGTCTCCTTCCTGAGTGACCGCACCCAGGCAGTGCGCTTGGGTGACTTCTCAGCGGACTTCCAGCCAGTCAAATGTGTGGTCCCCCAGGGTTCATCCCTTTCCCCGTTGCTATTTAATTTGTATATTGCTCCTCTTATTTTTGCCCTCCCACAGCTGGAGGTCTCCGTCTATAATTATGCGGACGATCTCCAGCTTATTTTTTCCCTATCATCTTCCCCAGACTCCATCTCCAATTTCCAGTCTGTCATGACTTTTATCAGGGACTGGATGAATCACAACCACCTGAAGCTCAACCCCGATAAAACGGAGTTGGTGCTGACGGGTGGTTGCTCCAGTCCCTGGTCCTCCTCCTTTTGGCCCCCCTCGTTGGGTTCCCCCCCAACCCCATCTCCCTCTGTAAAAACTCTTGGGTTCAAACTAGATCACAAACTTTCACTTCACTCCCAAGTTAGCTCTGTGGTGTCCTCCTCCTTCCTCTCCCTTCGCACAATTCGTAAAGTCTCTCGGTTTATCTCTTTCCCGGCCCTTAAACTTATAGTCCTGGCAATGGTGATCTCCCGCCTGGATTACGGCAATGCCCTTTACTGTGGCATGCCCGCGTACAGTGTGCGACACCTCCAGCTGGTCCAGAACCAGGCGGCTCGTCTGGTCTTCAATTTATCCAAGTCACACCACGTCACTCCCCTCCTTAAGACCTTACACTGGCTCCCCATTCGAGAACGAGCCCAGTTTAAACTTGGATGCATCATCTTCAACGCCCAGTCTGGCTCAGCCCCTGCCTTTATTAGTTCTGAAATTCACCCCTATGTCCCTCCTATGGAGCTGCGTTTTTCCACCCAACAATTGCTCATAGTCCCCCGTTTTAAACGTAAAAAGTGGGGAGGCTCCAAATTTTCCACACTCGCCCCTGCCTTCTGGAACTCCCTTCCGCTTCACCTGAGATCCTGTCCCCAGTGTACTCTCTTCCGTAAGGCACTCAAAACTTTCCTCTTCACACAAGCCTTCTCCCTCTAAAACCCCACTTCCTAGGCTCTATTTTCCGATTCCCCAGGAGTTCAGTTCAGCACAGCGCCATGAAACCGCTAGGTGTACGTGTGTGTTGGACAGGCCACATGAAGGGCCACTCTCCCCCAGCCCAACCAGGCCCGAGAGCCGCCACGACAGTACCACGCATCATCATTGTACATCTGCTGCCCTCTCAGGGCCCCTGCCTGCGAGGCAAGCTAACCTCGTGGGCCCGATCCCCTGCCGGCCCACGCGGCCAACCTGAACCGCCATCTTGGACACTTCACCACGAGGTCGCCTGGCCCCCGATCGACCCCGACCCTGGGCCTGGCCCGGCCTCAGACATCTCGGCACCACCATCCACCCAGGAGGTGAGCGGGCTACTTGGCGAGTCAATGGGAGAAAGAGGTGTCGATGGCTCCCCCCGCCAAGTGCCGCTCGCCCATCGCGCCCCCGGGCGCTGGCTCCACCCCCCTGCTGGGTGTCTGGAACCCCGCATCCCGGACCCCCGACCTCCAAGTGCGAGGGTCCGGACATCAAAGCACGCCAGCCCTATAACTGGGGCAGCTCCAGAGCAGGAAGGCAGTTGTATCTTGGAGTCGAGAGACGTAAAGAGGAACTCATCCTGAACGGACTACTGGCGCTGCCGTAGCTCTGTCCTGTGTACCATCATCCTGCCTGTTGGCGCTGCCACAGCCGTCGTAACCGTCATCCTTCATCGTCGTCCGGATCTGCTGGCGTGGCCGCGGACCGTTGTAACCGTCATCTTCATCGGGACCTGCAGGCTCCGCCGCGGACCGTCATCTTTCATCCGACCATCTCGGGACCTGCTTGGCTCCTCCACGGCCCGATCATCAAGAACGCCGAGCTCAAGGATTGAGAGCTATTTTTAGACTCACCGGTAACTAAAGACTGTCCCGCTACCCTTTTCCTCAAACCAAAGACTAAGCTAGAGGGGACCCCTGAGTCCAGACCTCCTTGTACCATATCATCGTAACCTAAGAATTGCATATAAAGTCTCGTAACCTTCAGTCTTGTGTGGTGTCCGTCTGTGGGGGGGAAGTTATTCATCTGTACAGTCGTTGGAGACGGCTCTCCCTGGAGACCTCTCCCCGTACCTCGGCCGACCCTCCCGGTCCGTCTAACATTGGTGGCCAGCGGCGCGATTCGAATCACCGCATAACGTACAGAAAATAGCTCACCCCACAACGAACCATAATGACAACTAAAGAAAGCGGATCAACCGAGAAGTTCCAAATGGAAAAACTAGAGGAGTACAGCCACCGTGAACTAAAGCAGTTCTGCATCGAACTAGGTATCGCTACCACCGGACTAAGCACCAAGGACGATTTTAAACATGCCCTACAGTCTTGGGCAGAGACCGGGGATACCGAAGCCCCTGAGCAAAGCACCGCAGAAAAAACCACCACAGTCCCTGAAGGGCAAAGAACCGGTCTCCCGCAAGACGAGATCCAAGAAAGAGAAAAAGTCCGACTACACGAGCTAGAAATGGCCCGACTCAAGATGGAAATAGAACTCAAGTTGGCCGAACAAAAAATCAACTTAGAGCACCTACGTCTCCGAGAAGAAAGAGAAGAGAAACAGAGACAAAGGGAGCTCGAGGAAAAGAAACTGGCGTACGAGCACGAACGGAACATAGCCGAGATCAACCTGCGCAAACAGAATAAAGAGTTAGGGGTGCCCGAGAGACCACACACCCCGGGGACCGCGGAGAAAAAAGTACACATCCCCAAGGATGTGGTCCGAGAATATTTCCGAGAGGATGACATCCAACAATGGTTTAAGGCCTATGAAATCGCTATGACTGCGCACCGGATCGATAGAACCGACTGGGGTGCCGGTCTATGGGGCAGATTCCTCAATGAAGGCCGCGATACCCTGTTACAGCTCCCAGACCACCAGATGACCTCCTACGACCATATGAAAGCGGCCCTCCTCACCCGCTATGGTCTCACGCCCGAGATGTACCGCCAGAGGTTCCGAGACTGCACACGTATCCCGGGTACAACTTGGGTGGACTATGTAACGTACTTTAGCAGAGCTTTCGAAGGCTGGATCAAAGGAAACAACGTCACGACATACGAGCAGCTGTTCAATCTGATGGTATGGGAGCATCTGTCCAACAATTGCTTCATCGAACTACGCCAACACCTCCTCGACAGCAAGTTGACCGATCCCCGGCAGCTCGCAGCCGAAGCTGACCGGTGGGAGATAACCAGAGTGGGCCGGAATGGGTCCTACGAGCAAAACAGGAACAACAATGGACACCACCGACCGAGAGGAGGGGGAGGGGGCCAAGGACGAGGAAGAGACAACACTCCGGCCGCCCCCGTTGCCAGCACCACCCCCCCGGCCAACCGGGGCAGCACCCCGGCGCGACCGGGGTACAGAGCCAATGTCACATGTCACCGATGCCAGCGAGTCGGCCACTATGCAAATGACCCAAGCTGCCCGCAGTATCAGAGTCCAAAACCCCGCCAAATGGCCGCCGCGGCACTAGGGGAAGAACAGATCCCCGAGGAACAAGAAACAGACCAGCAAGAGTATCAAGAGTGGGAGCCAGCCGCCATGACTCTCGCGTGCTTAGGGGGAAGAGACATGGTCCCGCGGGTCCCCCTACCCGCTAACACCCAGAAGTACAGCCAATGGGTAAGCATCAATGGACGACGGGCCGAAGCCCTTCGGGACACCGGGGCCAGTGTGACAGCCGTCCGCTGTCACCTGGTGACCCCAGAACAATATCTACCGAACATCCTCTGCCCTGTGCGATCAGCCGACAACTCGGAAAGTCTGTGTCGGATGGCCTGCGTCCCCTTTGAGTGGGGAGGGGTCTCCGGCATGCTGAAAGTGACGGTCCGAGACGACTCCCCCGTGGACTGCCTACTCGGAAATGACCTGGAGAGCTCCCCGTGGGCAGCCGTGGAGCGAAAAGAACACTTGGGGATGTTAGGCGTCCCGGACTGGGCGTGCGTCACCACCCGGTCCATGGCCGCCCGGGCCAACCCTCACCCAGAAGAACCAGAATGGCCGGCGCCGCCGCCTCCGGTCGCCCCAGCCGAGACCACCGACCATGACACCCCCCTCGAACCGTCCAACATCGCTAACCTTGACCAGTGGGCCCAAGAGGGGGGACCCACGCAAGAACAATTTCGCCGGGAGCAGAAGACCTGTCCCTCCCTAGAGGGACTCCGTCAACAAGCGCTCGCCCAAGGCGCAGGGGACACTTCCGGAACTCATTGGGTCTACTGGGACAATGATCTACTGTACAGCGAGCAAAGAATCGCCGAGCTGGGGGCCAACAGAGTACTAGCGGTACCCCTCCGTTTCAGAGACTTCCTGTTAAACTTGGCCCACGATGTCCCCCTGGCAGGGCACCTCGGACAAGATAAAACTTACAGCCGCCTAGTGACCCACTTCTTCTGGCCCAAAATGAGAAACGATGTACACCAGCATTGCCGATCTTGCCCCACGTGCCAAGCCAGTGGGAAGAGCGGCCGCAAACTAAAGGCCCCCTTGCAACCCTTTCCAGTAGTCACGACCCCATTTGAGAGGGTCGGAATAGACATTGTGGGACCCCTAGACCCGCGTACAAAACAAGGCCATCGCTTTATTCTGGTGCTGGTGGACCACGCCACCCGCTACCCTGAGGCTATACCTCTCCGGACCGTGACAGCCCCAGTGGTCGGCCGGGCCCTGATGGGGATCTTCTCCCGTGTGGGGTTCCCCCGAGAAGTCGTCAGCGACAGAGGCACGAACTTTATTTCTAAATACATGAAATCACTCTGGCAACAGTGTGGGGTCACCTACCGATTCACGACCCCCTATCACCCCCAAGGGAACGGACTGGTTGAGCGGTTCAACCGCACACTAAAAGGGATGATCGGGGGATTGGAAGAGCCCCTTCGTCGCCAGTGGGATGTACTGCTGCCGTGCCTCCTCTTCGCCTACCGGGAGGTCCCACAAAAATCACTAGGCTTCAGCCCATTTGAACTGCTATACGGGCACCCAGTGCGGGGGCCGCTCAGCCTGATCAAAGAAGGCTGGGAGATGCCTCCGGCCAAGAACCCTCCAGACGTCTTCCGGTACCTCCTCACCCTCCGCAACCAGTCCCAGCGGTTCAGAGACCTAGCAAAAGCCAACCTAGAGGCCAGTCAAGAGGATATGAAAAAATGGTATGACCAGAACGCCTCATCCATTGAATTCGAGCCGGGACAACAAGTATGGGTAATGTCCCCCACAGAACCTTGCGCTCTCCAAGACAAATGGACGGGGCCCTTCAAGGTAATCGAGCGCAAGGGTCCTGCCACCTATCTGATCGATATGGGGTCCTCCCGGAACCCACTCCGGGTCCTCCACACCAACAGGCTGAAACCTCACTTTGCACGAACCGAACTCAGCCTACTGATGGCCACAGACAACGGGGCTGAAGACGACTCCGAGCCTCTCCCTGACCTCCTGCGGACCCAGGAGCAAGACGGCTCCGTAGATGGGGTCCGCCTCTCGGAGACCCTCACCAGAGAACAACGCCAAGAGTGCCAAGCCCTCCTGTCACAGTTCGCCAGCCTGTTCTCCCTCACCACAGGTGTCACGTCCTGGTGTGTGCACGATGTGGACACCGGAGATAGCCCTCCTATCCGTCACCGGGCCTACCGCGTACCTGATCGGGTACGGGCCTGCATCCAGGCGGAAGTAGCCAAGATGCTCACGCTCGGGGTCATCGAGCCCTCAGACAGTCCATGGGCCAGCCCGGTCGTGCTGGTCCCCAAAGCAGCCGCCCCCGGAACCACCCCAGAACTCCGGTTCTGTGTCGACTACCGGGGCCTGAATGAGGTCACCCGGACGGACGCACATCCCATCCCCCGGGCAGATGAACTGGTCGACCGAATGGGAGCTGCCCGCTACCTCAGCATCTTCGACCTGACAGCAGGTTATTGGCAGATCGGCCTCACACCCTGAGCACAGGAACGTTCTGCCTTCTCCACCCCCGATGGCCACTATCATTTTACGGTCATGCCTTTCGGCATGAAAAATGCACCAGCGACTTTCCAACGGCTCGTCAATAAGGTCCTGGCGGGGCTCGAAGGGTTCAGCGCCGCCTACCTAGACGACATCGCTGTGTACAGCCACCACTGGACCGAACACCTCCACCACCTCCGAGCAGTGCTGCAAGCCCTTCAACGAGCTGGCCTCACGATCAAGGCCAGCAAATGTCAAATTGGACAAGGGTCTGTGACCTACCTCGGGCACCAGGTGGGAAGCGGCCTAGTGGCCCCTCTACAGCTAAAAATTGCTGCCATCCAGGACTGGCAGCCCCCTATCACCCAAACCGAGGTACGAGCATTCCTGGGCCTCACAGGCTATTACCGAAGGTTTGTAAAAGACTATGGAACCATAGTGGGGCCTCTCACGGAACTCACGTCAAAGAATCAACCAAAGAAAGTGAACTGGACCCCAGAGTGTCAAACGGCATTCGAACAATTGAAGGCCGCCATGTGTTCCGCTCCTGTGCTCCAGGCCCCCGACTACAGCCGGGAGTTCCTCGTCCAGACGGACGCCTCCGACCAGGGCATTGGGGCGGTCCTGTCCCAAGTGAACACCGAAGGCCTTGATCAACCCGTGGCCTTCATCAGCCGGAGGCTCCTACCCCGGGAGCAACGCTGGAGCACCATAGAGAGAGAAGCATTCGCAGTGGTATGGGCCCTCAAAAAGCTCCGGCCCTACCTTTTTGGCACCCACTTCCGGGTGCAGACCGACCACCGACCCCTGCAGTGGCTGATGCATATGCGGGGGGAAAACCCAAAATTGCTGCGCTGGTCCATCTCCTTGCAAGGTATGGACTTCACAGTCGAACACCGGCCAGGACCAGATCACGCCAACGCAGACGGCCTGTCCCGGTTTTTCCGCCTCGACGACGAGAGTCCCCAAGAAGATGGGTAACTCTCCCCGCCTTCAGCTGGGGGGGACGCATGTTGGACAGGCCACATGAAGGGCCACTCTCCCCCAGCCCAACCAGGCCCGAGAGCCGCCACGACAGTACCACGCATCATCATTGTACATCTGCTGCCCTCTCAGGGCCCCTGCCTGCGAGGCAAGCTAACCTCGTGGGCCCGATCCCCTGCCGGCCCACGCGGCCAACCTGAACCGCCATCTTGGACACTTCACCACGAGGTCGCCTGGCCCCCGATCGACCCCGACCCTGGGCCTGGCCCGGCCTCAGACATCTCGGCACCACCATCCACCCAGGAGGTGAGCGGGCTACTTGGCGAGTCAATGGGAGAAAGAGGTGTCGATGGCTCCCCCCGCCAAGTGCCGCTCGCCCATCGCGCCCCCGGGCGCTGGCTCCACCCCCCTGCTGGGTGTCTGGAACCCCGCATCCCGGACCCCCGACCTCCAAGTGCGAGGGTCCGGACATCAAAGCACGCCAGCCCTATAACTGGGGCAGCTCCAGAGCAGGAAGGCAGTTGTATCTTGGAGTCGAGAGACGTAAAGAGGAACTCATCCTGAACGGACTACTGGCGCTGCCGTAGCTCTGTCCTGTGTACCATCATCCTGCCTGTTGGCGCTGCCACAGCCGTCGTAACCTTCATCCTTCATCGTCGTCCGGATCTGCTGGCGTGGCCGCGGACCGTTGTAACCGTCATCTTCATCGGGACCTGCAGGCTCCGCCGCGGACCGTCATCTTTCATCCGACCATCTCGGGACCTGCTTGGCTCCTCCACGGCCCGATCATCAAGAACGCCGAGCTCAAGGATTGAGAGCTATTTTTAGACTCACCGGTAACTAAAGACTGTCCCGCTACCCTTTTCCTCAAACCAAAGACTAAGCTAGAGGGGACCCCTGAGTCCAGACCTCCTTGTACCATATCATCGTAACCTAAGAATTGCATATAAAGTCTCGTAACCTTCAGTCTTGTGTGGTGTCCGTCTGTGGGGGGGAAGTTATTCATCTGTACAGTCGTTGGAGACGGCTCTCCCTGGAGACCTCTCCCCGTACCTCGGCCGACCCTCCCGGTCCGTCTAACAGTGCGCTTAAGAAATATTTCAAACTCAAACTCAAACTGTGGATCGAAACGCCGTCGACATCACAGCGCAACTGTTTGGCGCACTCTAGCGTTTGGCTCACTAATATGATAACTTGTATTGTGATTGACTAAAATCATTAATTACTCACTGAGCCACCATTGTACATATTTTGGTCACCTTGCGCCGTTCACGCTGTTCACCTCCATCACTTGCGTCGTCACTGTTCACTTGTATATATCACTCTTTCACCAAGTGCCTCCGGGTTGTCACATGATTCTTTCTGTACAGTGCTGCCTTAACTGTAGTTCCATGTGCAACTTCTTCCACAAATTGGTGAATTACAAGCCATATACCAATCACTTTAGTCTCCTTGTTTCCTTCCTTTGTAATGCTGTATGCATGCATACTTAAACTGCCTTAAGATTGTTACCTGTTGGGATATTGTTTTTTCTGTATATTCTACACCCAATCCCAACGCGGTTTATGGGTCCTACTCCTGTTCTTTATCACTATGCTTCATCATAGGGCAGCGCCTCGTTGGGCCGGCGCTGCAATGCCCAACGGGCCCCTCAAGGGGAATCTGGCTTGTTACTACACGACGGTATAAAAGGGGGTGGTCAGGTCGTTACTACACGAGTGATTACATTGCGTGGCATTACAATGCAGTCGTTACAACAACCGCGTTAGCACCCAATGCCATTACATCGACTTGCAGTAGATGGCGTGCTGACATTGGAAATATATAATTTACTATTCCAACTCAAGCCTAAGCAACAGTAGGGAAGGTGTTGGAATATTAAACTATACTATTCCTGCCATCCACTGCAAATAATGGAAATGCGGTGCAATCACTGCGATCTAAAAAAAAAAGGTTGTTACCCCTGCATGGGGGCTCTTTGACGGAGTTCTTTTAAACTGCTGTCGTGAAGTATGAGGGTGGCAGTGAGGGTGCAGTGAATGAGCAGAGTGGTGAGATTAAAAATAACTAGCAGGGAATCTAAGTCCAGCTTTAATACGTGAGACCCTGGGTTATGTTTAAAAACAAATAGAAGCTAAAGTGGATAGAATGGTCCACATATGAGCTTTGGGCCAAGTATTGGTCAAGTATTTGGTCAACATGTTTCTTGCCTCTAAAGTAATAAATGATCAGGGCAATTTGTCAGGACCGTGACGTGTGAACCACCTAAACTACTCAGGGGGGTGGTCAGAGGTACCTATGTTACCTAGAGTCGGGCCCTTCCCAATGCAAAAGGGTATGCGATCTACCTTAATGCACTCGATGAATCATCCGACCTAGAAGGAAGGAAGGGGCTTAAAAAGCCATAAAAACTGAAGTGACTGGACTGGTGCTCAGTAGAAGACGCATGCAAAATGATTGCATGCTTAGATTCAATGCTAACAGGTTATGACAATACGCAGGTGTTGTGTAACATCAATATTCAGCAATGCTATTCAGCAAGTAACCACACACAGACTGGGGAGGTGAAGAGTGTATACCACATGGGCATGGTATGTGAGTATCGGTGTCACCCGTTCATTCACAGTATACATATAGCCAGGTGGATGACTGATTTCCGTAAAAGTTTTAACACAAGCGGGTCCACGTGATGGGTGAGAGTCATAGTTGACCGAGTGTCATATGCGCAGTGCGGGGTCACAGAAAAGAGTTAACTCACATTGTTAATCAAACAAGGCGGAATAATTCGCCCACATGTTCAACCAGAAGAACTTCTTACCGCTAAGGGGGGGGAGTCAAAGCTCCATGAGCGAGAGCGGAGAGGCGCTAGAAGAGCGCCCCCCCCTCTGGTGTGTAAATGAAGAGGAAGGAAAGGTAAGTAAACGGGTCAACACAGTAGCAATTGACAGCAGGGGCAAAGATCCCCACAGGCTGGGTCACGCGGAACCAGTGAGTTGTTTCACTTCCGATTCTCCGCGGGAAGCTTGCGACCAACCCCTGGCTCGACTGATGCTCGTCTGCGGGCAGGCATGTTGTAACAGAGTGTACAAAGAACGAGTGGAGGATACGTCTGAGAGACATGTCCACTCTGCCTGTCTGTCTCCTAGCTACTAGTGTAGTGTCATGGGACTAAATGGGCTCCATATTGGAAAGTGATAGAGTGAAACACGGGCGCCATTTCAGAGCGGTGCTGTAGCCAGGTATAGGTGGGGTGACCCGTTAGTCACTATACATATATAGAAACAAATCAGGGTGGCAGTGTGGGTTAGATCAATCCAATGTGGTATAACAAGTAACCCATGTTAGAGATATGGGATTTTGACCCCGCAGTGCGCATGAGTTGATATATTGATGACCCAATCCCAATGAAGACAGTCAACAACACAGTGTAGGTCAATAAACACAGTCAATTTGGAGACCATGAAGTTGGCGCAGCGCTACTCCAGAAATTATTTCTAATACCATGTCACCTTTCCCTGAAGTACAAAAATCCTACATCTACTCATCAGTGGGGCCCATAACACTGCGAGTCACACACAACAATTCTACCCTACTTCATGGATCAGTGAAATTCAGAGGAGAGCTGCTGTATCATAGCGGAGCGTCTAAAACTAACATTGAATATTTACACTATTTATACATGCAGTTTAATCGAGTTTACCATGGTTTTATTCTCTAAACATTTATTTAGACACACCACAAACTGAGGTCATATGGACCAAGCTAGTAAGAAAATTAGGTGTAGGAAAAACTCAAGACCAGCTTGACTTCTTCATTTATCTAATTTTTATTAATAGCAATTCAGCATGTCTTTAAAATTTATTCACTTTATTAATTTATTTAGTTGACATCAAAAATTAAGAATTCATCTTAAAACAGTTAAAGTTCATTTATTTTGAAAAGTCAGAAAATTCAGACATTTATTCTATTTAGGAGTCATAAGTATTTTAACAAAAGTGAGATAGTTCCCAAAGACACATTTCCCTAACTTCCCTAACTGACAGCCTCAACTAAAGTCTAAGTTCTTATTCAAGAATTAACAAGACAGAGACAAACAGAAATCTTACATCACAGGAAAATCAGCATTCCGGCAGCATCTCACGAGGAAATCGAAAAGAGCTTTTTCAACACTTTTTATACTTTTTCTCCATCTCTATCTGTCTAAAAAGTAACTATCAAGCTTAAAGTCAAGTCCTGATTGGATAATTTAGGTAGGTTGTGCATTCATTTCGTCATCTCAATATTAATTTTCCATCCGTACAGAGTTCTATTGTTTAAGGCCTTGTCCAGCTTAGTCCTGTTCCCATCTCGCAACTTTGACCTCCATTCTCACGTTCAGGACCACTGCGCTCATCCTTTTGGCAGCTATCGACTCTCCCAGGCCACCGTGTCCTTGACTCCTTTCACTCCAGGCGCAAGCGGCTCGCATCTGAACTCGCGCATGCGTGCTTCTATCATTGGCCACAATAATCGAGCACTTCCATTTTACAACTAGGCCTCACAGGCCCACACGGGAACTATCATAGAAACAAACACAAATAAACGTTAATTTAAGAATTCTAGCCCTTCTGTTACCTCCCCCCTTGCTAAGGTTATTCCCCATTAGTGGTTACCTAGCAAGTAAGCACATTTAAGCATGATATACTCATCAATCCTCTCCATTATGCCACAAAATACATAAACAAAAGCACATTTATGCCGCATTCTATTATCTCAAAGCCACATATTAATTTAGACATGTCGAAAAGACAAGGTTAGTTGATTGTGATTGCAACACAACCATTATTAATTCCCATATATGTTGGTGTAAGTGCATTTCTTATTCTAAGTTGGTTAATACACACTCCATTCCGTTTAACTCAGTGTTACGGTTATGGCAGTTCGACTTCACAAGGGGTATACAAAGTTTTGTTTCCCACCTTGCTCCATCAAAGTCATGGGTCAAATTAAGTGGCTTAGCTGAAATAATGACTGTTTTGTACCAAATGAAGTCCAAGTTGGCAGTAAGAGTATGTGCCCAAGGGGTGTCAGGTGTGTATCTCGCCTCAAGGGATGTCGTCATTCAGTCCTGTCGTATGGGTGGATAAGGGAAAAATCCACCTCTGTTCTTTCTGGAACAGGTTGGATTTGGTCGCATTGGGATGCATTTCCAATACTGTCCAAGATAGGTGATCAGGAGAGGGTGGTTTATCAATAAAATGTGCGCTCAGCTTGATGGGGATCCTGTTGCAGCGTATATTGCTGCCATGTTCCATGCTCCTCGTTTTTCCCGTGTGTGTGGTCATGCCAATGTAACATATCGCAGGGGCAGGTAATCATGTAAATGCAATGAGTGTGGTTGTGTCCAAGTCCGGTGGTCATTCAGTTGTATAGTTTTTGAGGGTCTGGTCAGAGCTCACACCCCCACATGGATAGTGCCCAGTCACAGGTGGTAGTGCCCGCATGGGTTGCTGGGTGGGTTTTGCACAACTTTGGGTCTTGTGTGCCCTTTTGTATCTTTTAGGTTCTAAGTACGTTTGAAGGAAATCATGGGCAGTGGCTATTGCTGTGCCAGTCTGTAAGATACCCCAGTGTTTTTTTATAACTAACCTTTTTGATCTGGTTTGATTGAGGAGTGAATGATGGTACACATGTTAAGGTATTGTCTTGGGTTTTTGGTAATGTTTCCAAAACTGAGGATCTGTTATTGTTACGTGCTCTTTTGCGCGCTTTTTTGACAATGTGAGTGGGATACTGACGTGTAACGAGACTCGCAGACAAGGTGACGCTTGTTCAAAATCTTCCAGGGAGCTCCAGTTACGGCTCAAGCGTAAGAACTGACCATATGGTCAGTTGTCCCTCAGATGTTTAGGGTGATGGCTGTCATACCGTAAAAGCGGTACAAAAGGGGGTGGTCATGGACGGAGCATCTGAATCAATCAAACACTCACACCCAGTCAAAAGATCTGGGTTTAATCCATCACCGTTCTTTAGCCCACTCTGCCACCCCAGTTCAGACATGGCTATATGCAAATCAGTCTGACCCTGTACCTCATGGGAACAGTCCAGCCCGAACTACCAAGCCATGTCTTCCCTGGACCGGAAACAAGCTTCCGAGGACCGGTTTCTGGCATTCCAGCCGTCTTCAGCCCGGCTTGCTTGAATCCAGTGGCAAAGTGAGCAAGGGACTTACATCTGAGCATACCCTGCCACACTTATGGCGGCCAAAAGCGGTACAAAAGGGGGTGGTGATGGACGGAGCATCTGAATCAATCAAACAAACACTCATATCCATTCAAAAGATCTGGGTTTAATCCATCACCGTTCTTTAGCCCACTCTGCCACCCCAGTTCAGACATGGCTATATGCAAATCAGTCTGACCCTGTGCCTCATGGGAACAGTCCAGCCCGAACTGCCAAGCCATGTCTTCCCTGGACCGGAAACAAGCTTCCGAGGACCGGTCCATCAGCACCCCCTTTTGTACCGTCATACCGTAAAAGGCTATTCCAGTCTGTGGGTTTTTTGTAATGTTATTGACAAGTCCAGAAAAGGACGGTTCACAGTTTAAACACTCTTAATGAATCGTAGGAATGGGTGTAGTGATCTCCTCACAGAAGGTGTTACACGTTAGTGTATCTCCCTGCCAGAGTATTAAAATGTCGTCAATATAATGACGCTATATAACGATGTTAGCAAATTATGGATTATTGTTGCCCTGGGTAAAAGTCTTTTCAAAGTTAGCCATGTACAGGCATGCTAGACAAGGGGCGAAGGTACTACCCCTGGATGTCCCTGTGTCCGATGGTACAATTGTTCTTTGCATTAGAAAAGGTTCTGTTTCTGTGCTAGACTGGAGGCGAAGGTTCTACCCCTGGATGTCCCTGTGTCCGATGGTACCATTGTTCTTTGCATTAGAAAAGGTTCTGTTTCAGTGCTAGACTTGCACATTCTAGAATGAAGCTGATGGGGGTGGGTGATGTCCATGTTTCAGATTGCAAGATCTGCTCTACCACCTCTAGTGTAGCGTCTTGAGGAATGTTGGTATAAAGGGCTTCTACATCGAGTGTGACTAATAAATCTATCCCAGCCCCTGCCTCATTGATCACATCAATCAGTTTGAGGACATTCCTCATATCTTTTAGAAAGGATGGAGTCTTTTGGACAAGGGTTTGGGTTGTAAAAAGTGATCACAATAGATGGATAGTGTCTCCAATAAGGGGGCCTATTCTTGATACATAGGGTCTCCCTGGTGGCGGGGCAGTACCTTTGTGTATCTTCGGGAGGGTGTAGAAGTAAGTGATCTTAGGGTGGGTATTGAACAAGACGTCCGCCTCGTTTCTGGTCAGCCATCCCTGTGCTGTGGCAGAGTCGACCATGGATTTAAGGGTGGTAGTTAGTCTGGGGAAGGGTCCTGTGTTATGAGTGTGTAGTAACGTCACTCGGAATGCTTTCTCTGACATTCAGTGTCATAGTCCACAGGATCCTGGAGTTCAAACAGGCAGTTCTCCGAGAAGTCAATGCACTTCCAATGGACTCCTATTTTCACAATGTGGAAGAGGTGTGGCGCAGCGGCCAGGGTGCCTGACTCCGGACCACAGGGTTCACGGTTCGATCCCCAGCTCCGGTGGCAGGTTAGCCCAGCACCATGTGACTCTGGGCAATAGCTATCTTAATCTTCCCGACGGCCCCTAGCGCTGAAACATGTCTCCGGAGGTAGCTGTACGCTTGACAAATGCTGATATTTCATTTCACAATTGTCACGACTGGAAGAGCAGGCGACATGTGCACTAGCTGATGAGATCACCATAACTATAAAATCAGCAGACAAGGGAGGGGTCTACTGCACAAGCACAGCTCTAGATGCTAGTCTAGAAACCGCCCACACCCTGACTGTCAGAGCAGCACCCCCAGCGCTGCCCTGTAGGCCGACCCTAGTGCTTACCGCACAAGCATGGATCTAGGCGCTAGTCTAGAAACCATCCCACACCCTGTCAGAGCAGCCCCTCTATAGCTGCCCTGTAGGAGGACCCTACCGCCTACTGCACAAGCATAGATCTAGGCGCTAGTCTAGAAACCATCCCACACCCTGTCAGAGCAGCCCCTCTATAGCTGCCCTGTAGGAGGACCCTAGCGCCTACTGCACAAGCATAGATCTAGGCGCTAGTATAGAAACCATCCCATACCCTGTCAGAGCAGCCCCTCTATAGCTGCCCTGTAGGAGGACCCTAGCGCCTACTGCACAAGCATAGATCTAGGCGCTAGTCTAGAAACCATCCCACACCCTGTCAGAGCAGCCCCTCTATAGCTGCCCTGTAGGAGGACCCTAGCGCCTACTGCACAAGCACAGCTCTAGGCGCTAGTCTAGAAACCATCCCACACCCTGTCAGAGCAGCCCCTCTAGAGCTGCCCTGTAGGCCGACCCTAGTGCCTACTGCACGAGCACAGCTCTAGATGCTAGTCTAGAAACCGCCCAAACCCTGACTGTCAGAGCAGCCCCTCCAGCGCTGCCCTGTAGGCCGACCCTAGTGCTTACTGCACAAGCATGGATCTAGGCGCTAGTCTAGAAACCATCCCACATCCTGTCAGAGCAGCCCCTCCAGCGCTGCCCTGTAGGCCGACCCTAGTGCTTACTGCACAAGCATGGATCTAGGCGCTAGTCTAGAAACCATCCCACATCCTGTCAGAGCAGCCCCTCCAGCGCTGCCCTGTAGGCCGACCCTAGTGCTTACTGCACAAGCATGGATCTAGGCGCTAGTCTAGAAACCATCCCACATCCTGTCAGAGCAGCCCCTCCAGCGCTGCCCTGTAGGCCGACCCTAGTGCTTACTGCACAAGCATGGATCTAGGCGCTAGTCTAGAAACCATCCCACATCCTGTCAGAGCAGCCCCTCTAGCGCTGCCCTGTAGGAGGACCCTAGCGCCTACTGCACAAGCATAGATCTAGGCGCTAGTCTAGAAACCATCCCACACCCTGTCAGAGCAACCCCTCTATAGCTGCCCTGTAGGAGGACCCTAGCGCCTACTGCACAAGCATAGATCTAGGCGCTAGTCTAGAAACCATCCCACACCCTGTCAGAGCAGCCCCTCTATAGCTGCCCTGTAGGAGGACCCTAGCGCCTACTGCACAAGCACAGCTCTAGGCGCTAGTTTAGAAACCGTCCCACACCCTTGTAGTGAGCCACCCAGCTTCTGTAATAACTCATCATCTCAACTCCCTGGGCCAGGGACGCGGACTGGGGAATATAAATAAAGGGTGACATCAGTGTTCGTGGCAGACTGCACAGATCCAAGCGTGCGAGTGGTCGTCCCATTATTTCCTATATCCCGTAGGTCCAGTCCCCGTCCTACCCCTGTTAGTGGTACACCCCAAGTAGGCCCCCCTGAACTTACATTGGCGACGAGGCGGGTGTGCAGCCTGCGAGTGCCCTCGCAACGCGTATCTGCGTTGACGGCCATGCCCATGTTTCCAAGGCCCTGCACCGCGAGGAGGGTGCTCCGCGGGCCGCGCTTTGGGAGGGAGGGCGAGGGGTGAGAGAAAAGTAGTCCAAAAAATTGTTTATGTGTGTGTAAAAGGCCGCTTTATTAGGAAACAGGTGCACATTACAAAATACAACCTCGGCAAAACGCCTTACAAAACTAAACCTCACTAAATAAATAAATAACTAACCAACGGGCCCCCAAACCCCCACCCCTACGTATTTGGGCCCTCCCCACAATACATCAATACACATTATAACATCATTATACATTACGTTATTAGAAAACATTACATCATCAATCAACATTACGTCATATATATAAAACATACGTCATCAATCAACTTTATTCATCAAACCACAACTGAATTAACATTTGTCATGTCCTCCGTAATCATCGATCCTGCCTGACCCTGCACTCCTGCAGAATACCCCTTTTAAAACTGAACGGTCAAACCATGACCAACCTGCCCCGGCCCCAGTCTAAGAAAATTCTAACGAAATTACAACCAACAATCAACCTGAAACCGAACTGATACACCACGACCCCGCCACCCAGAAAGGCAGGCAAGTGGGAGGGGGTGAACACACGGAGCCTTCCTTTCTGCCCCCCAACCGCGTAGCGAACGGACAGATACTGGGAATCAACGCTGCATGGCCAAAGCCCGAGCTAACGCCTCACGAAGCTCTAAAAGGTAAAGGTCCATACCAACACGTGACAAATGTAGTCCGTCATCTCGGAAAAACTCTACCGATTCAAATTTAATGTCCCTGTGCGATATCCTACTGAAACCGAGGCCCCTGCAACAACGAGACACCTCCGAATTCACCTTCTTCCTCGCCCGATCCACAGCCCTGGGGTTCACAGCCCCTCTCCATGTCCTACGCGGTATCAACTCAGTCCAAAATACATGGCACCCAGACCATAGTTCCTTAATGAGGCCTAAATCCCGTTTCATAGCCCGCAGTAAGACAACCCCTTTCGTGGCACAAAGATCATTTTCACCCAAATGAATGACCAAAATATCTGGGCATAAACCGCCCACCATGTTACTGTTTAAACAAGGGATTAACTCTCTCCAGAGCATCCCACCTTTACCCTTCCATACAATATTAAACATACGATCATTAAATCCGAGTTGTTCTCCAAAGTAGCTCCGTGCCGCCTGGACTCTGGCCCATTTAACGAAGGAATGACCCACTATCCAGACCGTGACCACTGGCGATCGAGGTCCAGCAACGGATCCTGAAAGAGAAAAAACAATTAGAACACATGTCTAGGCTGAGAACGCCTGCGCGTCATCTGCCGGGCTCCGCACATAGCGCCTGAAACAATTAGAAGACCAGCGCCCCAACCTCATAATATCCATCTCCGTCCAACCTCTGTGAAAGGCCTCCGTGGCTGCACCTATACGAAAAGAATGAGTACCATATAAACTACTATCAAGCCCAATGTGTTGCAGGGCTTTACGTAGAACCATCCGTAACTGATAAGTCGTGACAGGTAAACCATTAATGTGTTGGAATACGAGGGCTTCATCCCCGCCCCCGCACAATGAACGCCAGCGCCGCGCCAGCAATAAAGGGCAAGTGAGCTTTGGGTCGCGCGCTTGTAACCAAACCCCTTTACCTTTACCCGTTTGATCAGTTTTGGAGCTGGATAACCATACATGAACACCTTTGTCGTAACAAAAAACATCCCTCCAGTGTAAACCACCCTTATGTTTGGTCCCCAACAACTCCGAGACCCTAAAAGCTCCAAAAAACATAAACGCCATGAGCATAGAAAAAACACACGCCTCAAAATCATCTGAACATACTAACGGTAAAACTGTAATTAACCTAGCCAGTATTTGCCAGGATAATGGAGCCCGAGATCGAACAACATGCCCCTGTTCCCTGGCCCATCCCTCAAGCATTCTCCTGCCTATTTCCCCCGCTGACGGGGTGTAACCCCATAATAACTGTCCCATAAAAGCAATACCCGCTAGTTTCCCCGCTATAGTCACTTTAGTGAGGCCCTTATCCATGAGGTCTAGTATAAAATTAACAACATCCTCTGACCGCTGCGACAGATCCTCCCGTCTGACAGCTCCGGAATCCAAGAATTCCCTCCAGGCCATGGCATAGGAAGTACGTGTGGACACAGATAAAGAACCTACCACCAATTGTACGACCCTACTTCTCCTACACGCCACAGATGAGTCGGCATCCGAGTCGGGGATCTGTCTGCCTCCCTCGCCAGTCCACGGAATCTCCCCCACTGTGAACGAGACAAAGCATCTGCAATGTCATTGTCCACGCCAGGAATGTGTAAAGCACGAAAATGAATGTCGTGTTTCAAACAACCCAGAACGAAAACTCTCATCAGTTTCAACACCTGTTCGTCTCTGGCAGACTGTCGGTTCACTATCTCCACAACAGCCATGTTATCCACACGAAACAAAACCTTCTTGTGTGCCAATTCCTCCCCCCACAGTGTCAAGGCCACCAAAAGAGGGAACAATTCCAAGAAAGTGATGCTGCGACCACCATTCAACCATTCATCCGGCCAACGTTCCGCGCACCATCTGCCGTTCCAGAAAAGGCCAAAACCATCACTGCCAGCCGCGTCAGAAAACATCTGTACGTCCCACTGGAAATCAACGTCTCTGACTAAGGGAACACCATTGAAAGAGGTCAAAAAGAACTTCCACATTCTCAAATCCTCCTTTACACCGGCAGACAGGCGCACACGATGATGAGGCAAGTGGTGTCCTGCTAAAGCCCTACCTAGTCTCCTACAAAAAGTCCTACCTGCTCTCACCACCCTACAAGCAAAATTCAATTGACCCAATAGCACTTGAATCTCCTTTACCAAAACCTTCTTTTTGGCCAACATTGTCTCTAGCAGTAGCACCATGTTGCTCCTTTTATCCTCAGGCAAGCGAGCAGACATGAGTACAGAATCAATTTCGATACTCAAGAAGGAAAGGACCGTACTGGGGCCCACTGTCTTTTCCGGAGCTAAAGGAACTCCTAGATCCTCCATGAGCCCATGGAATGTGTCCAGAGCTGCCTGGCACTCCGCGGAGCCCGGGGATCCAACAAAGAAAAAGTCGTCAAGGTAATGTGTCACCAGGGAATGACCAGTCTGATTTGAAAAATACCACTGTAAGAAAGTGCTAAAACATTCAAACAGCGCACATGAGATGGAGCAGCCCATAGGTAGAGCTTTGTCCACATACCATTTACCACCGAATTGGATACCGAGAAGGCACCAATCCTCAGGGTGTACCGGCAACAGGCGAAAAGCAGATTTTATGTCACACTTGGCCATTTCAGCGGCTGCACCCGCTGTCACAACCAGCGACATGGCCACATCCACAGACGAGTATGATACCGACACATCCTCCGGGGCAATAAAATCGTTAACTGAGGATCCCTCCGGCCATGAGAGATGTTGAATGAGTCTGAACTGACCTGCCTCTTTCTTAGGAACGACACCGACTGGAGAGACAATCAAATTGGGTAACGGCCAATCTGTGAACGGGCCAGCCATCCTACCCTCCTGAACCTCCTTAGTAAGTTTGGTTTGGACAACTGCGGCATGTTCTAAAGCCGACTTCAAATTGGCCGACCATCTCCGTTCCCTGGATCCTAGGTAACCCAGTCGGAAACCAAACTGAAAACCATCCAATAACTTCATTTTTGCAGACTCGTTGTCATAACCCTGTAAGGCAATCTGTAGCCTGTCCAATTTAACCGGAGTACGAGCCTTTGGCCCCAGAACCCTTATTACCTCTGGAACCGCGACCCCTGGAGTTGGAAGTACCTGAACCTGACTGTTTCCCCTGATGGCCGCCCGAAGGCTCGTTGTCCCAACATTTTGATAACGGGTGTTTCCTCCCGCAACCTGAACACTCATGTCTGAATTTACAGTATTCCCTAATACAGGAACCCCTATTGAATTCCCAACAGAAACCTGTCTCTGATTGAGTGTTAGAGTTGGACCCCACCCCTCCCCGGGTGGGCTTCCCCTGAAAGGGCCGGTACACTAGAGGTAAACCACTGGCCGTGAACACAGTCTTCCCCCCAGCTGATGACCCCATTGTGTGTTGCCATAAATCATTATCGAGCTCACCCCACTTCGCCTCAGGGTCCCACGCCATCCTGGCCCTAAATTCCTCGTCATATTGAGACCAGGCAAAACCACCCCCGGTGATCTGAGCTTTACGAATCACATCCATATACTTAAACAGGGAAACGCTGCGCTCAGGGAACTTTTCGCAGTATACACTGGCATAAATCAAAAACGCAGCTGTCCAATTTTCAATATTTAAAGGGACCTTCGGGCGTTTGGCCAACTCGAATTCTTCCTCTTTAGAGCCCTCCTTAGACCGGACTTCTCGATGGAGAAGCTTAAGGAGCTCCACATACTCACCATTCCAGATTCTTTCTTTAGTACTAAGCATCAAGTGGGCACCCAGAGGCTTCGTCACCCCCATGTATGGCAATTTTTTGATTTTCAACTCTTTACTAGCCACTGGCTCTTTAACATTGCTGGAAGCACCAGCTATAACACCACTGTCCATTTTGTCTGAAACCTTGCTGGAAGCACCAGCTATAACACCACTGTCCACCGTTACCGTAACGTTGCTGGAAGCACCAGCCATAACACCACTGTCTACTTTGTCTTTAACATTGCTGGAAGCACCAGCTATAACACCACTGCAGCTATACCACAGTCCCCTTTATTTTGTAACAACAGATCGTCAGTACCCACCGCAGTGTCTTTGACATAACGGCCTTTAACCAAACGGCCATCCGTAATGACCACATCAAGTTCACCACCGGTACCCACTGACACCATAACAGGTTTGGCCTGTGGGACCGTTTGCTCACCTTGTAACAGAGAGACAGCTCTCGATGGCTCCGCCCGTGGCGCCGAAGACAATGCATCCGGTCTCCGAGGTGCCCTACCCGATGGGCCGCGCTCTCTTCTCCCTTGCAGTTGCCTCTGGACCACTGGAGCCTGTAAAACACTATAAGAGGAATGAGAGGGCACCCCCCCCTCAAGACCCCGCAGTTCTCCTTCTTCGGGACTCTCATCGTCATAGTCCAACACCACCGAGTCCACACTTGCATGCATCAAATCACCCCGGGTCTTACCTAACCCGGTATCAACCACTGTACATTTCAATGATTTCGAAACTCCAGGTGGGGGAGCAGACTGTACACGCCTGTACCTCCCTGGGCGCTGACTCTGTTGCTCCATAGCCGCCGGCAAGGCCTGCCACCTATACCTGCTACTCGTTGGGGCCAGCGGGATCACGCCAGACCCTCGTGTGCTGGCCGCGTCGGGTTCCCTCGGTGGAACAGAGAGGGCCGCGCTAGGCACTCTCCTCACTTCCCCTTGGCGAAAATGGACTGGACTGCGCCCTGCCAAGTCCGGAACGCCGCGCCTAACCTCGTCCTGAAAAGAAAAAGTTTGGACTGGTGTGCTAGGGTTCCTATCCACAGACCAACCACACACATCCTCCCTTCGAGTAGAATCAACTACCCTACTCTGACCTCTCTCCAAGGAACGGCCTCGCGCGTCATGCCTCAATGGAACCACCTGAATCTGAGAACCACCTATCACCTCCTCGTCGTCACTATGATCCAAATTATCAGGTGCCGAAAAGGAAGCGCGACTAACAACTCTAGGGGCTGAGTCCTGGCCTACTAAATCCTTCCGAAAAGTACGGTGTGCCAGGCCCGCCGCGCCAAAATGTTCCCAGCCTGGAGAACCACACATGAAATACGGACCCCCAGAGGCCCCAGATAAGTGCGGAGCTGTACTCCTGGGTCCTTGCATAGGCCCGCCACTCACCTGACCAAAACCTCTATCGGGGCCTAACAAAGTGCCCTGGAAGCTAAACCCTGCCGCATTCAAGGCGCCAGGAGTCGGAAAACCAACCATACCCATTCCGGCCGTGCCAACAACCGCAGGGCCCACACCAAAAACAGGCTGACGGTTCTGTAATCCCGACTGAAAGGGCCCACCCCTCAGAAATGGGACCCCACCACCCTCCGATCGAAAACCTTCACCCTGTTCCAAACCAGTAATCGCACCACCAGACGAAACATTGACGCCCATTTGGGCCCATTCACCCTCACCTCGAGAGCCACTGCCCCCAGAAACCACCTCGCCAGTCGCCGATCCCGGGGTAGAAAACAATAACGGACTCCCCACATTGCCTCCAAAATCAATCGCTCCCGCGTCGGCCCCTTGGGCCACAACCTGTACACCAGATGATAAAACAGTCCTGGACCCCACCAATCCCCTTTCATGGCCCTCCCCAACTCGAACATTGAGCGGAAAACGACCTAAAGGAGTTAACAATCGTTGACCATCGTCAGGGGCGAACTGAGTTTCACTAACAACCAAACTGTCCTCCTGGGCCCCAAGGGTAACCTGGTCCCGCTCGGAGTCCTGTAACACAAATTGCACCGAGCCCCTACGACCTCCGCGCACGGGGACACCGTCTGCAGACTGTCCCCGCCGCTCAACAAGCGGATCAGAGGCGGAGCGTTTCTTGCTGCCTCCCCGACCACTCTTGCCCCCTTTCTTTGACCCCTGCCCCCGTCCCGCCATTAACGGAAAATCCCCGGTATCAGAAGCAACGCACAGTGGAAGCGGCGGGACCTGTGAAAGTACACCCTTCCCCCCGCTCAACGTGCCCGGGGCCTCCGGAGCCTCCGAAGCACCGGGCTTCCCCCGAGACGACCGTTGCGGGACCAGCTTCCGGGACCGGGAGCGGCCCCTCTCGCTTACCTGGCTCGGCCGACTCCTCTTCGGCGACGAACATGCTATTACAGCGGCCCCGACACCGGCGGAGGCCTGGCGGTGAGGCCTAGCCTGACCGCCTCCCGCGAGCAAATCCAATCGCCCGGCATCAGCCAATAAGCGCATCGCCTCCAGAACTCGTGCGTCTTCCATTACTAGCTCAAAGTAATATCACTACAGGCAAAGAATGAAAAAGAAACGCACACACACAAGATACTCTCACAAAAAGTTAAAGCACCTAGCCACCAGGTCACCAAACCTAAAATGGTGGAGGTTAGCGGTAACGGTGGAATTTATACTTGGGCTGGCTGGTCCTACTAGACCAGCCCAAAACTAGAACTTTCTGGCAACTTCTGGAAATAACCCCTCGCAGCCCTCCCAAACCGCCCGGGGAGGAGACCTCCCTTCGGTCGGCTCCCTCCCCCAAGCCCCCCATGGCTGCGCACGGCCCGGTTGAAGAGGCGGTGGCGGCTGACCAGACTCAGTTCCCTGTGTGGCCGCCAGAGAGCACCGGTATGCTCCGGAGAGCCGAGAGGCGAGATCGTCAGAGCGTCAGACTGAGCTGAACGCATAACGCACAGGCCACCGCAGGAGAACGGGCTACCGGGCCACCGGCGGCCGGGGCCGGGAGTACGGGAGGTACCATTAACACAACCGGCCTGCCGTGAAACACGATTCGCCCTGCCTAGCCCAGAGAAAACACCGCATTGCTGGGGGACCGCGGGAACCACTTGTCGGACACTGCCCGTCGACATCTACCCGCCGACGCCATCAAAGCTGCTGAAGCTGAAGCTGCGGACTTTGCCATAACATCTCCCCTTCCATCGTTGCTCTGGTCTACACCTCCGCCGCCCTCGCCCAGGCTCCAGGACCTGGTCACTGCGGGGGGGCCTCAGGATTACCATCGGACAACTCCTCTGTCTGCTGGATCTACAACCACTATAACAGCAACAGTAGCAGCGGTTCCGTTAACCTGGCCAGACCTCTATTATTCACGGTTAACTACAGCAGAGCTCGGCTGACCTGTCCCGGACCTGTCCTGCCTCATTTTAGAGCCGCGGAAAGTGGTGCCTGACACCTGGCCGAGGCAGGAAAAGAAGAGCCCGGGTGTGCTTCGGTGCCGTGGGAAGCAGCTGTCAACCATGGGGGTTTAAACGGTTTAAAGTGTTATCTGTTTGCAGGACGAACCGGAAGGGCAGTATCCGGTGTTAAGGGGAGTCGCCACACTGCCACCAAGCCGCCACCAAGTCTCCAAGCCCGAGGGGGGTTGAGGGGGGCCACCAGTTAACAGGTGAGAAGCCCTGCCCTGGTCCCTGTTATCTGGCTCTCTTCCCTCACCTCTGTGCACTTACCACTCCTGACAGGTTAGGAGGAGTGTAACCCCCCCTGCTAAACCGGCAATTAACACCTCGGGGGCCCGCCATGGAAAACCCCAAGCAACTCAGAAGACTCCCGCGGAGGAAGGGTACTACCCTCCGCTCCACCTCCCCCGGCGGGGTCCAGCAGGAGTCGCCACCACCCCAAGACAAAATGTCAAACACAGGCGGCCTATCATCGCAATCGCAATCGCAACCTCGGATTAGCGACTTCTTTATTAAAACCCCTGTCCAAAAGGGCTTCTCCTCTACCCAATCATCTCAGCAGGATACAGACTTAAAAGCTGATGTCCAGACTGATAACCACTGCTCCCCCGGACTTGCCTACGTTAAAAACTCAACCCCGGAGAAACCCTTTCTACCCTCACCCGAATCTTCCATCACACACGAGACACTCCATCAGTCACTTCATAAGACACATCAGCTGCTCATCCTCTCCCAGGAGGTCGCCGTCACGACTCATGACAGCTCTCTTCTCTCACTGAGCGCCTTCTCTGCAGCTCCAGGAAATCCATCCTCACCAGTCTTCAGCTCAGACTCTAAAAACATCACGATTTTAAACAACGCGACTAAGCTAGAGTCCAAGCCCAAGTCCATGGCAGCGTTCCGTTTTCACCATCTGAATACACTGACAACTGCTACATTGCAGACTTAACATCGAAGGCTCTATTACAACCCAGCCCAAGTGCATGCTCAGGGGCCCCTTCAACTAGCCGGAACGACCCCTACCTTCGAACAAGAGCCCAAAAAATGAAGGCCCCTCATTATCTCACAAACTATCCAACCGATTCCTGGCCTCCTTAGAAAGTCGAGTTGAAGAATCACTCTCCCACTCACCGGGCTTAAGTCCTTCCTCAAACTTCTTCAGAATCCCTCCAGAGGACCAGGAATCATCCGTGTTCCCTCTGTCAGACCCCATAAACTCTATTTCGGTCTCACTGACATCCCTCCATGCCAAACAAGACGCGATTGCCAAGGCCACGCTATGGCAGTCGCAGTCGCAGAAAATGGAGCTGCAGATCGATCTAATGCAAACTCTGGCCTCAGCACTGTCGGATCTGGGCTCCAGGATATGCACCCTCGAAGGCTTGGCGGGGACAGTGGGCAATCGGAATCCTTGTTCCTGCAGCCCAATAATCAACAAACTCTCGTCCCTCCCTGAAATCATGGGTGCAATCTTGAACAGAGTAGAGTGCCACAGCATCAGACAAGGAACATCTCAGCCCACGCCTATGCAAGAGTTTCAAACTCCATCTATCCTCGAAGACCCTTTACGCTCCGCCTCACTAGCCGGCCCATGCCCTGTGACAAAAAATAGACCCCCCTCATGCCGACCAAGCTACCAAAAGTTCGGCCAGCCTTTCATCAGGGACCAGCCCCTGCTCGCTCATAGCGGGCTTGGAACTTACTGAAACCACATCGACGCAAGTATCAACCACGCGATCCGATCGCTCCAACAGTATCCACACGAGCCTGACTCACAGCATTTCTAAGCCTCCAACAAAAACCTCACTGTCAAGGAGGGAGAGAAAAAAACTTAAAAAACAATCTAAAAAACAACGCCTATTGAAAAGAAGATCGGGGCTTGAAGGGTTAGCGGTACTCAGTCTACCAGTTAATACATCGAGGGGTCTCCCCTACTTCTCAATTTTCAACCCACCTGTAAAAACCAAAATAAAAAACATTGAGAAAAGTACGACCCCCGCTGGCTCAATGGTCACCAGCGAACAGCCCGGGTCATCAACCCTGGGCAGTCCCGGGATCACAAGAGCCTCAGAAGCACACATCACAACCACAGTAAACGTATTACTGCCAAACAAATCTACAGGAATAAGTACCAAAGATTACAGCGCTAGGATCCAGAATAACCCTGTACAGATCACTGAAGCAATAATGGAAGACCGGAATAGTCCACCTCAATCCCAGGGAATGGCAGAAATCATGAACACGGATCTTCACAGCTCAACAGTGGGCAATGTCACAGACCGCGGTGCGCCCCATCAATTAGAAGACCTAACTAAAGCCTGTTGGGACTTCCATCCGCAACCGCAGAGGCATTTTTTGCCTCAAGTGCCACAAGTCTCGGGAATGACAAGTCAATCAGGGGGGACTATTTACCCACCTGAAGCACGCTTCCAACTCCTGATGGCGACAGCTCCTTTACCTGGAACAGCCAGGAGTCAGGATCACCAGAGCCCGGAAAAGAGAGCAGAACTAGTCTTTTATCCACACTACGAGCATAAGGGCCCACACAATACTCTTAACAGACGCAACCTCCTCCGCCTATTCAACTGCATTCCAGCACTGGCCGGGGTCTCCTCCTCAGACCTTACATCAGTCAAGTTCTCCACAATACCAGGGAGAGGGGGCTCAGAGGCCACCATTACAATGTGGTCCCAGGAATTTGAATTTGAATTTAAAAACATTTATATAGCGCACTTATACCATGCGGTTTCATGGCGCTTCAGATTGCGAGGGGATGGCAAACGAGAAGAAATTAGGCAGCAAAAGCACGAGAAAAAAGGAAGGTTTTGAGGTTTTTCCTAAATTCAGTGTAGGAGGGTGTTGTGCGGAGTGCCGCGGGCAGGGAGTTCCAAAACACAGGGGCCAGAACAGAAAACTTGGTGCCGCCAGCCTTTTTCTTTTTGAATCGGGGGACAGTTAAGAGGGCCAGGTGAGAGGAGCGAAGCTCTCTCCCTGGGGTGTAAGGCTTGATAGCCGAGCAGATGAACTCTGGTGCAGTGCCCATTCTAGCCTGAAAGGTGAGGCACCCAAGCTTGAACAGGGCCCGCTCTTTCACCGGCAGCCAGTGCAGTGCCTGCAGTAAAGGGGTGGCCCGATGATATTTAGGCAGGCCATAGATAAGTCGGGCCGCCTGGTTCTGCACTAGTTGCAGCCGGTGAATGGCGTAGGCAGGCGCGCCATTGTAAATGATGTTGCCGTAGTCGAGGCGCGACAGCACCATTGCCAGCACTATGATCTTTAGGGCGGGGAGTGAAAAGAACCGAGAGATCTTCCTGATGGTTCTGAGGGAGAAGAAACAAGAGGAGACAACAGAACTAACCTGTGAGTGAACAGAAAGTGAGGGATTAAGGAAGATACCAAGGGTTTTGACTTTGGGGACCGGGAGTGGGGGAGCACCGAGTGGGGAGGGCCAGTGAGAAGGGGACCAAGGACTGCAACCACCTCCGGTCAAGACTAGTTCAGTCTTGTCCGGATTGAGTTTGAGGTGGTTGCAGTTCATCCAATCCTGAATGAACAACATGACAGATTGGACATTCTGGAAGGATGAAGGGGAATGAGAAAGGTTGAAAATAAGCTAGAGGTCATCGGCGTAGTTGTACACCGTGACCTCGAGCTGCTGTAACATAAAAATGAGGGGGAAAATGTATAAGTTAAACAAAAGGGGGGAGAGTGAGGAACCCTGGGGGACCCCACACGTCACCTTGTGGGAGGCCGCAGTGAAACCGGTAAGATGGACTGCCTGAGCTCTGCCGCTTAGAAAGGACTCAAGCCAAGCGAAGGCTAGACCCTCTATGCCCGCCGCCTTGACACGGGTAAGTAAGGTGGAATGGTCCACCGTGTCAAAAGCGGCGGACAGATCTAAAAGAATGAGGGCCTGAGGGAGATTGGTGTCGATGCCCTCGCGTAGGCTGTCCATAACTGAGACCACTACCTTTTCCGTGGAATGGAGGGGGCGAAAGCCCGCCTGCCGAGGGGAAAGGCAGTGGTTGATTTCCACGTGGGAGCTCAGAGTAGCGGTGACGTGGGTTTCTAGAACCTTTCCCAGGTAGGGAAGGAGGGAGATGGGACGATAGTTGGAAGGGGATGAAGGGTCCGCACCAGCCTTTTTTAGAATGGGAATAACGGCTGCAAATTTGTGGGGGGCGGGAACCACTCCATTACTGAGGGAATCATTTAGAAGTGTGAGGGGTGGGGATGGGCATGTTAGGAAGATTTCTCTCAAGATGTGGGCGGGGGCGAAATCTAGGGGGGAACCTGATTTCACCCTGTGAAGCAGGGGGAGAAGCGTGGCTGTGGTCAAGGGGGGGATGGAGGTGAGTTTGGAGGAAGCGGGGGGGGGGAAGGATTGGTGAAAGTAGGGGATGGGGGAGGGATATTGGCCTTAATCTTTATCACCTTGTCCACAAAGAAGTCGTTGAGCGAGTCACAGAGAGATTGAGAGGGTGGAATAGAGGCCGAGACTCTGTTAGATGACGCGAGCTCGTGCACTATGGCGAAAATTTCCTTCGACTGTGACTCTGCTGACAATATTCTATTAGAATAGAATAAGGTCTTGGCATCGAGGATGCTCTGCTTATATTCCTTGAGCACAGAGAGATAGATGGTTTTTAAAGAGGGACAGTATGCTTTTCTCCATGCTCGTTCTGCCCTACGTGCGGCCAGCTTTTTCTCCTTAAGAGTGGGAGTGAACCACCGGTTGGCGGCGTGGGCTCGCTTGACCGTAATACGTCTAAGGGGGGCGAAGGCGTCGCCCGCATGGGTCAACCAGTTGTTAATGGTGTCCAGTTGGACAGGGGCGGCGAGGCCTGAGAGGTCAGGGCTGGTGCTGGCTAGCGAAGAGCAGAAGGATGGCAAATCGACTTTGCCCCATTTTCTGGCCCAGGTGTTCTTAGGGAGTGGAGGCTTGATAATGGGGGCTAAGGCAAGGGAAAATGAAATTAAAAAATGATCAGACCAGGGACAAGGGGAAATGGTGGGGGGAGTAGTAGGGATGTTCAAGGTCCAAACCTGATCGAGTGAGTGGCCTTGAACGTGAGTGGGGCTGTGGATGTGAGGAGTGAAATTAAGACTAAACATAAGGTCGGTGAAATCTTTGGACAAGGGGCTCTCGGCAGGGTCATTAGGCCAGAAGTTTAGGTCACCTAAGACTAGCACTGAAGAGTTATTCACTACCAGCGTTGCCAGTATGTCCTGGAGGTTAGAGACAAAAGTGGGAGAGGGATAAGGGGGACGATAAATTAGAACAGAGGTTAAAGGGGAAGATTGGGAATTGGAGCGGATGACCAGGTAGTCCACTTCGGGGATGGGGGGGGAGGGAAGAGTCTGAAACTGAAGGTCAGTGCGGGCTATCAGGGCCACTCCACCGCCTCTCCTGCCCTCTGGCCGGTCTGCTCGAAGAGCCGAGTAGCCAGGGGGAAGTGCGGCTAAAACGTTAGGCAGGGAGTCAGCCTTAAACCAGGTCTCCGTTAAGAACAGGAGATCTGGTTTATGAGTGTCGATATAATCGTATAGTTCGTACTGATGGCTAACAGCAGATCGGGTGTTTAGTAGCGTGGCCGTGGTGTTAAAGGCCGGAATACATGAAACGGACGGAGGGGGGGAAGGGCAGACAGGGATAATGGAAGGGGGTGAGAAGGGAGAACGGCATAGTAGACCTAGCTGAGCCAGTAGTGCGGAATCCATTAGGAATCCATTAGGAATGCAATGTTCAAGGAAGCCAACCAATTTGAAAACTGGGGCATTGAAATGTGGGTTCCCACTCAACAAAAATACCCCCATGTTCTTCTCCCACAGGCCCCTGCGAAACAGCTCACCAGCTTACTGAAGGGGTCCCGGGGCGCAACCCATGCCTGGCTTTCAGAAGCGTCGAAAGCTGACAATCTCCTAAACACTGCATGCTATAAAAATCAACGTACGATAAGCTGCAAATTTAATTGCCCTATCCCCCATGTCAACGACATGCGCTACGGAGACTTAGTCCCAGAGCCGCCAATCAACTTCGCCCAGCAACAGCGATCCTCCTAACAAGAACACCAACTGGCCCGATTCCAAACTAACTATCACATCTTGGAACACGAGCGGGCTAAAGTCAACCCTTGCTTCAAAATCAGCCGTTGAATTCCTGAACAAAAGCGACATAATTTGTTTTCAGGAGACCTGGTCTCTATCCCCATCGCCTCTGCTTGGCTACTATGAACTTTTTCAACCGGCCGCCAAGGTCAATTCTTATGGAAGACCCTCAGGGTGCCTCTCCATTTTCATCAGTCACAGGTGCAAGATAACGGCCACACCTATCCCTCGGAACCTGACGGCAGGGCAGACGGTTCTGATTACCGGTCTGTCATTTTCAGGCAGGGCACGCTCTATCCTCCTAATTAACATTTATCATAATACAGCAAAAACCGCAAAATCAACTGCAACGGATCTAATGATAAAACAACTGGAAGACCTTCTAGCGGAATTTGCATTCACGGAGGTACTGCTACTAGGAGACTTCAACATCAAAGGCCTTGCAACCAACGGCCTTTTAACAAGGAAAAACAAAGAGCAAGAAGCGATGATCACTTTTCTAACAACCCATAACTTCCGCTCGGCTCAGCAAATCTCGCTGGAACTGCACCCGGACGCTCATTTCTTGCCAACATTCAGGAGAATTTCAACTATTGATTACATCTTTCTTTCCCCGCTTCTGGGTAATCGTCTGGCCAGGATGGAAATTCCCTATTGTTTGGAGAGTGACCATAACCCCATAGTGGCTACACTGGACCTGCAAGTGCAAGTCGCCCTCGAAACGACAGATGTGGGGCATTCAACGCGAGCCGAATTGCACACCATGGTTAGAAGAATCAAATGGGATTCACAGGGATCTGCCAAGGTGGGAACCTGGCTCAAGGGCGAAACACTTAACTTCAGACACAGTGCCCCGACAGAATCACACCACCGGTGGGATAACTCCATTGCTAAGCTACAGGATCTCCTGGCAGGGCCCGCGGTTCATCATAGAACACTCGGGCCACATCCGAAGCAAACCCATGACCCATTGTTAGCCTCCCAAAGAAAGACCCTCAGGAAGGCCGTCCGCCAGCACAAACTGATTGGAACCGTGCACACTGCCAAAAAGGTGGCATTGCTGCGGACGACCTACAAGAAATCCTTATGGGAGACCAAGAGACTCAAAGAACAGTCTGAGTGGGTAAAAATGTTCGCCCTCCTCAAGGGCAAAATTCAGTCCCAGTTTTGGAATCATATGAACAAACTCCGCTCCACCAACAAGATGAGAGGAAACGCAGTCTGTGAAGAAGCCTGGGCCCTGCATGTGTCCGATCTTTATCGCAGTGACTCTGGTAGACCCCGCTGTGATAGAACTAAGATATCGTGCTGCATCCATTCAAAGAGAAACTTTCGAACTGACCACTGCAGCCGAGGTCACCAAGTATCTGCGAGCCATGAAAAAAGACAGAGCTCCAGGGCCCAACGGTCTCCCAGCCGGGTTATTTAAATGTGCCCCGGAAGAGTGGGCGGATCTTTCGACTACCCTATTTAACAACGTGTTCGCGACAGGCCAGCTCCCAGACTCTTGGTTAGGTTCGACTCTATGCCCCATATTCAAGAAAGGAGACCCCGCGTCACCGGCCAACTACCGCCTCATTGCCCTATTAGATCTGGAGGCAAAGGCACACGCTCGATGTCTTCTTCGGTTGCTTGAAAAATGGGTTGAAGAAAATAACATACTACCAAACTGGGTTCCGGGCATCGGCCTCCACAATAGACAACATCATTACTCTAGCCGCTCTGAGTCAAAAAGCAGCACAAAAAAACCATCTTCCACTATATTGCTGCTTCATAGACTACAGCGCGGCTTTTGACAAAGTGTCTCGGAACATCTTGTGGAGGAGGCTGAACAAATGGGGGATTCTGCACGACCTACTAGGAGCACTAATTTCCCTGCATAAGAACACGTGGGTGCGAATTAAAACTGGCCCAAAGACACTTTCTTCAAGAATTGCCGTCGAAGACGGACTAAAGCAAGGCTGTGTTCTTGCCCCGCTGCTGTTCAATCTCTGCACAGCCGACCTTGGTACATTCTTGGAGAATAGTAACCTTCTCCCGCCAAAACTGGGACCCGCTAAAAAGCCTCTTCACATATTACAATATGCAGATGATATTGTAATAATGGACCAAGCAAAATCGGGTCTCCAACGGGCATTAAGTACGCTTCATACATATAACTCCGTCAATGCCCTGAAAATCAACCAGGCAAAGACGAAGGTACTGGTATTTGGCAGATGCAAGAACAAGAAAAGGCTGGCATGGAACATCGGGCCCGCCAGGATTAACACAACAGTAAAATATAATTACTTGGGAGTCTGGTTCAACGAGACGTCCAGGCCTACAGCTCACCTAGCCGCTTTGCAAAAGAGAGCAGGTGCAATTACATACTCCCTGACCCGGCTCAACCAAACTCTGAGCAGCCCCTCTGCAGAAACCATCCTGAAGGTGACTAAAGGTATTCTACTTCCTGCATTAACCTAAGGACACCAGGCCTTTCCTGGTGCGTGTTACTCCAGTCTTGAGCTCGCCCAAATCTCCACCTACAAAAAACTTTTCCATCTGCCAAGTTTTATTCAGCGGGCAAGACTACGATTGGAGCTGGGCCTACAACGACAATCTCTTCACTGCGAGGCCGACATCCTGAAATATTTTATTAGGACCCTAAAAGCAGGGGATAACACTCTTAAATTCCAGCTAAAAGGAATCCTGTCTAGCCCTGGCAATCCCTGGAATACCCAGATTGTAAAGGCCATAAGAGTGTTAGAGATTGACAAGTCATCTCTCCTCTCAGCCACTATTCCATACTCGGCCTGGAAAAGCACCATCAATAAGCAAATCAAGCTTATTTCTCAGTCCATGGATCTGCAGGCTCTAAAGACATCAGTCATTCTGCTCCCCTTGAACTCTTCGTATCTTCTTGGGCGTCCACAAGCATACTGCCAGGAAAATTTAAGCAAAGTGGCTCGGAAGAACATAATGTTTATGCGACTTCTAGGGCTGCGCTCGACGGCCTTCAACAAATTAGCCCCAACAAGCGAGGGGGGGCTTGTAGGCTGTGTAAATACCACTCCGAATCATGGCTGCATCTCCTGTGTTGCTGCCCGGCACTAGCAGTCCCCAGAAGGTCCCTTTTGAAACCCTTGTTCTTAAAATGGGGCGCTAGGACGTGCTGGGAGGCCTCGGCCTTGTGCTTAACATCTTCTGACATTCAAGTGCTCGCAAGGTTTGGAAAATTTGTGAGACTTTTGGATAATCTTCTATTACCTCCCTTGGTTGCCATGCTTCCCCCCCTCCCCCCCAAAGACTCATTACAGACTTTTTCCGTTCTTTGGCCCAGTAGTCTCTGTCTTAATTATTTTATCTGGCCAAGCACAGCAAAACGTTCCCACAGGCAACTATAACGCTGCTCCTTAATAAGCATATCAGTCTCTAAGCCTTGAAAATTGTTCTTTAGCCTTGTTTTTATTTGATAAATGTGCTAAAAGCTAAATTTTATACCCGTGCTAAAGTAGATTTTGTATAGCAATGGTTTTAAGTAACTGTGCTAAATTAATAAATTAATAAACCTGTTAATAAACCTGTAAACCTGTAACCGGTGGCGGCTGGCAGGCGGGAGAAGAGGTGCAGAGCCTTTAGGGCCCGAGCAGTGAGAGGAGCATGTGGTGTGCACCGCCGAAGGCCTCGACGACCCTCCTGAGAGTGTGCGGCCTTCACCGGGGGCGCGCTCTCTAACACAGGCGCCCCCCCCCCCCCTCCCCCGCTAGTGCTGCGGAAGCTGTGAGGCCCGGGGAGAGAGACTGGGAAGCAACATTTGGGAGCAGAGACGGGAGGAAGCTGGTGTGCTGCAGGAGGTGAGCTGAGGGGGACAAGCCAACAAAACAAGGCATTGGAGCTCTAGTGCTGGCAGCAGAGGGAGGCCACAGGCAGGCAGGGGGTGCCCTTTTGACATTCCAAGCCAGGCAGGGGAGTGGGCTGTGCGGGTCTAAGTGAGGCCAGCCCCCCCTGAAGACAGAGTGCAGTGAAGACTCAGTGCAGGCCAAGCACTGTAGAGGCACCGGGAGGCCAGCTCCCATGAGCACAGAACCCGGGCAAGCAAACAGGCAAGGGCCAAGCGCATCCAGGGAAATGTCACTGCAAGTGGGTGAAGATGCCCCAGGGCCAGCGGATCACAGCTCCCGCATGTCGTTGTACGCGTTACTATCATTTCGTCAGCTGGTGTTTCCGGCTACAGCGGCGCCACAATGGGGTAAATGGGTCGGGCAGTTGGAAAAATACTTTATTGCCACGAGGGAGAAAGACAACGCAGTGAAGCGTTCAACCATGCTACACATGGGAGGGGAGGAGCTAAACGGGCTCTTTCAGGATCTCCCATATACAGGGGACAGTAATGACTATGAGAAGGCGGCCAGGGCGCTCAACCATCACTTTGATCCGCAGGGCAACCCTGACTTTGAGCATTTCAAACTGCGCCAGGAGAAGCAAAAAGAGGAGTTGTCGATTGACATGTTCCACCCACGTCTAAGGAAGTTGGCAAGCTCGTGTGTGGGCATTGATCGGCCATTTGAGATTAGAGCGCAGCTGATATTGGGGTGCAAGTCATCAGAACTGCGCAAGCTCATCTTACGCCAACCTGGGATATCATTTTTTTTTTAAGTTGTTTTTTATTAGCATTTTCATCATAGAAACAACAAACAAGGAAAGAACAACATTGCAGTGCTGTACCGAGAGTGGAGCCGACATGGCTGGGTTTTGCTTACCACCAGAAATTCTGGGGTCTCCAAAGTCCCATCTACAATATTAAACACCAGTAGACACAAATAAACTAGCAGACCTTTCGGCATCTCTACTCCGCACCAGCTCTTTACGATACCATTTTGGAGGGATCTCATTGGGTGCACCTGGCATGCATACGTTACATTAAACATCTACATTTCTGGAATTCAACCAGGTGACGTATGGTTCCCAGATATAGAAGTGCAACAAGTTTGGACACTTTGCAAAGGTCTGCATGAGCACAGCCAGGCCGGCAGCAGGTGGAGGCAGACAAAGGAAACAAAGGCCAACAGTGCGCACAGCTCAGGAAGCGGAGGAGGTGGAGAGCTTTTGCCGAAGGATGAACGTCACGGAAAACAATGAGGAGGACGATGTGTTTCTAATCTCACACACCGGAGGTGCCAACACAAAGAAAAGACCACCCCCAATGTGTCAGCTGTGGGTGGGAGATAATAGCATCAAGGCACTCATCAATACAGGGGCCTCCGTCAATATCCTCGATGCCACTCAATATGAGCGGCTGGTGCCAAGACTGGTGGTCCTCAAAACAAAGGCCAAAATCTTCACCTATGGAGGAGACTTTCCAATTCCACAGCTGGGCGTGATTGAGGTGGAGGTCAGGCATGGTGAGAGATCCGCAACCACCTGATTCCACGTAACGCCAGACAGCGCAGGGTCGCTCCTTGGATGCCATTCTGCCAAAGATATGGGGTTGGTGATATTTGCAAGGCAAGTTCATCAGTCCCATGCGGAGTCGGTGGTGGCCTAGGCTGTCTGAAAGGGGTTGAGGTCAAACTCCACATAGACAACACAATCAAACCGGTAGCCCTGAGACATCGCAGGGTGCCGTTCCACCTGAGGCCTTTATCGGAGGCAGAGTTGGAGCGCCTGGAAAGAGATGGAGTTATCGAGAAAGTGTCAGGCCCTACCCCGTGGGTATTGCCACTGGTGATTGCCCCCAAGCCCAAACAACTGGGGGCAAACCGCCTCTGTGTGGACATGAGGTTGCCCAACAAGGCCATCAAGAGAGAGCGGCATATCACGCCCACCATTGATGAGATAGTTGCAGACATTAACGGAGCTAAGTGGTTTTCCAAAGTGGACTTAAACTCTGGCTATCACCAACTTGTTCTGGAGGAGAAAAGCTGTTACATAACCACATTCTCAACCCACGTTGGGCTCTGAAGGTTCAAGCGCCTCAGTTTCGGGGTATCCTCGGCGGCTGAGGTTTTCCAGGATCCGATTAGGGAAGCCCTTTCTGGTTTGGTGGGCGTCAGTGATGATGTCCTTATCTTCTCCAACTCCCTCGAGGAACATCATGTGAGGCTCCGAGTGACGATGCAAAGGCTCGTGGAGCAGCGTTTGACTCTCCACAAAGGTTAGTGTGAGTTCTACACGAATGAAGTAGATCTCTTCGGGTACCGGTTCTCGGCTCGTTGACTGCAAGTGGACCCGGCTAAAGTGGAGGCCATATGGGCTTCAGTAGTACCCCAAAACCAGTCCGAAGTGAGGAGTTTTCTAAGAATGGCTAATTACTGTGGTAGGTTCATACCACATCTGGCCACACTGTCGGAGCCTCTCGGAGGATTACAAAGTGTTTGAAACCAAACACGATATGTTTCCATGCAGCCGTTCCAAAGTTAGCATTTACCGCGAGGTTATAATGCACTTAAGAGTATATGGTCTGGCTGCATCACAGAACAGCCTCAGAGAATAGGCTCTGAAAGCTGCAGAGGGGCCCAGCTCATGCATTGGCACCCTCTCACACAAAAGCAAGCACTCTGCCTTCAGGATTGATAAGGCCTGCCATACGAGTGAATAACAGGTGTATATGTGTCATTGATTAAAGGTAGATATAGGTAACCTATATCTTAGTAAGGGGTGCATGCACCACCTTACCTAGGCTGCTACTTGGAAGGATTCCCAGGGGTGGCACAATACATGCTCCAGCCCCTGGTAGGCCTCTGGGGTACCTAAGGTACCATATACTAGGGACTCACAAGGGTAACCCAGTAACCAATCTGGAGTGTACATAAAGTACATGCAATCAACTTAGAAAGGGAGCAGCTAGGCTTAGGTCCTGAATAGCAGGGTCACTGCCAGACTAAAGTCGAAAAAATGTGAAACACCAGCAAAAAGTGGGGGTAACCATAGTAAGCAGATCCTACTCTCCTACACACCTAACCAGTCAAACTCCAGAAGAGCCCGCACCAATGCCGAAGCCTCCCGGCATTGGCGCGCAAGAGAACTGCTCAAATGGGGAGACTGGGTGCTGGTGCGAGATCGCCACCCGGACGGAATGTTTCGACTGTCCTTCGAGCTAGGCCCGTGGGTTGTGGTGAACGTCAGAGGCACCCAAGTTACTGACCGACAAGGCCAAGAGACTGTAACTCGTAATGTGTCACAGTTCAAGACAGTCCCCCATGACATTACGGCTGAGCACCCAGAGTGCGAGTTCCCAGGGAGCCCTGTTGTGCCAGGCATCCTCAGTGCAGACAGTGAGCCGCCAAGCGCCGCAGCGGTAGGAGCCAGCGAGGGAACATCTACCAGCCCAGGTTGGAGTTCCGAAAGCTGGACAGGAGTACCGGAGAGCCACGGATAAAACACCTGCAGTACTACGCAGCCGGCCTCAGCCACACCGTCTCTGAGAAGCAGCCAGGACCGCTATGGACTGAGGCTGCATCCCCGACCTTCGCAAAGGTACCATGACTTTGGGACATATGTAGGTTAAACTCAATTTGCGAGTTCTTAATAGCGATGTTTACCGATTCGCTATTAAGAACTCGCCAAGTCCGATGTAGGTAATAATTCGATAAAAAAAAGCAAATCTGTAAAAATCGGTAAAATTAAATATCGATTCCGATTTACCGATTAGCAAATAGTGATTATGTATTACTGAATCAGTATTAACGAATCGGTATTTTAAGAAATCACTAACTATTTAAACTGCCATTCTGGTGCATTCTGATGACATCACAAGCAGGAAGTGGCCTGACACCTGCTGCTACATTGTGGCTGAAGCTGTGGGAGAGGCAGGGAGCAAACCTTACAACACAGGAGCTGCTTTGCAAACATCTTGCAGACACACCAAACCAAAAATGGACAACCAGGAGAAGTAAAAGGAGGCAGGAGTGCGAAAAAGAAAGCACAAATTCAGCGAGAGGGAGCTGGAGGTGCTGATAGAGGAGGTGGCAAATGACCATGACAAGCTCTTTGGCAAACATTCTCTGCACGTCCCGGGAAGGTGCAGCGTCTGCAAGGGAAAGCCATGAGATCAGTGCAACGGTAGATGGTCCACATGAACAGATACATGCTGGAAATTAAGGAGGGCATAAACAGCATGAACAACACTGTGGCTGAGTGCATGTGTGACATGTCAGAGGCAGTGAGGCTGCTGTGCAGCAAAATGGATGAAGATTGTGTGGTGAGGCCCAGGGACCGACAGAAATTGGAGGGCTACACTAAGGTGGTGAACCGCCTCTCCACTGCCACCTATGTTCTCAGCAGGCGCTTGGTGGCCATGCCGGAAGAGATGGCCCACTGCAGCCATGACGTTGCATGGGGGCTGGTCACAGTAACCAGTGCACTGGTAGTGCTCCAAACCAACCAAATAGCCACTACAGGTGCAGGGGATGGGGGGAAGTGAGTAGGCAACTAGCCGCAGCAGCCTCACACCCTCGATAACAGAGTCCAGGAGGCGCAGTGAAAGGCACGGAGCTGCCACAGGACAGACCACCAGGGAGAACAGTGTGCCCAGGGAACATGGCAGTGCTGCGCGTGGGCGCAGAAAATAATGACAGCAATCACCTGGCATTGAGAGATGGTGATGTAACCCATTTCACCTTTTGAATGTTTAGTGAATATTGGCATGGCATGTTGAGGCCTTCATGGTGTGGCGGGGTGCTGTGCTATTGCCTGAGTTAAGGTTAATAAAACACCGTCACGCAATTACAGTTACTGGCTTTGTCTTTTACTTACTCAGAAATAGTTACATGTGATCTCAGCCCGTCTCTGTCTCCCAACCGGTGCTGCTGCCACACCAGCTGCGCTGTGCTCTCGCTGTGGACAATCCTCACCCTCGTACTCGGAGTCAGTCAGTTCCACTGCTGTTCCTTTCTTTGTGGCAAGGTTATGCAGCATGGCACATGCTGCTATTATTTTACAGCAGATGATGGGACGGTACTGACGTGCACCTCCACTTTTGTGGAGGCAACGGAACCTGCTTTTTAAGAAACCAAATGTTCGCTCCACAATGTTGCGCGTAGATCTATGTGCCACATTGAATCTCCTCTCACTTGGGGAAGATGGGTTGAGATATTGAGTCAAGATAAATGCCCGCACGGCATATGCGCTATCACCAGAGTGAAAAAGGAGGAGTCATTAATAACAAGTCACCAACACATTCATTCAAGGTATACATCAGGGTGTGTGACATTGATTTACCTAGCAGTTATCCTTCGCCAAATTCGCCCCCAGGCAGACGTGTGTAGATCTCACTGTTCTGAATATGTAGTAGTCATGGGTGCTCTGTGGAAATTTGGCCACGATGTCAATGGTAATGTGGTCTGCATCGCATATCACCTGCATGTTGATGGAATGTGTAGATGTGCGGTTCTGATATATGTACTCTGTAGCTGCAGGTGGGCAGATTGGTGTGTGTGTGTCCCATCAATGCACCCTATTACATGTGGGAACTGTGCCTTTTGATAAAAATCCGTCTTGGTTTTCTGCAGTTCCGCCTGTGTGCTGGGGAAGCGTATGTAGTGATGCATTCTTTGAATGATGGCATCCAGGGAAGTGTTGAAAAAACAGGACAGGCAACTCTGTGACACCCCACCTGCACAGCTATCACCCCTGGTAAGTACCTGATGCAAGTAGGTGTACAGGCTACAGAGCTCCTGCACGTGTTGGTATGGCGTGCGCCCTTGGTGTCTGATGCTCCAGGAGTGGGTGCAGGTTGTGTATTAGTTCTAGGATGGTTTGGGGGTGTAGCCTGTACCGCTCATGGATTTCAGCCTCAGTCAGTTGGAACAGTGTTACGCGCAGCCTGTATGCGCGCTCCTTCCGTCTCCAGATCCTGAGTTCTGCTACTTGCATCCGAAGCCACCTTGCAAGGACATAGGGCCGCCATTGTGTTCACACTGTTGCATTTTGGGTCTGTTTATATGCTCTGAGTCACTGGTAATGTTCAATTGCTAATTAAGGAATATTTGAATAATCTGTAATACTGATTTTTGGTTCTTCAATTTGTGAATTATTCCAATGATTTTTTATTTTGTGATTTGCAATTTAGGGATTTGGTGTCTCCTAATTGCAAATAAAGGAATCGCTAAGTGGTTTCCCTTATTTTTAGCGGTGGGGCCGTGGACGCACGATGGGGGGCCTTGAATAAACACCCCGGGGCTCCGCTCCCCCACAGTGCTTGTAGCAGAGCTCGAGTGTAGCGCCTCACTCTGCACGGCGGCCTCCAGGCGCGGGAATGAAGCTCCTGAAACTCACGACAGAAGCACTGGCAGACCCGCTGAACAGAAGTGTGAGTCGGCGTCCGGGCACCGCGACCCTTGGCTCCCGGCCCAGACTTCCGCTTGTAAACCTGAAAGCACCGTGCGCTCAAGCAGACAATGAAGCAGCGTGAGAAACGTAGAAGGGCTCTCTCATCTGAGAACACATCCACTACCGAGGCGGCCACTGGCAGCGAAGAATCCGCCAAAGGCAACTCAGTTTGATTACTGTCAGAAAGGTGTGCTGTGAGTGACGTTGAAGCTCCGCCCACACAACTTTATCTACAGAGCGCTCTTCTTCATCCCATAGAAGCCTCACCTGCAGCGGGTCCGAGCGGAGCCCAGAGGAGCCCCCGACGGAGCACTGACCCCGCCCCGGCCCCGCTGACATGAGCCTCCCGCGCTGCCTCCTCCCGCTGCTCTGCTGCCTCGGGCTCCTGCGGGGGGAGGGGCCCCAGGGGCCACAGGGTGAGTGCCAGGGGCCCTGGGGGAGGGATGGAGACCCCCAGCACTGGGGGGGAGTTGCCCCGGGGGCCCCAGGGTGAGTGTCAGAGACCCTGGGAGGAATGGAGACCCCCAGCACTGGGGAGAGGGGCCCCAGGGTGAGTGCCAGGGACCCTGGAGGGATGGAGACCCCCAGCACTGGGGGGGAGGGGCCCCGGGGGCCCCAGGGTGAGTGTCAGAGACCCTGGGAGGAATGGAGACCGCCAGCACTGGGGAGAGGGGCCCGAGGGCCCCAGGGTGAGTGTCAAGGACCCTGAGAGGGATGCCCCCCTCCCTCCTCCTCTCGTGAGCTCCGTGTGGGCTGAGACCCTCACATAGCGCCTCAGGGCACCGCTCGCCTCATGTAGCGCTCCGAGGGGCCTTGGGTCGGTGAGGCGCTGTATGCGCTGCACGGGGGTAGGACCTCCCCAGCCCCTCCAGCTCCTGGCGGGAGGAGACCTTGGGGGCAGCGGGGTGCGGCGAACATTACAGGGACCCTCTCAACACTTCATGTGCTGCAAAGTTTCTCACTTAAAAAAATGAATATATAATATTTTACAATTCTTGACCCGACACCTGTTTGTGTTCTTCTGTTTCTTTACGTGAAGGTGTTTTGCTAATAGTGTGAGGGGAGCCTGGCTGAGAGGGGCGGGGCTTGTCCAGTATGACTGGGGGTGACCTTTGGGTTCCCCAACAATGAGGCCGTCATAATGTTGAAATCCGTTCTGTGGCGAGCGGGGCGTACGAGGGGGCAGTGGAGGGAGAGGACTGCGGCCTGTTGGGTACTAAGGGAGAGAGCACATTATTCTGTCAAATAACCAACATTTCTGAAGACTTTCCAAACACTGGAAAGGAGAGAGTGGGGGTGAGTGTAAAACTCCAGGAGAGGTCACCCCAACGGACTGAAAGCACGGGCAGCCAGCTATTCATCTGATCATATGTTTATTGCCGCGGTGTAACACACAAACACAGCCCCCCCCCTGCCAGCTGAGTGTGAGGGGACCAGAGTAAATGGACCGCCTTCTTCTCCCCCTTGGACCCCCTCCCTTTCCCCCCTTGACCCCCCTCCTGGCCTTACTATCCCTTCCTAGCGCCTCCTGGCTGTACTGTCCCTTCCTAGCGCCTCCTGGCTGTACTGTCCCTTCCTAGCGCCTCCTGGCTGTACTGTCCCTTCCTAGCGCCTCCTGGCCATACTGTCCCTTCCTAGCGCCTCCTGACTGTACTGTCCCTTCCTAGCGCCTCCTGGCCGTACTGTCCCTTCCTAGCGCCTCCTGGCCATACTGTCCCTTCCTAGCGCCTCCTGGCCGTACTGTCCCTTCCTAGCGCCTCCTGGCCGTACTGTCCCTTCCTAGCGCCTCCTGGCCATACTGTCCCTTCCTAGCGCCTCCTGGCCGTACTGTCCCTTCCTAGCGCCTCCTGGCTGTACTGTCCCTTCCTAGCGCCTCCTGGCTGTACTGTCCCTTCCTAGCGCCTCCTGGCCATACTGTCCCTTCCTAGCGCCTCCTGACTGTACTGTCCCTTCCTAGCGCCTCCTGACTGTACTGTCCCTTCCTAGCGCCTCCTGGCCGTACTGTCCCTTCCTAGCGCCTCCTGGCCATACTATCCCTTCCTAGCGCCTCCTGGCCGTACAATCCCTAGTGCCAATATCGGCCCGCACACCAACCCCCCAATAAACATGTTGCACATAAATAAATAAACAGACAAGACAACTTGTTGTTGGGAAAAAGTAGCTGCAGGTTTATTAGCATAACTTATGCCAAAACATGGTGGGTTATCTTACAGACGATCCAATGATCGCAGCTTGCCACCTGATAGGCCAAGTAGCCCGCGGCCTTGGCCAGACGGTGCTTAGCGGTTTTGGTGAGAGGATAGCCCCTCCCATATCCGGTGAACCATTGGTCCACCCTCTTGCTCACACCCCCCTATGAGGGGCGGAGCGTTCAAGCGACCCCCGGTTGTCCAGGTAACCAACCGCCCGTAGGATAACTGGGCGCCGTCGCACCTCCAGGGTCCACCGCACAGATCTCCCGGGGATATTGGGCCTCAGCACCCTTTGTGCTTCTGCTTACGGTACTCCTGAGTGCCTTTCGCCTCTGGATCGTCCTGTAACTCCTCCACAGCCCTGGATGTGGGGACCGTCACAGCCAGGCCCCCCCACCAGAGCTAACCTCCTAGATACAGCCTGCTGAGAGAAGGGCTTCCTGAATGTCCAACAGGAAAAAAATCCATGCCTACCCTGGAGAGGTGGACTCCTTCCTCGTCAAAGCATCCTGTGTCAAGTTCCCCATGCCTAATGAAGCCAAAGCCCATCAGCTCCGCGTATTTACGCATTGCGCAGTTCACCTTCCTTCGCGCTACTTCTAGCGCTTGCCCAGAGCGAGCCCCTAGCCAAACCCGGCGTGGTGTGATCTCCGACCACCACAGCTCGCAAGGTTCTAATAAGTTGCTGAACTTGGAAATGTTCACTTTCATGTCCCTCAGTAGGAACCTTTTACCTAGGTGCAGGATAAGCACGACTGGGGGGTGGGGTTTCCCCTGTAATTCTTGTTTTAGAATGCCCAGCAACCCGTTCCAACGCAAGCCATTGCATTTGCGCCAAACAAAATGAGTTTACTAAACCCATGATTCCGCTTCCTGCTTTCGGCCCAAAGAGCCAACTTGGAGACCCCCTCGTGGACCAACACCCAGACCGTTGTTCTTGGTAAAATAAAGAGCAGAGGTGTCTGAAACTACTTTTTATTAAACACACATTAAAACCACGCAGCCAGGGCCCCCCACCAAGGCCGGCTTCCCTACTTACATCCTGCTATATCTAGGGCCTCTTCCCTAACCAGCAAGGAACAGTTCGTGCTTATACTGGGCAGGTGTACCCCTCGCTCTCGACACACCCAGGGAAGTAGGCGTGTAGCTCCCATGTCTGATGAGGCCAAGTTTCCTCAGCCCAGAGAATGCACGCATAACGCAGAATTTCTGCGCGCAGGCTCCAATGCCTCCCCTGCCAAGCTACTTGCCTCAGGAGCCAGGGGTGATATCCTACCACTGACGTTTACCTGCCCCCCATAGGTGGCATAAACGCCCATGTGGACATTGTGGTCTTTATCCCTGTTTCATACCTTGCCACATAGATTGGACAACTATATAAATACTAAATTATCCCTGGTGCCTATCGCAATGGTGACACACTGGTTTGAGGGAATATGAGGTGGTGTCCGGAAATAGACACTGCACCCTATCGTGAAGTGCCAACTTACAGGTGCCCGGACCCTGTTATCCACCTACTAAACCAGTGGAGGTGCCACTCTAAGATAGTGTGTCATATGTTAAGCTATCTCCCAATTGGTGGATTCGCTGGGACCCAGCTGTGTCCCAGCCAAAGCTGCGTCACCCACTTCGGGGGAACATATACTTCACCACTCGTGTTTCCTGGTGTGTGAAACTGCAAGGGGAAACCATACTTTAATACCTGTAAATCAACCTAAAATACTGTCTTAGGTGTAAGCTTGCCAGTGGAAATAGCCAGGTCCCCTCCACTGCGTGCCCACCCAAGCTGTTAAATCTTTGACTGTGCAAATTTGACTAACCGGACCCTTCAAGTGAAGTAAAGAAACAAGCGCCACATGGCCAACGCACCACCTGTGTCCGGAGAAATAAGCCAGTTAGAGTCTAATGTATCAGCCAGACCCGGGTGCCGGGAAATAATACTGTCTGTCACTTGGCCCTTGGACCCAAGGCGGCTATTAACAAATGTAGGTATAGAGATGGGCTGCTTGGGCAATACTATTTTGTCACTGTGTACTTCCCTGCTTGGAGATACTGCCTAGGATCTCCCCACCTAGGTCCTGACTAACTAAATGTGACTCGGGCCAAACTATTACTAGTGCACCTAGCCAAGGGCCCTCCACTGCCTGTGGAACCCAGCAGTTCGTACAAAGACTGGTTATTCCTGCCCACGTCCGGACCCTACAAGTGAAACCCAGCAATATCAATCGCAGGCCCTCCTGCTAAGACACCACCCTATCTGGCCGAAGTGCCACAAGCTATTCTGGGCACCAGTAATTACGCAAACCAATAACCAAGGCAAAAGTCACCGACGCTTTTGACTTACCCCGTGGCAGTAGTAGCGGTCTTCTCTGAAAGACAGATAGTGCTCTGTAGTGAAAAAAAGGGGATGGTGCCACGCACCAGAACCAACCACCCTGTAAAAAAGAGCGCCGGTGAACTTGCTGCTGATAATAGCCGTGGCGGGCACTAGCCGCACTTACGGAAGTCCATGCGGACTCTCACCTAGTGGGGTTAACAAGTTACCCGGTGACAAGGGTGTTCCCCGCAACACTAGGCGGGCAAAATTGTAAGGGCCCCTCCCCCTTGTGCGAAACAGGTGGAGTGTTATGCCAGGAAAGATGTACTTTATTCTTAAATTATGACCAGGAATATTTTCGTACAGCAACATCACGGGGATCACCAATAGCTGATTAGGGCAGTCCAAAGCTTGTTAACACAAAACTGCTACTGTACACCGTAGCATAAGAGCACTCCTGTGAGCCCTATCAAGAGTGTGCAAAGCATCGCCTGCTAGTAACCTATGCTTTGGTAAATTGGCCAACTGTCTACATGTACCTACCTCTAGTACATGTCAAAAGGACATGCCCCTTAATAGTATAGAGTGAAAAACTCTTATCCAGCCTCAGAAGTGAGGCTCCCAGGTGCATCTGGGCCAAGGCAAAGAAAGAATTGCTATCCTGGAGGCAGTAACTACCAGGCCTGAAACGCATGACAACATTGTGTAAATGCTGGGTCCTATTAAGGCAAGAGAAAGTGGGAATGAGTCTCTCCCCTGCAGAATACAAATGCATGTTGAGGACAAGCCATATGTTTAAAAGAAAAGCATATAAAATGTTGCCACAAGGGATGTAAGATTTGCCCACAGTCTGCCATTGCTTACCGAGCGAAACCCCAATATCTTCCTAGTAAATCAACAAACTACCAATGTGTTACTTCCCTGGGGCGTAACCTGCGCCCCCCGACAACCGGGACAGTAATGTCCGTTAGACGCCCTGCCCCCCTCAATACCAATATATATTCTCTGCAAAGATGCAGGGGCCAGCAATGCCCCGCACGCTACCCAGGCCAAGCCTGTATGTCAGTTACGAGAACTAATTTGACCAAAATACCTTCTCATAAGGAGTTGGGTGGGGCGAACACTTGCGTACTTCCAGTGCCAGAGGCAGAAATGTAGTAACGTGTCTTGAACTAAGCCAAAATTCAACAGCTAAGTCTGATACGGACCATTGCACATAGGTGTGAATGACTGCTAATCACATCTTACCTCGTCCCCTTACCATTCTACCCAGGAACACCTCCTCATCTGAAGCCTTCAACTGACCTCAACGTTCTCCTCCTTTAAAGACACTTCCAAGTGCGATACGTGCCCTCTCCAATATCTGATGGAGGACCTCTTATTATAGCAAGTTCTATTCTCCTTGACTATGGAAGTGTCTTCCACGAGACTTGTGGTTTGAGAGTCTGCCATATATTGCAGTAAAATCCTTCAACCTATCTTGGGACTCTCTTATAACATGTACACATCACTTTTATCTTGTAACACACTGTTTGCTACTACATACGTCGTGCGCACAATGCAGTGGAAACTCAGCGAGCGAGGGCGAAAGGAGCTACGGAGGGAAATAATCAACGTTAGTTGGTGCACTTGAGCGTGACGCTCTTACCGACATACCCTCTGTTGGTTCCATCTCCCTTTTAGCGGGCAATCCACCCCCCTCTGTCCTTTCACAGACAGGGTCCTTAGCCATATTACTGATTCTGCCCAACAATTTTGCCACCAGGACAATCCCCTCGTCCATTGCGGAGAAGTGTGGCTCAGGGGTTAGAGGCGGCAGACCCGGAAGCTGAGATCGGCCCTGGACCAGGGTTCAATTCCCCGCCTCGGCGGGTCTTGGGCTCAAAAATTCCACGGACTGGACAATTCTCGCTCCGGTGCCTACTCGACTCACGGGTTCACACTCTGCGTCTCTGGGCAATAGCTTGCTTAATCTCCACAACGGCCCCTCGCGGTGGGATGCCTGGCTTTCACCTTGTGGATACCCTGCCGGGGCCATCTCACAGGGGAATACCAGGATGGGTTCCCTAAGCAAGCGCTTAGATACCGGGTCGGTCATTTGCGCTATATGAATACATGTACATTTACATTGTGCCGACTGCTTTGCTTTGACTCCTGAAAGATAAAAGAAATTGTCTTAACGTTCTTTTCATTCCTTCTGCTGAGTTTTTTAATCCGTTTTGGTCTTTCAGCTTCTGGCATCGTGAATCCACAGCCCAGCTTTCCTCCGGCCAGTCCTCCGCAGCCGTACAAGGTCCACTCTTCCTGCAAGTACACACATGCTAGGCCCATTTTTTACATTTAAATGCTGTAAGCCCTGTCCACCACTATTAGTTTACCCCTGACGCCCCAGGGCTGGAGACCGGTAAAGGGGGTGAGGGGGGGGGCAGCACTTATACAGCGCAAAGAAGGTGCCCCCTGGACCGACTCCTCGTCCTTAGCGCCGATTACTTTGCTTTGAATCCTGAAAGATAAAAGACATTGTCACAACGTTCATTTCATTCCTTCAGCTGAGCTTTTTAATCTGTATTGCTCCTTCAGATTCTGGCGTCATGCCACCTTCGCCCAGCTTCCTTCCAGCCAGTCCTCGCCAGCCGTTCACGTACATTTCCTGAAAGTACACACATGTTAGTGCCTACTTATACATAACATACGTCAGCCCTGATTGCCCTTATTTATTACTCCCTAAGCGTCCCAGGGCAAGGGCCCGATAAAACGGTGAGGGGGGGGGGGGAGTTCCGGCCCTAGTACCACAATAATTGAAGGTCGCATCTACTTCATAATAGCCTCCCCACTTGGGAATGCGGTGTCTACCAGGCCTAAACGGAAAACCCTAGGTCTGAGCGCCTGACGTGACTCCACCGTCCTTCTAGCGGCGAACACGACTCTCGGGAACTTCCCCCCCGAACAGAATCCCTAGGAAACTGTTGGGTATGATGCCCTAAATACCCAGCATTCACTGAAGCAGTCTCCTGTGAAGAAATCACCTTAACTTAGAAAGTGAAGGAGTCTTAATGCAAAGTTCTAAAAGTTTTGCCGCAAGCGAAACCCGGCGTACGTGCCACTTCGCCACACTCCATTCCACAATGTACCGAACGGGACCGGGCACTTCCCCCAGCGCTGGCCAGAGCAACGCATGCGTGACCTCAACCTCCCCCCCGCCCCCTGCCTTCGACTCGTTCCTGTGTTAATAAAAGGCGAGCCTGCCCCCGATCGCCATACAAGCTGCGGGGGAAAACCAGGACCCTGCTGTGCACTCCTGTGAGCGCCCCAACCAAGCAAAGCGAGGGCAAAAGACGCTGATAGATCGCAAGGGAATGCGCAGTATGAATTTCCAGTGCGACTCGAGCAGAGCGGCATGGGCAAACCCCCCCATAACAGGATCAAGATAGGTGAATGTAATAAAAGCATCACGCTCTTCTCCAGTGTCGACCGACATCGCGGCCCACAGGCTGAGCGGCGCACCCCAAGGAGATGAAAATTAATCCCGAGGGTGTCGAAAGGTCGCACAAAAATCTCTTAGACCAATCTAATAGCAGCCTTAACAATGCACACACGCAAGGCAGCAGCCTCAACCTGCCTGCAGTAAGAAATAACGTAACATGCTGGTGTGATTCCAAAACAATAACAAAAGATGAGACGGCGGCAACATGTGCACCGTATCCCCCTTACTCCATACAAACGAAGGAGCTGCTTAGCATAAGTCTGCCCTGGACCATTTCCAAACAAGCGCCTACCATAATAAATAGTGCCTAATAACTGGCCGCCCACAATCGACATACACTACGAGGGTCGGACAATGCAGCCAACCTGCCCCTAAAAATGGCCACGCTGTGCGCCATTAACCGTATGCAATGGACATAGTGCCCCTCAAAATGGCCGCACCTGGACGCCATTACCACGTGGGCGAAAGTGAAAACAATATCCAAAACAGCCCATCTCCGCGCTCGGTCTCAAAGTCCCTATCTAAACCCCCATCGGAACTTGCGACATGGAATGGAATGGAAAGGAGTTTTATAGAGCGCGGACAGTTACCCAGAGGCATCCAGGCGCTGATAGGTAGAGGAACTTCTGCTGGGGTGGATCGCTGGTGAATGATTTTATTTAGATCTTTTTTTGGTTAAAGAGAAAAGTTTTCAGTTGTTTGCGAAAGGTGAGCAGGTTCGGGTTGGATCTTAGGTGGAGGGGGAGAGAGTTCCATAGCTTGGATGCGTTATAGGAAAAGCAGCGACCTTCTGCTCTGGCTCTTCGTATCTGTGGGACATCAGTTAGAAAGGCTTTCGATGAGCGGAGTTCATTTTTGGGATGGTAGGGGGTGATCAAGGGATGAATGATCGGCGGCCCCGATTTCCAGAAGGCTTGGTGGGTAATGCACATGGCCTTGAATTTGATCCTCTCCCTAACAGGGAGCCAGTGCAGGGACTTCAGACCAGGCCCTATAGAGTTTCTACGAGGAATTCCGAGGAGGGTGCGTGCAGCGCAGTTCTGAAACCGCTGAAGTTTGTTTAAGCATTATTCTGGGGATCCCAGATACAGAGCGTTGCTGTAGTCTATACGAGACTGGATTAGACCCTGGATGACTACCTGTTTTGCCTCAAAAGGGAGGAGTGGTAGGATTTTTTTCAGCTGCCTAATTAGGCCGAAGCAGGTTGCTGACACTTTGGTGACTTGTGTGTTAAAAGTCAGGGCTTTGTCTAGCCATACTCCGAGACTCTTCATGTTGTCTTTGGGTGCGGGGGGGGAATCGCCTAGGCTAGGGGGCCACAGAAGCTCTAGAGTGGAGGGGGCCTGAGGGCCGAGGAGCATCAGCTCGGTCTTGTCCCCGTTAAGCTTTAGGCATGAGCTTGTCATCCAGCTCTTTACCTGCTCCAAACAGGGAATTAGGTTGGTTTGTGATTGCTGGCTGTCCTTATGTGTAAGGGAGACCACTAGCTGAGTGTTGTCCGCATAGGTAACGATGGTAATGCCATGCGGACGAACAATCTCTGCCAGTGGTCTCATGTATGCATTGAAAAGCGTGGGGCTAAGTGAGGAGCCCTGTGGCACCCCGCACCCCACACCCCAGAGGCTTGCTTGCGGAGACTGAGGCTCCTTCAAAGACGCTAAAGGTACGGTCTTTTAAAAAGGATTTGAGCCAAGCTAGGGCTTCTTCGGATATTCCCAGACTTAGTAGACGGTGGAGGAGGATTTGGTGGTTCACCGTGTCAAATGCGGCGCTCAGATCGAGGAGGATCACTGCCACTGCTCCTCCCCGATCTAAGATCCGCCTTGCCTCCTCTGTAACCGCCACCAGGGCCGTCTCCGTACCATGCTTGGGGCGGAAGCCAGTCTGTGTAGTGTCCAGCAGTTGGTTACTCTCGAAGAACTCAGTTAGACAGGAGTTGACATGCTTTTCAAGGAGTTTGCTTGCCCAGGGGAGTAGTGAGATGGGTCAATAATTATTGAGGTTGCAAGGGTCGAGGGTGTTTTAATTTTTTTAGGAGTGCACGTACCCTTGCATGTTTCCATGCAAGTGGGACTGTGCTGGTTGTTAGCGAGGAGTTCAGCAGTTTCAGTAGTGTGGGGAGAATTACCTGTCCGACCGAGATCAGTGTGTTTGGTGGGGCAGGATCACAGGGTGAGCCGGATTTTATTTGATGCATTAGCAAGTCTAGTGTGACTGAATCTAGTTGTGGGAAGTGAGCTAGGGTGTTATGGAGAGATATCTCTGTTTCTGTTGCGGAAGAGCAGTTTTTGAAAGAGGGTTCTGCTTCCGTGTTCGGAAAGGATGTGTAAATATTATTTATTTTTTGAAAAAAGAATTCAGCTAGATCTTCACATCGTGGTGGTTCAGTGGGGTTAGTGATTAAGGGCGGGGGAAGCATAGTGAGGCTTTTTACCGTTCGGTACATTTCTTTGTGCTTGCACTTGGCTGCCATTATTTTAGCCTCATAGTAGGCTGATTGAGCAATTTTATTGCTGACTTATAGGCTCTGATGGCCTCTCTGTATATAGTTTTATCTGTGGCCGTATAGTTTAGACGCCACTTCCTTTCTAGCCTCTTACAGGTTCGCTTTTTTTCTCGGAGCTCTTCCGAGTACCAAGGGGCTGTTTTATGGTGTCTTTTTGATCTGGTGACGCCAAGGGGTAGTATGGAGTCTAGCGAGCTCGTGATCCAGCTGTTGTACTCAATGCTGCCTTTTGAGGGGGCACTGTTGAGTACAGGTTTGGTTGTGTTGAGATCGCTAGCCCATTTATCCAGACAGAGTTTGGACCAGTTCCTTGATCTAGAGGGGAAATGGGGGGGATGGGACGCACTTGCGTGTGGTCCAGGTGAAAGGAATGAGGAAGTGATCAGTCCATGGGAGGCGGGTGAGGGCGCCAACTGTTAGTTGGGGGCAGTTGCTGAACACGGGATCTAGTAAGTGTCCTCGTATATGGGTGTGGGAGGGAACGAGCTGTTCTAGTTCGATTGCCGCCAGACTAGCTTTTAATTCATTGGCGACTGTATCCTGAGTGTTGTCGAGATGTATATTAAGGTCGCCTAGTACTGTAAAGTTCGTCGATAGGGTGGTTAGTTCAGCCACGTTATAAGGAAGTGTGGTGGGGAACTGTTTAGGCGCTCCGGGGGGCGGTAGATAAGGATGCCCGTGAAACTTTTGTTTGGGGAGAATTTGATGGCGAAATGCAGACTTTCACAGTCTGCGATGGGCTCAGGTGTGCATCGGCAGGTATAAGTATCTTTATAGATGATGGCGAGCCCCCGCCTTTTCCCTGGGCGCGGTCTAGGCGTGCAATCTGGTAGCCTGGTGTAAGTGCTTGGACCAGATCAGGCTCAGAAGCCTGGGTGAGCCATGTTTCGGTCAGGAAGAGTATGTCTGGCATGAGCTCATCCAGCAGCATAGAGATGGAGATAGAGTGAGGGCGATAGATAGATAGAAAGAGTGAGGGCGATAGATAGAAAGAGTGAGGGAGATAGATAGATAGATAGTGTGAGGGCAATAGAGTAAGGGCGATAGAGTGAGGGGTGATGGATAGATAGAGTGAGGGAGATAGATAGATAGACAGACAGACAGGCAGACAGATAGAGTGAGGGAGATAGATAGATAGATAGAGTGTGGGCGATAGATAGAAAGAGTGAGGGCGATAGATAGAAAGAGTGAGGGAGAT